>NW_028301147.1:387500-715000 GCF_049000335.1 Polistes dominula
GTACGCAATTACTTACGATCTTAGTCTTGAAACTAATTACCACATTTAACGAGCAAACCAAATGAATGGATCTTAACCTATTATCTGTTTTTATTAGAGCTCGTTAATTATAGTTGAAACGATCCCTGGAGAATCTTCAAAATAAACTGCTTCAAATCGTACAGAATCAATTACACTGATCCACTATTAACATGAAACAGGGCATCATAATACTTGAGAATGTGTACTAAGTTTTGATCATTCAACATGCGCATGTTGACTTTAAATATTACGTTTAAACGAAATCGATCATCAATTTATCGATTTGTAATTTTATCGAGAAACTCCTCGTCCCTTCCTTTCGATTAAATATCAATTATTTTAATAATAAAACAATAATATATACACAACTTCAAGTGTTAGAGTAAAAAAAATAATCGATACCAATTGAAGTTACATCTTTTCTAATTATTATGGAGAGTAGAAGTAAGGAGTAACATCTTTTATGGGAGAAAATGTGAAAAAGTGTCCAGCGTTTTCTAAAAATAACTAGGGGTGCCCCGTCACGAGTTGCTGTGGCTCACAATCAGTCCGATACACACGTCTTTTAATCATTGCGATTATAAATTGAGATATAAACTATCCTATCTTTCAAGTGAGATGAAACTGCATACAGTGTGCAAAATTTGATTAAAATCGGTTTAGTAGTTTAGGAGTCCATTGCGGACAAACAACGTCACACGTATGAATGTAGCGATTGTAAACGAATTGAAGTATGCCGAGTTATGTAATAATGTAATAAATATAACCTTAAAGAATTATTATGTGATTTTTTATCATTTAATTTGATGAAAAAAGTATGCGAATAACAAAACAGTTATGGGTCAAATTTGTGCTGTGAAATTTGTGTTCCTTGTTTATTTCTCAATCCTACTCTAATAATATTTTGGCGCTTCCTTTAAAATTTACCCTCAAGCTACTGTGGCGCCACCCTAATTGAATACATTTCGACGGACAATTTTTGTATACAGAGATATTACTCCTTACCTCTACCCTCCATACTAATTATAATAAGTATGTCATGGATAGATAACAAAGGTTGCTAAAATGCAATGCTAAATGCGTTAAATGATCTAGTAAAAAAAAAAAAAGTAACTAACTATAGATGACATTGACTAATTGCTTGAAACGATTAATCAAGTTCTTGTTTTGTTCATTATTTTAAAAGTGCAACTTGGTGGTCGCACGTGTTAAGGCATAATATTAAAAAGTTGCATAGATTTCTATTAATCAAAATCTCATTAGCAAATTACAATGCGATCTCGACTGATCTAAACCCGTTTTAGAAATAAAAAAAAAACTCCTTGATTATCCTAATGTATTATAGTTTATAACGGATAACTATATCATTTTTGGACAGGAAGAAGATCGTTAGGAATTGCGAATGCACGCGATTATTGCGTGGGTTCAATTGTTTTACGTCGCATGTAAGAATAATAGAATTATCTACAATCAAGAAAAAAAACACTACAATTTTAATTACAATTATTTAAAAAAAAAAATAACCAATTTAAATCTTTTATAAACTAAAGAATTATAATAATAATAATAATTATTATTATTATTGCTAAAAATAGAGTAATTAAAATTAAAATAACAAGCAATTATTATATTCAAGAGTTATGTTAACCAAAGTGGTATGATAAAATGTTGTTTTTTCGTTTAAATTTCTAATAGGAAAAAAGATTAGATTAGATTAGATTAGAAGATTTCAAAATAGATTTATTTTGTTCCGTCTATCTGATGAACAAGGACGTGTGAAAATCAGCAATGAAAGGATACCTTCTGCTAGAGTATACTAGTACTAGTATCCATTTACGATTATGTCCGAGTATATGTGACAGTTTTGTGACGTTTAGAGTGTCACAGGAAAAGGAACATTATCCACTCAACGTGTTCCAAACCACCACTTTACGCTCTATTTGAACGTAAAGCTCTTCAGTACCACCCACGGCCTTCTTCCCTGTTCAAAGTACGGCCCTGTCTTTTCTATTATTTTTATATATATATATATATATATTTTTTTTTTAATATCATTAATTATAACATCGTCAAATCTATACGATTTTATATAACATCTTTTTATATTATTATAATTATTATTTTGTTTAAAATTATAATACGAAAAGTTGCGTCACAAGTCACCTACTTTTAAATTTAAACAAAATCGTATTTTAATTAAATGGACAAAATTTTGTTGCATAATAATTGTAATAAAACATTGACAAAGAAAATGATAGAAAGAAGGTCGAAAGAATTGAACGATTTTATAATAAAAGAGATAGAAAATAGAGCCTATTCGGGTTAATAGTTTCTTCTTACGTAGGAATAATCGATTATCGTTTATGGGAGCGTCGATTTTTCTCACTGCGCATGCGTACACTCAATACGCGGGAAATTCGTTCGATAAAGATTCATCATATTTTTCGAATAAAAATTAATTATAAAAAACATTATACATATTAATTATGAATAAAGTATTTTACTGTATTTCATGTGAAATAATATTTATGGTTGTTGTCAATAAGAAAATGATTGTAAATAATCGTGATTTTTCTTATATTAATTATATTACAACATTTGTTTCGTTGTAATATACACGCGAATAGAATTTACGTGTTACCCCAGGAAAGTTTTCCTTGCTCGACATAATTCGAAGATCGTTGGTTGCATAGTCCTTGGAAGTTATTCGTAGACCAGTCTACGAATACTCTCCTCTTCTATCTCTATTTCTCTATTTCTCTATCTCTATTTCTCTCTCTCTCTCTCTCTCTCTCTCTCTTCCTCTCTTTACACAGTTGAAATTGTGTGTGTTTTACTTCTACAACTTGATCGTTATCTACGTCTATTTACATTCATGTGTTATAAGTCATTTATATTTTATCAGATTTCTATAATCTTTTTTAATCCTTTTTTTATATTTTTAATACACATTTTATTATTATTATTATTATTATTATTATTATTATTATTATTATTATTATTATTATTATAATATTGAATGTTTCAAAAGATCTATGAATTACCATAAACCATAAATTAAAATACAAATAATGAATAAGAAAATGTAAACAAATAAATTGCAAGTATATAAAAAATTTATAACAATATATAATTTAAACAATTACAATTACATTTATTATAAATGTAATTTGTGTTGGATAAACAAATGAATTTGTTAGAAATTTATAGAAATTAATCGTACATTTTTAATCCTATTATTCAAATCAATTCTAATGATAAGTGTATAAAGAAAATATAAAAATAAATTGTTTTTCTTATTTCGTCTCTCTCTCTCTCTCTCTCTCTCTCTCTCTCTTTCACATATATTCTATCTTTCCCTCTCTATCTTTCTTAAGGTCCCCACCACATTGCTTGTAAACGTTCGACGCAGACCAGTGCCGTAGAAACAAGGTAGGAAACTTATTCTCTGGGGTTTATAGTTTATCGTGGGAGTCCGTGGCGACGTTGGATAGGAAGCTTCGACAGTGCTTTTCCAGCTCTCGAGGCCGAATGATCGGCTTTTAAGAACCCTAAACTCATAACATCTTATTCTCCTTATCAGAAATTCTCTTTCTCCCTCTCTCGCTCTCTCTCTCTCTTTTTCTCTCTCTCTCTCTCTCTCTCTCTCTGTTTTATTACCAATCGAGTGATACGAATCGTTTGATCGTTTTAACATAGATCACATCGTTTGTAATTACTTGAAAAAAAAATATAATCACAATTTTGAAACAAATCATAAACAATATAGTATTATAAAAATAAAAATAAAAATAAAATAAAAAAAAAAGTGAAAAACAGGAGGAGAATTCGATCGGCAAGAAAATCGGATTGAATTCTCATAATGAAGCTTATCTTTATTTCATGCTGTGCCATCGTTCTTCTTCTTGGATATCACGGTAAGAATTTTTTTTTATCTGTTGTCTCTCTGTGTGTATGTTATTTAAATTTATGTTTTTTTTTTTGTTGTATTATTGTATGAAAACATTTTATTATCAAATAGTTGTGTAAGAAAAAAAATTATGTTAGGTAATGATTTGTTATATTTTCTTTCATTTTTTATATTTCAACATCACGAGAAGACTTTTTATTGATCGATGATAAAAAAAAAAAAAACAGGATCTAATTAAATTCACTTTGTCTCTCAGTGATTTTTTAATTGATTAAACCATAATGATGTACACGTTAATAATCGTTTGCTTATTTTTAATGAATCACAACGAAGAATAAAGTATTTACATCGATTAAGGAACTTTATTTTTTTTTTTTTTTTGATAAAAAAATAGATCTTTTTAGTTCATGATGGTATCTCATGAAAATGCATTGGCGCAAACGTCAGCAAGATCGATGACGAACGTACTATGCGCAAAACGGCATCAGCATTGCCACTAATGCACAGAAATAGAGCATGAAGGGAGAAATGCAACTAAATTTCTATTACAACATAATGACTTTGTTTGTTACATTTTTATTCATTGAATAAAATGGTGTCTTTTTTTAATCATCGTATTCATGAAACACAGAACACTAAAACTTTTGTTTAAGTTAGTTGAATATTTCATAATCGAGAGGAATACGTTCTTAGAATGTTCAATTACAGAATGAATAGCTGATTTTATCTTACGTCGATCATTAAGTATAATAAGTAGTAAGCATGGTCTTGAATTATAGCGATGGATCTATCAGAAGAGTCTAACGAAATGATCGGTTTTAAATTACACGATGACGAATTCAAGTATTTATATTACACCTCTGTCAAATTTTGTTAGATCAAACGTTTTTAATTAATCAAATGACACAACATTTGTTTGATTAATTAATTAAACATTTAGTTCACGTGATTTTTCTCAGAAACGAGATCATCGTTTTGTGCGCATACTTTTAAAGAAGCTTAATCTTTCCGCGCGTTTCTAGGCCACGTAGCTGCATCGATTTTTATATCAGTTAGGGTCGAAAGTTCGATGAACTTATCTTGTGCGCGTTTATGGGTTAAATTTTTTCAATGTAATTATTATACAATAGTTGGATGATAATTATTCAAAAGTACAATTCAATTGTATTTTAATTGCAACGATGATGAAGTTTCATAATAAACTTTATGTCAATAGGATCAAACGTTAATAAACATTTTTATTGAAGATTTGATTTTCTTATCGCTTCGTTCTCTCTCGATAATGATGATGATGATGATGATGGGATGACCTCTCTTTTCGTTTTAAAATAAATTACACGCATATTATGAGCTAATAAGAAATAGTTAAATAATATCTTATTAACACGATCCTATTTCGTTAATTATTTAGTTTTAATTAATATTGCATTTGTTAATTTGTAGGTGCCAATGCCATAGAGTGTTACGTGTGTAACAGCAACGATGACAGCAGATGTGCGGATGAAAATCCACCTGACGCATTGAAAAAAGATTGCGGTAATCTTAAGGAAGGTCCGAAATTTACCATGTGTCGAAAAATCACTCAGGTCATTGAGTTTAGCGTTAATGGCCGTAAGTAATTCATTTAATCCTAAGTTTAATTTACATCGAAATCGATATTTCAATAAAAATATTCCTCTGAACTCCTGTAATGAAAAAAAAGATCGTTCAATATTTGGAATACATTTCGTTGTTTTTTTTCGAATTCAGTGCCAGCTAATACTCGAGTGATACGTAGCTGTGGTTGGATCGAATCGAGTTACAAAGGAAAATGTTATCAAAGAAGCGGTTTTGGTGGACGACAAGAAGTTTGTTCGTGTTTGAATGATTATTGCAACGGGGCGACGACAGGTGCCGATCAACCACCGAAAACGTTTATCCTATCGTGTGCACTAGGTGTCATCCTTCTTGCAATTGCACGCAATTAGATTGATCAAATATTACGAGTCCCTTCTTCATCGATATGCCTCCGATTCTTCTGAGTTTTTGTCATCGCCATCAACAACAACACCACCACCACCACCACTACCACCACTACCACTACTACCACGACCACTACTATCATCAACGATGACACAAACGACGACGACGACGACGACGACGACGACCGCATAATAAGAAAAAAAAACAAAACGTCTATCAACAACGTTTCTTGATAAAAGAAAAATTATCAAAATTACTAAATTCAATAATTGATATTTACAAAATTTCATCATCAAAGATATCATCGAGGAGTAGGGGGAGGGTGGTGGAAGGAAAAAACAAATTAATGGTAAAGACGATAAAATGACCATTTATCCACCATTCGTATTAAATGAATTTATAAAAAAAAAAAAAAAAAAAAAAACAAGTCATAATAATAATAAGAATAATTGTGCGGTCTTTCCATTTCCGTCTATTCGTCGAAGGGCCGTTTTAGTTCGTTTAGCGTAACGGGGTCCCATCAAGCTAATGATAGAAAAAAAAAAAAAAGGAAAGTACGAAGGATATTAAAGAAAATTTCACGTACTCCGAATTCGCGAGAGAATAAATGAGAAGATTATGTAAACGATTTATTCCTCACAATTACGCCGAAGTTATATTCGTCTGATTTTAGATCAAACGTTTGTTCGAAAGCTCGGCATAGAAAATAAATGTAATATTAATTAATTTACAACACACACACACACATACACATATACACACAAAATTTACGTTTACGTACGAGTTTTTTTCTTCATTTCCTATAGAATTGAGATGACCCAAAAATTGTACCTAATTACAAATCTCATCAAATTTATTTATAAAACAAAAGAAAAATTTAATTGAGTAATAATAAAAAAAATGTGTGCATCAAAAAAAAAAAAGATTTGTTTAAACAAATTTGTATCATCAAGTGCGTACGTAAACGAGTTGTTAAATGTTACATACATGGTACACAGACATAATACACACATAAATACACACTCGCTGTGTTCATTCAAGAAATTTTATCGCATAGAGAGCTTTAATAATAGAGAAAGAGAGTGAAAGTGAGAGAGAGAGAGAGAGAGAGAAAGAATGAAAGGAAAAGCGTATCAGCCGTCTTGTCAACTTTGGATATTGCAAACAACCGATATCCGATATAAATCTCGATACGTTTTCATTGCAAAAGTCTAACAGAAATCTAATATATAATAATAGTTATAAAAATAATAATAATAATAATAATAATAATATATAAATACAAATAAAAATATAAATAAATATACATGTATAATGGGAGATATTGTATGTATAAGAAACGTTAAACAAAAAAAAAAAAAGTATTTCAATTCATTCTAAAAATCTATGATCAAACGATTCGTTTGATTGCCACACGTTAAATCGTTAAAATGACAATGTTTATCTCGTTAAATCTTTTTACATTTCGATAAATCGATCGATCGATCGATCGAACGATCGTAATTCGTTCGTTCGTTCGTTCGTTCTAATTAATTCATTTAGTTTCTCCCTTTTTGTAGAAAAAAATTTGTCGATGTTCACATGTATTATCGCATCTTGTTAATTTGAATAAAATTCTGCAATCAGAGATAGAAAGAAAGAAAGAGGGTAAATGTTACTTACATTAAACTTATTATTAATTAATACACACGTGACTCTCTTGCTGCTATCAAAAAGCAGTCAAATATTTTGTTTCTTTCGTCGTTTCTATGCTAACAGAGAGTGAGAAAAATTTGTTTGGGAACCAATGGCCGCCACAGTCAGCCTACCGTTTTATTTTCTTTAACGTTTTTCAAGTAGATCATTGAATTCAGTAAAGTGAGTTCAACATAATACATTCGAACTGTATAATTATTCGTTATTATTATTATTATTTTTTTTTCTTTTTCAGTATTCTTATTTTCCTCATCTTCTACTTCTTTCAATTTTTTTTTTCTTTTTTTTTTTTAATATTCTTAACATGCAAGCGAATTTGTACGTGTTTCAATTAACATAAGGGCGATCTAACAATTCCCGATTGATAGTTCGTTTCGATCAGAAATTCTGTTCGTTTCTTTTTGCTACTTTTTTTTTTCTATTTTCATTCAATTGCATTGCCATTTGTTTGACCGAGTCTCGCATGAACTTGGTTTGGTCATAGTAATCGCAAGTGTACGATGTTATGCCTGAAATTATTTCGGTATATTACTGGAATACCCTCCTCAAAAAGGTACGAAGAAAACCCTTATCCAACTTCAAGAGGATCTCTTTCGTCGGGTGAGTTCTCGTTTCCGAGCAAATATGTTTATGTTCAATTTTGTTTTTGCTAATGAGGTTAGGTACGAGTGTCAATTGACAATTTATTCTTAAGGAAAAAGAAAAAGTACGAACGTATTTTTGACAGAAACCGAGCCAAAATCGATCATTCGATTCTGATCATCGGATCATGCATTCAGCGACTTCGCGATCAAGTCAATCGTCTCTGCAATCTTCCGTACCAAATGCATCAACGTCGTCTCTTTTGCAACAACAACAACAACAACAACAACAACAACAACACCACCACCATCACCACCACCAGCAACAACAAATCCTTTACGGACCTGTCGTCAATCCAGTGATACCTCTCCAACCTTATGCCCCAGGAATACACCCAACATGCATTTATCCCACAACTCAACGACCCGCAGGATTATCATCGACTCCCATTTCTTTGCAAATGCAAGGTTAATTTCTACAAATCATTACTAACTACTCGTTAACAATAAATTGTTTCGATAATATCGATAATCGTTAACGTTTACCTATCTTAGGCAAGCCCAATAGATGGCAATGCAAGAATAAGATTAACCGTGGTCACCAACAACACCAGCAACATCATACTCAACAACCATTCTACAATTCCAAGCTTGTGTTTGAACAAGGCTCGAACAATCCCCCGTTACCGTCTTCAAACTCATCGTCCTTCATTCTAACATCATCGAATTTTGCCCACGGTGGACTCTTGGGAGAATCTTACAATAATCCTGCGGTGGCTTTGTTACCTCAAACCCCATACGCGAAGTCACTGGACAATCAAGCATTCTGTTTACTCCAAGACCGAGACAAATCTCAGTTAGCTCAACGTCAACAGTCATCATCAGCTCGCGGTTCTTACTACAACATATCTTCAACAAATGCTTGCAATTTGCAAACAGTTAATCCAAATGCATTTCAATTGGCAACCGTAAATCCATTTTCTACTGTGACATCATTCACGAATAATCAGATAACAGGACCGATACAAACCGTACAAGCTACACAAGTCTTCCCAAATCCACAAATAGGTTTATTGTTTGCTGGACAATTGCGTGAAAAATTGTCAGAGACAAATATCGAGGGTACTTCATTGAATACATTGAATGCATACTCGAAAGATAAGTTGTCGGTCGTCAATAATACAATACCAATTAATTCTAGTAAGATAGATAATCGCGGTGACTGGCCGGTGCATGAAAACAAAGTGACTTCAGTGAATAATTTCGAGTGTAATTCAAAAGAACCGTCTGTTGCACGAACAGGGGAGAAACTAATAGTTGAAACTGCACAAGAGGAAGGTGCTTACTCGGACGAATCTTCGGCAAGTTTCGAATTCACTCTCGAGGCCGAGAAAATGGTCTCTGCATTGTGCAACACTACGTCGTCGAACGATTTAAGTAAAGAAGAACCACGCAATGGAAAGAAATCAGAAGTTAATGCGTTCTTCGATGGGGCTGGTGATAATCCATCGAACAAGAACAATTGGCTTTTGAATTTTTGCACGGATGAAAGTAACAAAAATGAAAATAATAAATCTATAGCCATTCAAACGGATGGTCCTTGTACAGACAGATCCCAATATCCCGAATTAATTCGAAAAACAGCTTATTGGGGTTGCACCAAAGCTGAAATTGTTCTCAATTCAGAAACGCTGCAGCAAAACTCTAGCAATGGAAAGTGGGATCGTTTGATCAATTTGTCTTCGGCTACTAGAACAGCGATCACCAAATCTTCAACTTGTTTTCCAATATTTGCTGGAGATCGTATCTTTGCTAAAGACTTGATAAAAGCTTTGTTGCGTGTCAGCAATGGTTGGCTCATTCTCGACAATTATCTGAACAAACAACATTATCCTAGTCTTGCTGAGAAATTAGACGACGAGTTACTTCGATGTTTTCAAACTTGGGAAGAGAGTACTTACGAGTTGCTTCGGCAAATCGTTGAAACTTTTTTAAAATTGGAAGAAAAAAGTCGAATGTCTGGCGATAAATACGAGAACAAACTCGTGGATACATCTGTGGCATCTTTCCCAGGCGACGTAACTTTGTATACGTCGATCGATCTCTTCGATTGTTCAAAAAACGAGCCTAATCTAAAGTCTACCAGAAAGGAAACCAATAATGAAACTTCGAAAGACGAAGAACAACGACAATTGGCGATATCATCCACCGTGTCGACCGATGATGGTACTCAAAAAACTTATCGCAAAGAAACCAAATTACGAAGTAAGTGGACAATAACAGAAAATTTAATATCTTCGATAGGCAGTGAGAAATCATTAAATCGTACAAAAAATAACGTACGAACAGGTAGCAGATTTCGTAACAAAAACGCATCCTCGTTGTCCAGTAAAGTTGACACGTCGGAACGATCGGTCAATGCTGAATTCTTTCAATTGAGAAGCACCGTAATGGAGAGGAATCACGAAAGTTCCAAGGAATGGCTATTGAAAGACAGGAAACAGGAGTTCTTTTTCGACAACAACATTCCTACCCCGTGTATGAATGCAGGATTGATTTATGGTATTCAAAGACCAACCACTAATATGAATTATGATCCTTCCATGTTTGGGAATACTTTAGCTAGAAATTTCTACCCTGGTAATGACAATGTTCCCATAGCACGCGTCGATAGCAGAACAATGTACGAGAACAAATCGAATATCGGTGCTCCGATTTATATTGGCAAGTCATCAACCGATCAACTCGAATTATCAGCTGTTCCAAGGAACAGGATGATGTTGTTGAGTCAAATAGAACCGGATATACCAGAGAAAGAATCCGAAGAGATGACTGCTAATTTATCCGCTTGGTTTGCCAGCATGAGAAATGCCAATGGACAAGTCCAACAGCAGCAGCAGCAGCAGCAGCAACAACAACAGCAGCAACAACAACAGCAGCAACAACAACAGCAACAATTACATGTTCAACATCATCCGTTGTCTCATCGAGGAGAAACTCTTGCTAGAAACACGATAGACTTTACCAGACAATTACAAATCGATACGAATCGACAACTTCAAACATTAAGAAACATGCAAAGTATTCAAAGTGCACCGTGGAATGCTGAACACATTCTCAGCAAACGATTGAATGTACATAGTCAAATTACTGAAGAATACGATAGCTCAGAAGATGTAAGAGTTTACATGAAACCTGGCAGTTACAATGTACCAAAAAAAAGACATCATAGAAGAAGTAATACTCGACGTTCTGACAATTTACGCGGTTCTGGAAATAATTACAAGAATATGCATTCCAGCAAAAGTGAAAAAGTTCCTAAAGTATTAGCATCTTCAACCCCGATAACTCGAACTACATTAAATACCACAACAACGCAAAGTGTCTCTCTTCAAAATTCACCGACAATCCTGAAACGCGTTACTTCAATTAAAAACAATCTTGAACAAGATGTCACTTGGAAGGCAGCATGTGCCTCGGCAGAAATCCTATTGGAAGCTCTCAACGTAAAAGATGCGAAGAAAGAAACGATCAATGATAATTCTGAGAACGAGGATAACTTTAATGAAGTCAAAGATATTAAAATCGAAAAGGAAAGTGACAAGGAAGATCGAGTATCGTCAAAAAGTTTACACCGTTCAAAACTATGTCAACGTAATCAAACGAAATCTGGGAAAAGCCGAGACGACATTGCAGAAATCGATGCATCGAGTTACGAAGCATCCGAAGATGATTCTGGATCAACCAGCAAATTATCTCCACGTACAAACGTTCTTCTTAATTCACAAGACAATCGTAATACCAAAACAAACGTGAAAACTGATTCGTGGCTGATCAGAACTCTGAACAATGCTAGTATGATGAGCAAACAGAGAAGAAGACAAAACGATTTCGCAATAGTTGAAAGTTCAGAATCATCAAACAGTTCGATGATCGAGGAAGAACGCACTTGTTTGACTTCGATAACAGCTGTTGGAATGACTACAACTATTACAGCTACTACTACGATCAAAGATCGAGAAGATATTGCTGCTATTGCTGCTTCCCGAGAAATTGGTATCACCGATCGTGCCAATGAAAACGATCTCTTAAGTGAAATCAAAAAAGACAGTGAAAGTACTGTTGGACGTGCTACTTACTCGGAAACTGTACGTAGATCGACAGGATTTTCAACAGGATTATCATCTAACGTAATAAGATCGGTTAAAAAGAAGCCCATAAATTCGAGTCCATCTTTAAATTATACTACGATCGTACCGATTCCTGGACGTAAATGTTTCAACAAAGATTCCGAAAGGTCTTATCATTTGTTACACAAATCGCGAAAACCTTCGTGTAAAAAACTATCGAGGATGATGGATGACAATGAGGATCGTAGATCGGAAGATGGATCGTTCACTTGTTCGAAATTAAAAATTGCAGATAATGAAACGTCTTTGTCAACGATGATCAATTTATCATCGAAATCTGGTGCAAGTAAATCTTTGCAATGTAAAAAGAAAGTAGATAATAACGAGTCGATCGATAATTTAGTTGAAACAAAATGTGCAAGTAAATTGAACGATCGTGGCTAGTCAGTTTGGTATAGTTCGAGAAGAAAACAATCCTTAAGTCCACTTGCTTTGAGTAAATTAGAAACTATATATCGTGCTGTTTGTCAAATGGACGAAACGAACATTTTTAAATATCCACCTACGTCCACTTCAAGCCCCTCGATCGGAACGGTTAGTCCTCGATAGAAAATAGTCCTGTTCTTGATTAAAACCTATGTCAAATTTATTCGAGATTATTTTACAGATGGAAGATTATTGCAAAGTTATCAAAAATCCATTGTTTCTCGAAACGGTAGAATATAAAATTAAAAATCGAATTTATCACAAGATCGAGCATGCTGTAAGAGATTTTCGAAGAATCGTTTATAACTCGAAAATTTATCACAAGGTTTGTATAATATTTCTTAACGATTATTTCCGTATAATTAGTCAGTCATTATCGCATATTATACATTATTTTTCTTTACGATAGAACGATAATGATCGCGTGAAAAAGATCGAAAATTTATCGACAAAACTTGAGGAATTATTCGAAGAACACTTTACCAATTGGGATTTCGATAATATTAGTGGAAGTCCGAGAGAAGATGATTCACCGATACGTCCAAAATTCAAATCAACTAATTCGAGTCAAAAAACACTTGCTGGACGTTATAAAAATTCGAAAAAAAGCCCTTCTACTATAACCATTGCAGAAAGTACGACGACGCTTCGATAACGAACCCTTTCTTCCCCCTTTCTTCCCTCTCTTGCCATATTATAATTAATAACAACGAACAATATCGGAAAACTATTTTATGAGTGATGAATAATTA
The DNA here is from genome assembly GCF_049000335.1 of Polistes dominula. Classification (NCBI taxonomy): domain Eukaryota; kingdom Metazoa; phylum Arthropoda; class Insecta; order Hymenoptera; family Vespidae; genus Polistes; species Polistes dominula. The sequence continues at coordinate 401,038 of NW_028301147.1, forward strand.
TTATAGCTATAGTATTGTGCCTTCTAGTCATTAGAAATGAATCATAATTGTTGATATTGTTATTGATAAGTATGTTTTAGGAATTCATTTGATCGAATTTCAAATTTTCCCGCCTTCTCGGTGTTATCCTTTTGGTATCCATTTTACACCGCTCAATTCGAATCCGTAATTTTCGTATTTTTAATAATATATATATAAATAAATATATATCACGAACGTTCAAAGTAATTGTCAAAATATCATGATATATTTCAATGTAAATTATAAATTATGAACAATAAATGTAATACATAAAATTAATTATAAACTCACCCTACTACAAAGATTATTTCCACAATTTCCCACTTAACCTAAGTATTATTATTTAATTAATAATCAAAGATATTTACACTGATATTTAATTTTGCCATGTGATAAAATTGTAAACATGAACGTAACTTAAAACGTTGATAAGATAAATGATATTTTTACGATACATTTTAATGATAAAAATGTTAACATCATATGAGGTGCATTTAACTATACCGAAGGTTTACTGCGAACTGAATGTGTGTGAAGTTACTGACTTAAAAAAAAATGGCGTCATTCTATTAAACATTATCAATCCATAGCCAATCAAAACGAAAGAATTTAAAATCATTTTATTCTTTGCTAAAAAAAAAAGTATATTTTCTATTTTATTTTGTTAATTCGATATGCCTATCTTATCTTATTTTTTAAATTTCATATTTTACGCGCCATTAAAGGCTGATCCACGAGTAACGATTGAGTCGCCATCTTAATACGTTTGTATTTCCACGAAATTAACCTAATGGTTTTAAAAAATACAACTTTCCTCAGCCCATCATCGACGAAACACATCAAAATGGTTTCTGTTAGTTTAAAGTGAAAAAGTCATTCGTTTTATTTTTAAATCTCAAGTTCAAATTGATCAGTGAAGATCTTTAATTGTGAGTCAATTATTCTTAACCAAATTGTATTTGTCTTATAGAATTGATGATATTTTATAAAAATTATGAATATGAAAAATCATACACATATATTTCTATCATATGTATATGTAGATATATATATCTGAAATATAGAGACTTCTGTTATGCTGTTAACAATTTTAACTTTGAAAAGTTTTTACATTTGTCGTTTCTTTCTTGTGATGATATGTACAGTGATAGTATAGAAAAATGTTCATCCATTAAGAATAATAATTGTATCTTTTTTTACAGATCCAAATAAACATTTTACAAATCAATGATGTTGCACAGATCTTACACTCTCCTTAAATTCATTAGAAATGTTAGCTGTCATTGTGCTGATGAACAATGTATCTTTCAAATAGGCTTGTCAAGGAGATACTCTAGCATATTGATAACACCTAGTCCTGGTGTACGTAATTTTAGTTTTAAAAAAGCAGACAAATTAACAGATTTCAAATGGACATACATTGTATCCTTGCGAGAAGTATCTGACAATGCAAAGGGAACAGGAAATGGAGATTTGCTTCAACAAAAGAAGATATCGGTCGAAGATGGTCAAGAGAAGTGTATTGAGTTGACCGAAGAGAAATTAGGAAAATTGAAAGAACGACCTTTGACTGTGGAGCCAATGGTTAAGACCGATGATAAGAAAAAGAAAGATTTAAGAAAGGTAGCAGGTATCGTGGATAAAATTTTAGCGGATAGTAAAGAAACTGCTACAGAAGAATCTAAGAAGGGTATGTAGTATTTTTTGATTAAAAGAACGAGACATAACGGATTCATTGTATGTTATGTTTGTTCTTACAGCCAAGAAAAGATTGAGAGTTGATAGATCTACGTCGTCATTGGAGCGCAACTTCATAACACCGGTAAAAGCTATGACCGACTTTCTGTTGAAACCGACTGATCTTGAATCATTGCCTAAAACAAAGCGAAGATCTCCATACGAATTTGAACCACCGATTACTGTTTATTGGAGAAAAGATGTTGAAGCTAAGTAAGAGAATTTATTTCATGGGTCACAGCACGATATATGATTGTTAACAATGCAGAAGATGTTTGATCGAATGCAGTAAGGTTGTACTGCTTTTAGAGCACTGGAAGTCTGGGGGTCTCGCGAAACTTTGTTAAAAGAGCTTTTGAAGAAAGAACTAGAACGGAAAACTTATCAACAAAGTAAGTAAATATCAAGTTATTCAATGAAATAATAGTTATTAATATTTCATAAACTACTCTTGCAACATTCACTCATTCGTAATAGATATATTTACTGTCAAACGAAGACTGAGAGATTATAGACGTGAAATGGGCAGTAAAACAGAGACGATTCAAATGGAAGGCTTGTTTGGTAGATCCGGTCGAGTAGTATTAACGGCAGTAATAATGTACGTTTTGATAATCCCCTTTTTTTTCGTATGACATTAAATTTAATATTCGATAATTTACATTTAATTACAGAAATGCAAGTAACTTTCTTTTTAAGTTGTTCGCTTGGATATATACGGGTTCGCATAGCATGTTCTCAGAGTGTATACATTCGGCAGCTGACACATTTAATCAATTGATTTTAGCTTATGGCATTCACAAGTCTGTTCAGGTAAATGAAATATAATCAAAATGATATATAAGATAATAATGAAAAATAATGATATTATAGAATCCTAATGCCGATCATCCATATGGTTATAGCAACATGAAATACGTATCCTCTTTAATTTCGGGCGTAGGAATTTTCTGCGTTGGTACAGGTTTATCGGTCTATCATGGAATTAACGGACTTATGTCCCCTGCCCCCGTTGAATCTTTTTATTGGGCATATTATATTTTAGGTGGTTCCTTAGTTTCCGAAGGAGCCACTTTGTTAGTAGCTATGAATTCAATTAAAAAAGGAGCCGAAGAGAAAAAAGAATCTTTTTGGGAATACGTGTTGTCTGGTCAAGATCCATCTGTCAATGTTGTTTTAATGGAAGATTTGGCAGCAGTAAGATTTTTCGTTTCTTCAATCGTCGAACGCAATGCAATAGACAAAAATATTTGAATATATATTTTCATTATTCACCAGGTATTAGGGATTGTTTGTGCTGCTTCTTGTATGGGCTTAACTTCTTTACTAGGAAATTCAACTTTTGATGCTCTCGGTTCCTTGTTAGTCGGTGGTCTTCTTGGTGGAGTAGCATCATTTATAATTTATACCAATGTCGCAGCTTTGGTTGGCAGAAGTATATCGCAAGAAAATCTTGACAAAATCAATGCTGTCATAGAGTCTGATATAATGGTAAAAATAATCATTACAAATAGATCCTACAAATGAATGATATTATTCTATTTGCATTTATTATTAATGTTCGTAGGTTCGAGCTATCCATGATGTCAAAGGCATTGATATGGGTAACAATTTGGTCAGATATAAAGCAGAATTAGATTTTGATGGACGAGAATTAACCAGATCTTATCTCGATAAACACGACCTGCTTACTATGTTGGAGGTACAGTTTCTAATTACTTTGTCAAATGATATAAATTAATGATGCTATAATTATCATTTATTTTAAGACAATTTATAATTGATTTTGAAATTTGTAGGAAGTGAAAGGTATGCAAAATATTGATGAACTGGAAGCATTTCTGTTAAAACACGGTGAGAGTATCGTCGACATGCTTGGCGGTGAAATTGATAGAATAGAATTAAAATTAAAGGTATGCAAAATATTACTTTTCTTTTCTTTTCTTTTTTTTCTGTATATAATCATGTATATATAATCTACTTTTATCTTTATAGAAAATTCATCCAGAAATTAGACATTGCGACTTAGAAGTTTTATAAAAAAAATCATTTTTCAGTATCGTGATAATATATCTTCTCCCTTGTAAATATTTAGCTGTAATACGCGTATTATAATTTAGAAAATGTACCTACAAAAAGAAGAAGTGATTATTTGCTTTAATGATTGAAAAATGATTAATTGTTTAAGATAAATAATTATAATAATAATAATAATAATAGTATGTGTCGGGTTGGCTAATAAGTAATTTTAGAATTTTATATATAAATAAACAACATTACGTAATAATATTATATAAATTGTTTATATTAAATAATATGTATTTATTTACGTGGTATTAATTTAATAATACTTGATGTTGTTTTTTTACAAATGAAATACTAAAAAAAATCCTAAACAACTTATTGACCAACTTTCAAAAAAGAGTATCTTTAACGATAAGTATATATGTGATAGATAATGATAATTATACAGTATGTATTAAAGACATTCTTGAAGATCGTATCTAAATAAAAATTTATAAAATACCTCATGAAATTTCCTTTTCCTCCTTAAAAAGAAACTAAAAGACAAATCGATATTTTAGTCGCATTTGTTCCTTGACAACTGTTAACACAACAGAATGTTGCTATGCAAAAGTAAAAGCATGTTCGTCAACGGTACACTCTGTAGCATCAAAATAAACAATTACGTGTATGTGTATTTATTAATAAAAAAAAATTATCAATAAATGGTAATATGAACGATCGTGAAAGAAATCGATTTTTGAAAAAACAACGAAGACTCAGGAATAAATGGTCCTCAGAAGAGGATACTGACGATAAGAAGATAGAATCGAATCAATTGAAAAATGAAGGAAGAAATAACGTACTCGAGTTGGAGGATCCTTCAAAGGATCAATTGGAAATATCAGAAGAAGAAATAAAAGAATCACGTCAAAGTGTATCCGGTAGAAGAAAGAAGAGAAGAGCCTTGAAACGAGATCAAACTTTAGAAATCACTTCTTCCGCTGAGACTGAAACAGACGACGTTAATAAAGTTAAGAAAGTCTTTGAGAAAGATGAAATCCTTTCTTCAAGTATGAGTACGAGTAATCGTGTTCGTTCTTCAACAAGCAATCGTTCACGTAACAAGTCAAGGAAACGTAAGAAGAAGGATGATGATCAAACGAATAATATTGAAATACCTATCACAGATATTTTAAGAAAATACGAAGAACCCGTGCCTCCCACTCCACTGACTGCAGATAAGATCTACATTCAAGGTGACAATGGTTTTAGCACGATTAAAATTATTACAAAGGATGACGATCGTAAAAATATCTTCAAACTTTCCTACGTCGCGAAATACGAAACGATTTATTCACCAATCGGCATAGCCATATTAGCTCAGAAATTCTTCAAACGTATTGCGTTTATTTATCAAGGTATCTTAGGTGGAATGGCTATGATACATCTTCTAATGGTGAATTATTTTTAACAACATTATTCTTTTTTTTCAAACAAATAGTACACGAATGATAAATAAATTTTTGGTTCTTCTTTTTTTCTTTTTTCTAGATGCAATTTTTTTTTAATTCTTCCATGGATTTTATCTCAAAGTATTCACGATTTTCCGAGATTTACAGTAGTTTATTTTCTCTACTGATCATTCTTTGCGTCATCTCGACGTTCGACAAGTTCGTATAAATATTTCAATCGTTTATTTATGTTCTCATGACAATCGGTATATTTTGACTGGCTTTTTCTTTTTTCGAAAGGTTTGATCTAGCGCATTTAAATGTCGATCGATCGAGAGACATCTGTAAAGATTACCTTGGTTCCGTTATTGCAATTCCATTGTATTTAACGACCTTATGTTTACACGAAACATATGCAAATGTGGATGACAAATTAACGTTGATTCATTATCGCGAAAATTTTAATAATACCTCCTCGTGGAACAACGTAAGTTTTGTTTTTCAATGTAACAAAATAATTGAAAAAATATCTACACGTAATTATTTCGATAAAAATATGCATTTTGTAGACGATGTCTAATGAAGAAATTTTGGACGAATTAACAACAAATTGGAAACGAATAAACATGTCGAAAGATTTTCTTGCACTTTTAGGATGGTTCTTTGTGACAATTGGAATAAAAGAGGATGCATTGCTATTACATCTTGAATCGATGCAACGATCTACACAAACGACGTAACAACATTTTTTTCATTAAAAAATAAAAAATCACATTTTTTGTTTAACAATATTTTTTAGTCGCAGAAAATTTGCAGCAATTTTCGTATTTATTCGTAACAGAATATAGAGCGTTTGATATGTACAATATGTATAAAGTTGATCTAATGCTTAACATTTAAAAGATCATCTTAAATATATTTATAAGATAATTATAATAATTATTGCATATAAACTTTGTTATCTCTTTATTTTTTTTCGTTTTATTTCCTTTGTAAAAAGTCTTATTATTTCGTTAATATCGGAAGTAATAAAAAATGAAAGAAGAGAGATAGATTGGAATATAATCGTAAAATATAATTGGCACAGAGAGAAATAAAAAAAGCAATAATAATATTTATGCGAAGTAAATGCGATCAATGATTTCTTTTTTTTTTTTCTCATGCAAATAATTTTGTTTCTTTATACGAGAAATTAAGCATTTGCTATTGAATATTATCGTGCTGTATATAATAAGGCTTCGTAGAGTTGAATTTTTTACTTCAAACAGTTAATTAAATACATAAATACATATATATATATATATATATAAAGATCTTTCGTTTCCATAAATTTCATTCTATTCTTGGCACGTTGGTGAAAAAAGAGAAAGAGAGAGAGAAGATTAAATTGGATTACATTAGTCTTCGATCTTTCTCTTTTTCTTTTTTCAAATAAAATAAATAAAATCTTTTCATATTCGACAAAGGCACTGTTCCGCAATGATTTCATTGCTTCAACGATCAGATCTTGTTTATCTTAAAAAGTAACACACAAAAAATGAACTTGCATCATCGTTCGTCGTTGTTGTTTCTTCGTTCAAATTGACAGATGATGAAAAATATTGAATAAAATTCTGTTCGTTTGGAACGATTTGAAAAAAAAAAAAAAAATAGCAGGACGCGTAAAAAGTAGACAAGAGTTTCGTTGATTGGACAATCCCTCTTGGGTACAGGCAGTTTTTTTTAATAATTGTAGCGAGTTTATTCGTACTTCCTGTTCAAAGTATCAAAAATCGTTAAATAAATTTGAACAGGAAGGGACGATCGACTTGATATCTTCTTATTATACTGGTCCAAATGGATTTCTCTCTTTTAGTCGTAAGAACGTTGTTCGTTGGTTGTACAACGTCATAGTCAATCATCAAAATCGTGCCTAAGTTTGATATAAAGGCATGAACCGAGAACTATACCAAAAAGTTCTAAAACGGAGAGACCAAGACCAACGGCACCAAGAATTATCAAATGATCCTTGGTCGTTTCGAGAAACTTGTAAATGCAACCCTGCAAAAAAAAAGAGAAAAAAGAAAACATCAAAAGATTCGTTAAGATTTCAAATCTACTATTTCATTGCAGCATATTTTGTTCACCGTGTATTGAATGTTAGAAGGATGATCTCTCCTTCCGCAAAGTAACGTCTCCGTTTTGCAACAACTATCTGGCACGCGGCTTCCATTTTTTTGAACTTCTTCGTCCTTGTGCCATTCACTTACCAACCAATCCTCAAATCGAAGTGCACCGCAACATTTAAACTGTGAATCATTTTTTTGATTTTTTTCATGTTTCTTACTTTTGATAAATCGTTCGATATTTCAATATAAACAAACCATACTCACTTCTTTTTGCATTCTATCGATAGCTTCGGTTTCTCTCGATCTTATGGAATAATAATCGAGAAAGGTACGATTGAGATTCATCTTCAATTCTGGACCTATTTGTTCCTCATAGAGACGTGCCAATGCACCAACTCCTGCTTCTAACACGAGCACTGCCATTACGATGAAAACGTACTGAGAAAAAAAAAACATTATTTTATAAATCAAACATTCTAATTAATTTTACAAAATACAATTATTTTTATTTATAAATCTAATCGAATAATTTAAAAAAAAAAAAACATATAGGTATATTATGTCTTAGTTGTAAAAGGAATTACGTACGTGATTCGATTCGATTCGGTAAATCGCGTTAGTTTATAAATCGATTTGATTAACGAGCACGAAGAAAAATCTTAATTGACCGTTCGTACATGGTTTAAGCAACTAACGAGAGAACCGATAAGATATAAGTACGTAAGTACATAAGTACGTAAGTACGTTGTTTGTACGTAGGCGGTGAAAGGGATCGCGAGTAGAATATCGCCAATGGAATCACCAAGAAAGGAAATTAAACGAGACTTTGCGAAATATTTTGTTAAATATTGAATCCCTTCATAGAAATTTTATCATTAAAAAGTTTATCATTAAAAAGTGAAACAACGATAACAACGATCATTTAAATAACAAATACACACCTGTTGCTAATTCGATTGAATCTTTTTTTTGTTTTGTTAAAAAAGGTAAACATTGAGAGGCAAAATGTGTTCAAGAGAAAAAGAGAGAAAGAGAGGGAATGATAAAAGAAAAACTCGGTCATTGGAGTATAGTGATAAAGACTTATCACCATTAACGATTCTTCCAGTTTGTTTTTACATCATAATGTATGCTTAAAAAAAAAAAAAAAGAATGGATAAGGATCAAGGCCATTTGGAAACATCTCTTCGGTCTATTTCTATAAACGATAATTCGTTATCTTAACTTATGCTAATTATAAAAGAAAAAAAGAACAAAATTAAGATAAGGGAATGGAACTCACAATTAAGAGGACACATCTGTTTTCTGTGGTAACTCCACCGCATCCTAACCAGCTTCCAACAACAGCCAAAATACCTGCAACAATGAGGGCATATGCGAGACTCTGATAGGTCGACGTTGTCATCAGAGATACGTAGCTGTGTTTCGAGACGACCGTCCAAATGCCAATACCGCCCACCACAAATCCGGATAACTGTAAATTAATGAATACATGTATGTTGAAAATATGACACGCATTAAATCGTGAGTTACAATCATGTGTTTTTTGTTTTTCTTTTTGTTTTTCATCTCCGAGCTATGAATTTAATTATCGAATAATTGTCATAAATGTTATCATCAAAAATAAAAACCTCTCTCTCTCTCTCTCTCTCTCTCTCTCTCTCTCTCTCTCTCTCTAATATTCATCGAGATTTTATCGCAAACCTATTAGTCATATGGAAATGAAGTCAAGCGTGTTATATCATCGCAGATGATTTATACAAGTAGTTCTAAGAAAAAACTTCATATCATAGTCCAAAGGGTTAATAATTATAATAATAATAATAATAATAATAATAAATGAATGAAACAACTGTTTATCTATTCGTATAATTATTTTGAAAGTTTCCATGAAAAACTAAAGAGAACGTATAAGGATGATCTGATAAAAAATATGCTAACTTAGAGTATCCCTAAACTTTTTCTCTAGCATAGCACTAGTGTGTGCATATGTGTGTGTGTGTGTGTATGCGTGGTAGTATATCGCAAGATCGAGAAACAAAGTTATGAGCGTAACTAGCACGCGAGCTGTCCACGCTCGTTCATTCAAAGTACTTCGTGGTGGTGTGTGCCCCGAGAAACCTGAAAATCTCGCTTAGACTGGTTTTCTGGAATTCTCTCTCTTACGACCAGGTCTTCAACTCTACAGCTTCGAAACGCCTCCGCAAACGCCCCCGCAATACCTATCGTCTTTATCTTTCTCTTTGTCTCTCTCTCTCTCTCTCTCTCTTTCTCTTTCTCTTTTCCCCCTTTCATTTCTCTTTAGATGCATCCCAGACATCATCTAAACACGTTGCACCGAGACCAGCAGCACCAACATATCTCTCTCTGTTGTCGTCGTTAATCCGTCAACGATAGAACTTTCTTTTATAAATTACAAATTCAAATATAAAATCAAATAAAAGGTTTTGTTTTTTTCTTTCTTTTTAATGCGAGTAGATAATATTGAATTGTCAGGAAAAATTCGTAACAATTTTCATAGAAGATTGAAATGCAACGCAATTTCTCAGATTTTGTTAGCAAACAAAACTTTGTGTCACCTATCGAGATTTATTTTCTAAACAATCCAATAGTTTATTAAACCATTAAAAAAAAAAAAACATATATATCTTTTTCTTGTAGAATTTAATCGTAGTATAGTAATTTCGATCTATTTTCATCCCTGTCATAAATTCCTAGTACATACATACAACAACGCATAGATCTCATCGATATAAATATAACGGTATCAAATGGTGCAGAGCCACTGATGTAACATAAACATCCTTGTGTGTTTACGTAATTATGAAGGCAAGATTTTCATCTCTCTCTCTCTCTCTCTCTCTCTCTCTCTCTCTCTCTCACCCTCGCCAAAATATGTCGGATCGTGTCCAATTTTAGGTTCTCCTCATGAATATACATACTGAAAGAGAGTGAGTGAGAGAGAGAGAGATTGCTTTATTCCTATAAGTTCTACGAAAGATTGATATCTTTTCTGGAAGCCATGATAACAATGTTATTGAAATATTGATGGTTCGAAAAGTCGTTTCGTTTTTTTCTTTTGTAAATATGAAGACAATTTTCGTTTCCAGGTTAAACAACCTAGGCCCTTCAAGTTGGCATAAATAATTGAATTTGATCAATTTAACATCTTATCGATCGATCTCATGTATTACTATTTGTCGGTTTGCATCAACTAATGCCATTTATTGTGTCAACAAAAAACGAAATTACTGTTCGAATCACTTAATAAATTATAAATATAGATTTGAACCCTTCGATGCGTGCAAATTGTTTTTTTTTTCTTTTTTTTTTATACAAAAAAAAACACAAATGATTTCAATAAAAATAATATTGCAATTAAATATTAAAATTGCAAATATATAAGGATAAATTACAAGCGTTGAAAAATATAATAAGAAGGAAATTTGTGAGAATGATGAATAATTGAGAAAGTACATGCATTAAAGGGTTAATCCGACGACGAATCTCCTTTGACTGGGGTACGTTTTGAAGTTTTAGATGAAGATATAGAGAATTGATAGAAGCAAAATGAGGACTGAGGGGAGACGGATGAACGCAACCAAGTTAAAGGTAGGTATCCATTAGCATATGTCTAAGAAAGATCCCTTCTCGGCGATAGCTAGTCCCTTATTTACAACGCTTGGACCAATCAACCTTCTCACTGCGTTCTACAACGTGGGAGCCGATAAACTCTACTCGATTTAAAATGTCTGATGAAAGAAATAGAGAAAGAGAGAGAGAGAGAGAGAGAGAGAATGTGTATTTTAATCCTTCTAATCTGTTCATCTATTATGCATACAACATTTATTAAATCCAATCTTTTTTTTTTATTTTTTGCATAGAAAAAACTTGTACAAGTTTCGATCTTTCGCAATTTTGCCAAGAGAAACTTTTGTTGTAAAATTCAATCTCATCGCATTTTACATTTTCGCGTTATAATATTTAAATTTGATTTAACATATTTTGCATAATAAATTTTCATTAAATTCGATCTCCCTTACATCATCGTCATGCAAAATCTGTTTCTAATCTGAATCTATTTTATTTCCTTTTTTTTCTTTTTTTCTTTCTCTCACTTTCATAAAATACGTACTTACAAAATTTGTATGTTTCGAACATTACGTAATTCTCTCTCTCTCTCTCTCTCTCTCTCTCTGTCTTTCTCTGTCTCTCGACATTTTGTAATTCACGCATTTGCATAATTTCGCATAACGATGCGTAGAGTGAAGCAATTGGAACGTTCTAAGCGGAAAAGCGTTGGCAAACGGCCGAATTCTATTCGCGGAGGCGTTTTTCATGGAAACTAGTTTTTCCCGATATATATTTTTCAAATCAAATTCAAATAGAGACCGACCAATGCGGGTGGATATATTGATTTTGTTCAAATATACAAATATTTTACGAATTCGTTCGATAAATCTCAATGTAACCCCGTAGACTTGATTTCTTTTATAATTACACTAGGGGTGCCCTGCCACGCGTTGCTGTGGCTCACAATCAGCAACGAATTACCTTATACTGCCATCTGTTAGAATGATATAAACTATCCTATCTTTCAAGTTGGATGAAACTGCATACAGTGTGCAAAATTTGATTAAAATCGGTTCAATAGTTTAGGAATCCATTGCGGATAAACAACATCACACGTAATTTATATATATTAAGAAGAAGAAGAAGAAGAAGAAGATTACGATTGTTGAAAACACAAATATAAATGAAATAAATAATACTTACAAATAAGACGACATTGTAAATATGTAAAACATATTTGAGAAAATTGACCGAACAGCATCCATCGTCTCTGGTTCTTAATCTGGAAGATGTACCAGGTAATCTTTCGGAACTTTTAGCCATCTTCGATCGATTTGGGTCGAAACGCGTCACCGAATCGATCGTCACCTCGTCACCGACACTATAACATATCAAAAAAAAAAAAAGAAAAATAAGGGATGGTGGAGGGTGAGATTAGGGACAAAATAAAAGACGAAAGTTTGAAAGGTAACGGTAGCTATATATATATATATATACGAGACGTTTAATATTTTCTCCACCTATTTCCTTCGACATGATTCTAACATTTTCTACGACTCATCAGTGTCAAATAAAAAGGAAAGAGAAACGTAAAAGGAAAAAAGACGTTTCCTTTTTTCTTTTTGAAGATGGGTGGGATGGGTCGTGAAAGTGTCGAAAGAGAAAGAGAAGAAACCAAAAGGAAAAAAGGAAAAGGAAAAGGAAACGAAATGGGTGTGACTCCGTACGCCCTTTTGATACGTTCCTTTGTTACTCAAGCGGTTTCGAACATAAGAAGAAGAAGAAGAAGAAGAAAAGGAAGAGGGGAAAGCTATAAACGCAGAGGTGTTACATTAAAACACATTTCTTGGTATGAAATGACAATCTGTAATGACTTGGAAAAAGTATCTTGCATGAGACGTCCGGTTGAAAAAGTACAAATTTGCGAACGACTTTAAATTACTAGCGTAAAACAATCAGTAACAATGTTAAGATAATTGCAAAGCTATAAAAGTGAAAACACATGTTTCTGTAGTTCAAAGTAACAATCTGTAATGAAAGACTCATAGGAAATGTACAATTTGGGATTGCATTTTCACTGGTAAATAACAGTCAGCTACGATTATAAACGATTGGATGATTGGCGTTCGATCCATTCCAAAAATGGGAACAAGGGGAAAAGTTTAGAAAGAAAACATATGTGTAATAGACATTAGAGAACATGTTTCTTCTTCTATGTCGAAGTAACAATCGGTAATGATCGGTAAGAAACGTAGACGATGATGAAACGTCCGGTGGAAATATAAAAGTGCAAAGAGTAAGAGTTTGTCTTGCGTTGCTGGTCTGTCTGTGTGTGTGTGTATATATAATAATAGTTAGGTATAGTTATAGACGATTGGGGGAGTTCACGTTCGATCCATTCCCATCAATTGGCTCGCACGTTGAACGGTGCCACGTTCCCAGCCTAGATATATCCTCATTTATCCCAATGTCCTATAACGTACACGGTAGACGACCAATTTTCCAATCGAGCCAATCATTCAATCGCATTAACCTTGCCGGCCATTCACAAACCCCCGCGTTGCTTTTTATTGCTAGGTTCCTCCTAGGATTAGATAGAAAAAAAAAGAAAAAAACATGTGTGCAGATCACACGTGTTAAAAGTGAAATCTTCAAAAAAACTAGATAAGTTTCGAGAAAATGAGACGAATACAAAATAATCTGGTGTAGGATAATTGTATTCTCTTTTTTATTTAGTATCGCGGCCGTTTCATCGCCTCCCACCGCTCCGTTACATAGCCGCCTACCGCCTCCGTTACATTTTTTCAAATCACACCCATTCTAAAGAAGTTTTCAATTGAAAAAAAGACCAAATTTCTCAATGAAATAATCTTTTTTGATTACTTTTGTACGTATTTTCTTGAAACGTTTCACTTGTATATATACGCGTTTAAAATGTAAGATTGAAAACGGGCTTGGCAACGGGCAATGAAGGGAGTGCTCTGTTGTGTTTCGTTGAAACGAATGAAACTCGAAACAAGCTTGGATTATGGCGACTAAGTCGAGTAGTTTAAATAGAGCAACGTTAGATACACCGTCGTCGTACCGTTAGAAAGACAGAGCGTACGAATTAACGTACTTCGTTATATACATGTGCCATTTGCATGAAACACGTCGAACGTACATCTTTTCTTATTCAAAACCAGTTTCGTTTCGTTTTTCCAACTAAATAAAACTAAATTAACATTCATATTTCTTTTCTTTTTTTTTTTTTCTTGTAGTCAATCAACGTTCTAATTGCCGTGGAAGAATGTTGTTAAAAGATTTCGAGTTACTATTACTCGTTTTATCGATCTCTTCGTTCACTCGGTTGAGAACAAAACAAAAGAAAAAAAGAAAAAAATAAAATAAAATAAAATACAAACTGTATGATATAGAACTGGATTGACGCGAACGATTTCCAACACTTTAGTTTGCTCTTATTACGAATCAGTTCCAACGTAATATATCCAACGCGGTCTATCGATTCCCTTCGTCTTATCGCGGGATGTAAATCGATCGAGAACATCTGGCCGGTCTTCGGAACACGCTCTCGTCGTCCAACGAGTCAAAGGACGTAACGTAAAAAGATATCAACAAAATAACTAATGATGGTTTTACTTGAATTAATAATATTAATATTTCAAATGATAACTTACAATGCGTCATTGGTGAGTAAATTCGGATCGATCTTTGGTATGCATTTCCATTTAAGAATCCTCGAAGAAGATTTTCCACCGCTCGGCTAATTGTCCTAAAGAAAAAAAAAAGAAAAATCAAAATAAAATGCAAATAATTATATTAATCGAACGAGAAAGTAAAAAAAAAAAAAAAAAAAACAAATAAATGATAGTTAATAAAGATAGGAAAGGTTTATAAGAGGGAGGATGCCATATAAGAATCATTGGTATTACAACTACTTTAACACACATACACATATATATGTACATATATATATATATACATAGAGCAGTGATATTCAGAGAGGATATTCACCTCGAAACACTCGAGTTCGTTTCTCTATCCTCTCTTTCTAGTTTCTTCTCTTAGTCGTTTCTCGCTTCGATGTGCCTAGCACCGCAACAGGTAATCTTCTTAATCCTTTTCAACCTGTCCTGAGATTCATCATCGTTTATATTACTAACAAAGTGGGGTTGGTTTCCCTTTAATAAGAATCGGTTAACAACTAAGCAAAACGAAAATGAAAACAAAACAAAACAAAAGTGTACAATCCATATGTATCTTCCTTCCGGTCCTTGACGCACGCAGTTCAAGTATACTAAAAGAAGTTTTTAACTAAAGCTTGGTTACTTCATTCGATTATGCCAATCGACCTCACTTTGCTTCAGCTCGTTACATATTATCACGATCAATCTATTCAATAAAACAGAGGTCACGATACGTTTGACCAGCAAAAGGAAATGCGACTTTAATTCGTCCGGAACATTCTTTTTTTTTTTTCTTTTTTACTTTCCATTTGCAACATTTTAATGTATTCATTTATTTATTCTCTTTTTTTTTTATACTGAATACATTATAGATCTGTAAAAAAGTTTGGTCTTTTAATTTACAAAATAATGATATTTGTATTTAATTTAATGGCAAAAGTTGGATGAAAGCTTTTCTCAATTTGTTATCACGAGTAAATGGAACCTATGCATTCATTTATTTATTTATTTTTAAATAAATGTCATTAAATTTTGATGAATAAATGCAATCAAACTAAAATGAATTGTCCTTGATTGTAGATAAATCCGTGATATCTAATACCATTATCAACATTAATTTGAAGCAATAAAGAAGAAGAGTACGTGTAAAAGTGCGTTAATCAAATTATTTAACCAACGATAATATTCGCGTAACGTTTATTAAAATAAGAGCAAAGATATTAAAGAAGTGATAATACGTCAAGATTTGTATATCAAGTGGATTGATTTTTCTGGTCTAGATTTTCTGTTTATTCAACTAGCGATTAATCTTTCGAAAAAAAATGATATAAAAAAAAAAAACGAAATAACAGTTTAGTGGTGGAACTTCGAATGAACGGGGGGAATGAGGGAGACGAATGAAAGAAAGAAAGAAAGAAAGAAAGAAAGAAAGAAAGAAAGAAAGAAAGAAAGAAGGAAGATCGGTTGTGTAGTCAATTGGAAGTTGTTTTCTTCCTTCTTGGCAAGGAAGTCACGAGAACGAACGGTAACTAATAACGTTGAGAGATCGTGACTCACGACACGATTCGTGATATAACCAACAAGATCACGGACATTGGCCTTTTCTCTAGATCTCTGCAAAAAAAAAAAGTAAAAAAAGAACAAGAAAACAAACCAAAAATATCAAACGTATCATCGTCCTCTTCTTTATCATTATTCTAAATGAGTTAACACGTTCGTCACCATGGCACCGTATACCGGAGACGGGCATGCTTCCCCAGGGGGAAGGGGCCCGTCACCGTATACGGTGACGCTCTTCTTTTTAAAGTTATAGTATTTCTAGTTGGAAAAAAACTTATCACATTTCCCATTTCGAAAGAAAATTATTTTCGATAAATAAACGATATTTTTTTATTTGATTATTTTCGGTAAAAAACCATAATACTCAGGTCGCCATTGTTGATATTTCTACTTATCGCTTGTTTACGTTACATAGGCGCGCCGATAGTTAAATTTTGAGCCTGACGAGAAACTCAACCGAAACTGGCTGCTGGGCGACGAACGTGTTGAAACATAATATTAAAGAAAAATGATTGTTATTTTATTGAATTTGATTTTGAAGCGTAAAAATTCGAAGACTAGTTAGAAACAAACGAAAGTTAAAAAAAAAAAAAAAGAAAAGATAGTTGCACAATGTAGCAAATATATCGATAATAGTTTGGAGCTCGTTCGTGTCGCTCGAAAAGGAGTCTTTTAATTGGCAGTAGAAACTTTGAAAGGGAGGAAAAGGTAAAGAGGAGAGGAATAAGGTAAAAGGTGCACTAACCCAACAACGTTCGTGTAACTCGACGATGCGAATTTGCATTGAAGGGGAGGAGGAGAAGAGAAGGACTTGGAAGCTGATCTCCATTTAAGGCTATGATTCGTGAATCGCGTTGAGATTTGAAGTATAATACGAAGGTAAACGCGATATCGACAAAGTCCTCCTCTCTTTTAAAGGACCTCCCCAACCCACTTACGAGATCTTACGAGACCTTATTAGTTTAATTAACGTCCACTTCCGTTAACTCTCTTCTCTTTCAATTACATCTCAACTTTTCTTAACTTGCATTAAACCCATTCATTTCATATTATTTACCTGTTTTTTTTTTTCTTTCTTTATCTTAACTCGAGAATAATGAGATTAAATGTCTACAAGATGTAACAAAAATATACGTGTAAACTTTAACGAAATGTAATCGCGGTTTGTTGTAACGTTTTAACGTTTAAAATAACATTCGGTATTTACGCATTAACGGCACCGCAGCAAAATTTCGTTAATGCGCCGCTAATCTACATTTTAAAATTGTTGCGACAAATAATAGAAAAAAAAAAAAAACAACTTTATTTAAAATCGAAACACTTTGAAAATTCCAAACATTTTATTTAGAAAAAGTAGTCAATAATCCTGACGCAACCCTGACGGTTGTCGTGTGCAAACAGCAAGGTTGTTGTATGCGAACAACAAGATTGTTCTTTATTTGCACATTAGCGGAATTTTTGTTGCGATGCCATGGCGTTAATACGTAAGTACCCTAAAATTCTATCAAATAAAAAAAAAAAAGAAATCATCGTAAAAGTTTGCTGCGTAGAATTATTTTAGTTACATTCGGTATTCTCATAAAATCTGATTATACATCAAAGATAATGAATAATACTTATCATTGTATGTTAGAATCGATTTACTAAGAAATTTAAATATACATACATCTATCTTATACGAATGGTTAGGCAAATAGAGAGATCTCGTGGAAAAGGTAAATATTTGTAAGAGTTGAACGTATGAAGGAACGAACGCGTTTGTAAAAGTAGCGCCAAGCGGTCTCTTTCATCGAATGGCCAATAGACTTAAAGTTAGATAGAATAGGGAAAGAAAATGATTGGTTGGTTGAGAAAGACGATAAATCGCTTCGAAAGAGAGACACGAACAACAACTGTGGCTCTCTCCAAACACACGCGTTTCTATACACGTTTCTATACACGTTTCTATACACTATACATATATATAGGTATCTTTTTCTTTCCATCTTCTTTTTCATACTATTCTATCTTTCACGTAACGTCTGCGATCTCTCTACGTCATAAAAAGAAACGTATCCAAGGTTCTGAAAGTCAACTACTTACTTCTCCATGTCTCTCGAAGACTAGGCTAGAACGAGGACAAGGACGCAACCGGTAAGATCATCATCAAATAAACCAAAATTCAAATCAAATAAAACAGAGAAAAAGATTATACCGTGATCATTGTTTAACTGGTTGTTTAAATTTTCATTTACTTACCGAGCCAGTCGTTGAAGTTCCTTCGATTAATCAGAGTTTGATGCGATGCAACGTAGGAAGACCCTTGGTGCAAGTAAAATGTCCATACAAACTGATCGCAAGATTTTTATACGCAAAGGAGAATTTGTACAAAAGATAATTAATTAATTAAAAAAAGAAACATTTAAATAAAGTGCAGTCATCCTCGTAGATCCTCTTCTTGTTTGCACGCACAGCACGAAAATCGACCGCGAGATCGCGTAATCGTCGCGCGACCTTCGAAACTTTTTATTAATCTAAAATATAATATAATTTATAATTTTATATTAATATAAAATAAAATAAGACGATACACCGTGGCAGTACGTTCGAAGGACGTAAAAAAGTTGCGAAAATGTAACGGAACGCGATACACTACTCCCTCCGAAGGATTGAGCGCGACTGACGGACCTCGCGGCGCGCCGGCTTCCCCCACTCCTCCGAGTCGACTTCCCACCACTCCGCACGCCCCACGCTCTCTCCTTCTACCATGCCACTATGCGCACGCTGCTATATCATTTCGACTAACTTTTTCCCCATAACATTCATCGAGATATCAAATACTGCTTCGCTAGTTATTATCGCATATAACGATTTCATCTGTAAATGCGATACGATACTCTCTTTCTCTTTTTTATTTCTCTTCGTAATGTCAACTTTGAAAAAACGTAACATAATTCAATCGTGCGATAGCATACGTTTGCCAAAGGAAACGATAAAGGAATCAGATTATCGTTACTGGTTTTTTTTCTTTTTTCTTTTTTTTCATACTTTTTAGATTTATATTAGCGTCATTGTATTATTGGCTAAATGCATAAGGTTTTTCATTGAAGAGATCTTACACGAGACGTCCCTCTTTTATAGAAAATTTCAGTTCTATTTTCAATCGATAAAAGGTAAGATGATCGATGGTGAAAGCTTTTATTACGAAATCTAATTTTTCTTATTTTTCTTTTCTTTTTTTTGTTCAAAAAAAAAAAACAAAGCTTTCGTTCTATCAATAAATATATATGTATATGTGTATGTATGTATACATGTGTGAGCACGGAACTATTCGATTAATCGAACGTTCCGTGAATTATTTACAAAGCTAACGGATCACACATATTCTCGTGCGTTACATACGTAATAAGATTTGTTTCTATTGTTCGCATAGAAGATTTGAAACGAATGCAGTGACCACTTATGTGCAAGATTAAGTATAAATCATCTATATTGTGTGTTTGTTTTATTTTTTCTTCTAGGACACGGCGTTCGTTTCAAAATGTTATCGTAAATGAAGTTTAATGATAAGACGCTCCTTATTCTTGTTCCTGTCTTCTTCGTGAGGATGATCGCGACGAACGATGGCGATGAAGATGATGACCACGATGATGACCACGATGATGACCGTGACGATGACCAATGGCGATAAACGAAAGGTAATAATGCTGATGTGTTTGTTCGCTGTGTTCAACGAAGATCATGTCTTCGTATTTCGTTGATTGTCTCGACATAATTACGAGGCAGGTGCTGAAATAAAATAGTTCATTTGTTGTCATAATTACGATTAAATACAAAGTTCAATGAGTTTTAATTAGAAATGAAAATTTTGAAACGAAGATAGGAGCTCCAACGTCACGAGCAGAGTTATTAATTCGACGACGATTAACTAGTAGTAACGCAACAGGGTAGCTCGATTTTTTCGAGATTCGACGAGATACTGCGCCTTTGGTGGTAAGTTTTATGAATAATGATAGACGAGATAACAAGACGTGATATGTAAACGATGAAGAAGACGAATGAACTATGAAGAACAAGGCACGTACTAATACGTTTTAAGATGAGACTACTTAATTATGACACTTTTCAACTAAACGATTACTAATGAACTCTAAGATACGACTATTAATCGTTCTACTAATGATCCTTGTCTACTACGTTTTCTATTTCATGTCTCGACGTACCGTTCGTGATGTACTTAGCTCTATTTGGTGTATCATTTCTTCTGATGACGATCGAAACTCTCAAAATCAAAACAAGATTAGCTAAAAATTAATTTGAAAAAAAGAAGAACATTAATGACGCAACCAACTTTGATGCGATACGACTGCTACGACCGCAAGGATAGGACGATGCGACCAATTTTTCTATTATAGAACATTTTCTCTAAATATGAATATACTAATGAGACGAACTTTCAGCAGGCGCTGGCGCAGGTGGAGCTGCCGCTGGTGGTGCTGCTGCATCCGCTGGTGGAGCTGCTGCTGGTGGAGCTGCTGCTGGTGGTGCTGCTGCATCCGCTGGTGGTGGTGCCGCTGCATCAGCTGGAGGAGCTGCTGCTGGCGTGGCTGCAGCATCCGCTGGTGGAGCTGCTGCTGGTGGTGCTGCTGCATCCGCAGGAGGAGCTGCACCTTCGGCCGTTGGAGCTGGAGCCGGTGGTGCTCCTTCCGCTGGTGGTGCACCTAAATAAATCACTCGATTACTCGAAATCTAGGCAGTGTCCACTCTCTCATAATTGTTCGAGTAAAAATTTGGATACCTTCGGTGGCAGGAGCGGGTGCAGGTGCACCTTCCGCAGGAGCACCTTCCGCAGGAGGCGCAGCTCCTTCGGCAGGGGCGGCTGCCGGTGGTGCTCCCTCTGCTGGAGGTGCACCTTCGGCTGGGGGTGCACCTTCGGCTGGGGGTGCACCTTCGGTAGCTGGAGGTGCACCCTCGGCTGGAGGTGGTGCACCTTCGGCTGGTGCTGGAGCAGCTCCTTCAGCCGGTGGTGGTGCAGCTCCTTCGGCTGCTGGAGCACCTTCTATACGTCGAGAATCGTATCACTTCGAATCCTACCACTTAATTGTTTTCTTTCAGATATAAATAAATATCAATACCGGCTGGTGGGGCAGCCGCTGGAGGAGCAGGTTCCGGTGCAGGTGCTGGTGCTGGTGGTTCAGCAGGCGGCGCTGGGGCTGGTTCGGGTGGTGGTGGTGCTGGTGCTGGTTCAGGTGCAGGGGCTGGAGCTGGTGCAGGTTCCTTGGGTGGAGGAGGTGGAGCTTCGGGTTCCTATATATATACAAGGTATACGTACTTTTCAAACCTAATGTCCCTTTTTTTCTACAGCTGATCAAACGTTTCTTTGCTTTCTACTTTACTGTATAACTACTGCAAATATGTCTACGTATTTTTACTTTAAAATAATTGCTTGCAATTTGCCAAAAAAGAGAATGTTATATTTATAAATTATTGTCAGTGATCTTACCAAACAGGCTCGGGGGCTCGACGATCGACAGAACACACTAATTAGATCACAAAAAAAAGGTGTACAAAAATGTTGAAACATATAATTAACATAATTGATTATTCCCAGTAGAATATTCATACGTCTTTGACACTTTCACTTGTGTTATAGCTCACGTAAGAAATACACGTAGAAGGAAATCATTCATTTATTAACATCAAATGTGGTAAACGAATAGTAGAAAAGAGCAGGAGATGATAACATTGGAAATGACTAATTTTTTTATTTAAATTATATTTTGTATTAAAAAAAAAAAAAAAAAAAATACTTTCAACGACGTTTATTATTCGACGATACGATTATTCGAAACATAACGCATACGTATACTTACGATTACAAAAGGGGGTTAACAATATGGGAGATGTACAAGAAGGGTACAAGTAAATGACAACAGCACACACTCATTTTTGTAGTCAAGTATTTTGCTTTACAATAAACCTTAAATAAAGATTCCCTTATTTTGTCGCAGTCATCTTCGCTTTTCATTGAAGCTTTCGCGTCCGACGTGTGATAGAATATAAATAAAAGTGTGTTGTGTGAAGATCAATGGAAATAAATATCTTCTAAACGGATTATGTGTAACAATAATTAGAAAGGATTAGAGACGACAATTGAAGGATTCAATGTACATTGATTTTTGACAGGAACATCGAGATTTGTTAAAGAATTATCATTACAAATTGAAGAAACAAATAAGAAAGAGAGAAGAAGAACAACAAATAAAAAAATAAATGAAGAACAAACGAAAAATAAGGAACGGGGGTAATTATTAATAATTATTTAAAGAACCGAGCCGTTTGTTATAAGCTCGAAAAAAATAAAATATCCATTTATGGTCGTATCATTCGAGGAGAACATTGACGGGGATGGATATTTTCTTTTATCGATCGATCCATTTTGTTTCACGCCTCGACTTCTTCTTCCTTTACCTTCTTCTCCTCGCCCTTCTTAGACCAGTCAGGTTTTTTCTGTAAAATCAAGAGAGAAACCAGTGTGAGAAATGAAATATCCTCAAGGTCTTTAGAAATTGACAAATATTTGCATGGTCAATTCTTCACACGTTTTGGCTTGGTTATTTGTAAAGGGGTGCCAAAGGGTGAACGATCGCAAAAGCAAGGGGTAAAGGGCCGGAACGCAGATAAATCGTCGTCTTCGTGAATAATTTCTGTTCGTTATCTACTTACAAAAATCAAATGAAAGATAAAATAAGAAAAGAATTGTCGAAAAGATCCTTAATCGAAAAATATCGCGAACTGTCACAGTTTTCTTCGTCTTCTTCTTCTTCTTACTCTTCTTCTCCTTCTCGCGAAAATGAAAATAAATCTCTGTGTAATTTGTAACTTACAAAAAAAAAAAAAAAATCCCCAAAAAAAGCCGTGCATAGAAAAAAAAAATCGCGCGTGGCAAATTACACTGTAATATTAAAAAATTTGACGAACACAAAATTCAAATAGTAAAATAGCAGCCAGAGACACAAAATGAACGATCGACGAATATTTCTACGTTTCTACGACAAAAAAAAATTAATTCATTAATTAATCAATGAATTCTTTTCGATCTGTAAAATGTTGTTTTATTGAGAAGATATTAACGTTGGAAGATGAAAGTAAAATAATGAAATGTAATGACGGAAAATGAAATACTCAAAAAAAAAAAGTTAGCAGCGTTTAAGCCAAATAAACGTACAAGCTTTTTACTTCATTGAAATTAATTTGTCTTTCTTTCGCTACTTTCTATTTTGTTGTTTTTTTTTTTTTTGGTTACTTTCAATTATTCGTTTCATTCGTTCGTTCGATTACAACACTCATTCACACGTTTGACTTTCATTCTCTAAAAATTTCCTACACGAGCATGCCGAACTTAAACGATCGGCAATTTTTTTCAATTTTACCTTATCTTTTGACGCGTTCTGCAAACATAATGCAAGAGCAATATCATTAGTATAAACAGACAGACAAATAGATAGGAACGAAACATGGACAACAAAATTATTTCAAGCGTACATTCGTTCGCGATTCGATTAATCGAGAGCGTTGCTATGGCTCACAATTAGTCCGATACACACGTCTTTAAGTCAATTGCGATTATAAACTGAGATATAAACTATCCTATCTTTCAAGTTGAATGAAACTGAATAAAGTGTGCAAAATTTGATTAAAATCGGTTCTGTAGTTTAAGAGTTCATTGCGGACAAACAACGTGACACGTAATTTATATATATATATATATTAAAAAAATATCAAACTTTTCTAATTTTTCTCACCAAAATCGAATCGTGAACGATGAGAAATGATCGTTCGACATATCGATTATTTTTTTTTTTAAAGAAAATAAAATTGAAATAATTAACAAATGTTAATTATGACTGGATGTTTTTGTTGTTCAAAATTTCATTAACTCTTCATCATCATCGATACATCGAACGTTTCATTTGTACGAAAGAAAAATAAAACGTAACAAATAATAACGTATGCATTTTCAGCCTTGAAGCACGGCAGTCGAATAAATAATAATAATAAGCCAATAACAAAAATGCGTCTTTTTGCGTGAAACAATATCTTTCTTTAATTTCGCGAATATTTATAATATATCTGTTTTTTTTTTTTTTTAGTTGAATTTGTTTATAACGCCACGAGTCACGTTACTTCGATCCTTTCGTTCACTTTATTCTATTATTATTGTTTTTGTTTTTTTTTTAATCTTATCTATTACTATAATTTAAAAACTCAAATCTATGTTGAAAATTAAATTAGAAAGGAAATTGAAACGATAGTTCGAAGTATGTAATAAATTAGCGTAAGAAAAAAAAAGAAGAAAAATCAGATAATAAATGCTAAATGCACTCGTCAGGCAAAATTAAATTAAATTCAATGCATTTTTGCGTATGTGTGTATTTATGTGTATATGTACGTATCTAATTGTAAATATGTTTGTGTGCATATATATATATATATGTTCAAATATATTTGTTCGTATGTTCCATGTAGAGTGTTGTGCATGTATAATAATGCAAAGAGAAATTAAAGGGCCAGGCATAATTTATTTTAGTGTGAGTAAAAGCATTTATGCCAATATATTATCAACGAAAAAAAATGAGAAGAAAGTTCGAGCTTTTATAGATGTGTGTGTGTTTTTTTTTATTATTTAAATTTTTATTTAATTATTATTATTATTATTAATTTTTTTTTGTATTTCTTTCAATCACTTTTTCGTTTTTTTTTTTTTTATTTGTTTGTGTAAATTATACTCTGCAAGCCATTCTCACCTTTTTCTCTCGTTCTTTTATTAATTCCTAAAACCTCATTTTTTTTTTTTTTTTATTTCTTTTTTTTGTAATCTTCTATGGCATTCTCTTTCTTTCACTTAAATTTAATTATTCAATTATCTTTTTTTGTCTTTATTTTTTTTTATTTCATCGATTCCTTTCTTCCGTGTTGATAAACATAATTTTATCTACGAATAACTTGATTTATTAAAAGCAAATAAATGAAAAAAGTAAAACTCAATTCAACGATAATGATCAAAGATAAAGGAAAGAAATTGGAGTTTCGTAAAAAAAAAAAAAATAAAAAAATAAAAATATTAAATAAAATATAATACGAAAAGGGAACGAAGAATAAAAAAAGAAAAAAGAAAAAAGAAAAATGATTTAAACGGTGTGCAAGTCGCGTTGATATTGGAAATGGATGTGAATATGGTTGTATATCTATTTTTTTGAATTCTTCTTCCATCACGCGTGGTTACTCAATTTTTCAATCATCGTTTATTACATCATAGTTTATTGATCGATCGATCGATCGATCGATCCTTTGTTCGGTACTTTCGTTCGTTCTATTCCTTTCTCGAGATTAAATTTCGTCTACAAAATTCTACGAACGTTTCTACGTCGTCAAAGTTTTTTACGATCCAACTGTATTATTATATTACATAACTGTAATTTCTTTTTTTTCTTTTTATAGAAAATCAATTGAGAAATGAAAAGAATTTTCGATTATTTTTTATGCGAAAAAAATCAAAATATATTTCTATATAAAAATATGCATTTCTCATATACATATATACAGAAATGTTACTCCTTACCTTTACAAACAAAAAATAAACAAAAAATAGACAAATTGGTATCGATCGATCGATCATATCTTTCAAATGGAATTCCAAAATTGCGACTGCATAGTTTCGTGTGTGTTCAAATTTGATAATTTTAAACGTTGTCGTTTCTCAAGCTCGAAATTCTTGTGGAACAAAACTATTTCTCTCTCTGTTTGTTTGTTTTTTTTTTTATTTCTTCTTCATAATTGTTTCAATTTATTTATTTATCATGGTTTGAAACGAAATTCCATTCGTTAATTAAAATGAGGACAAATCTAGGATATATTTGATCGTTAAAACGAGCATAAGTCTCAGTCTGTTATGTTTGTATGTATTGTAAGTAATTTAATTGTATGTAACGTACGTATATGTATTCGAACTGTTTTTCAATATGTATATGTACATTATAGGATTATTTATATATAGATCTATATATATATATATACGTGTGTGCATGTACGTTTTCTTTCTTTCTTATATTTTCTTTCTTATTGTACTTTTTAATGAAATTTATTTAATTCGCATTCGGCCCGTATTCGTAATCTATTTCTTCGTCTGCCATTCTGCTTTCTCGGACTTCTTGGGCTGTGAAGAACAACACAATTGCCTAATCAACTATCTCTAAACTACTATATATATATATATACACTAATCATGATTATTATAAATAATACGAGACGATTATTAATTTTGAGAAAGGGGAAGGGAGGGCAACAAAATTTCTCCTTCACAAAGGAAATGTCGCGTTGTGGTTTTGACAAAATCAATCCTTTCGTCATGAAAAAACATTTTTCATTGTGGGGCTGGGGGGTATGGTAAAAAATACTCAATTCATTACTTTCTTTTTTTTTTTCTAATAAATCAAAAACTATTCTACGTTCTATGATTACCAAAAAAAAATAAGAAAAATGGCCACAAAATAAAAAAAAGAGAAAAAGCGAGTTGTTGATTGATCATATTGCTGTAAGCCAAAAACCAAAAAGAAAAAAGTAATACAATTATAATAGAAAAAATTATATTGTTTCTGCTTCATAGACGTTCCATTTTCTAGAAGTCCCAAAAGACAAAAAAGAGTTGTTGTTGTTGTTGTTGAAAAAAAGAGGAAAAATACAAAAAAATATGAAATTATCGGGCCCAACAAACAACCCCAGAAAAAAATAAGAGAGAAAATGTATAACTTTCTCTAATAAAAATAATATATATATACATACAAATATATCTAATCAATCTAAATAGATAATTCTAATCGATAACGATCTATCGTACCTCTTTATCCTCCTCCTCGAGGGTGAATTCCTTCTTCTTCACTTGTTTCAATTGATTACGGAAGTTGAATTCGGCTGCTTTCTTTTGAAGTTTAGCGAATTTGTTCTCGTATTTCGAAACCTTCTTCAGGGTTGGCTTCATGCTAAGAAAAAACAAAAACAAAATTAAGTAATTAATTGTTGTTGATGTCAATTGATGGGAAAAACAATTTAACACATTGACAGCCGGCCCCGCGAAAACGCGGGTTGTTTCTGAGTTTGTCGCTTGAGTAGCTGCCCCACGATGATGTAGATTTGTTTTTTGCTAGTATGAGTGTCATACACATCGATTTGTATTTATTTGCCATAGTTTGTTATACCATTAAGTGACCAATACGTTGGTATTGACCATCAGCTGGCAATGTGTTAATTAATTAAAAAAAAAAAAATAATTATGATACTTACAATTTACCTCGAAGGTCATTCACCTGGCTGTTCAAGTCAGAGATCTACACCACATTTGAGAAGACAACAGATTAGTAATGCATTTAATTAAAATAATTCAATTTAAATAAATAATAGACACGTGCACGTGTTCACATGCGTAGTTTTTTGTTTTTGTTTTGGTTTGTTGTTCTTTTTAGGAAATAATCGAAATACCGTAAACAATAATATCGGTATAATTGATACAAAAAGCAGACACACACGTTAATATCTAGCAAAATTCTATGATGAATGATTTATCATCTCGAAAGACGATCGATTTTTATAGATCTTACATATTTCAAACAGGTTTTACTTGTTGGGATCTCTGGCAGGGGCGTGGCTTACCCTAGTGGCAAAAATATGAACTAAAGACTGAAGGTTGCTGTGCATTACTTATATAACCAAAATATAGGAACAACGTTTATTATTATTATAATTTTTTGTGTGTAATTAAATGAAATAAAATGAAACTTACATTGCAAGAAATTTGTGAAATTTGCTTGCACAAAACCAAACAATCAAAATTTTGTTGATGATGAAAGTGTATTAAATGCTAAACATATGTGTGCGTGTGAGTGTGTGTTTGGTGTTCTTTATCATCAAATTTGTTTATTCGATTAACAAATTGTTTTTTACCGAAGTGGAATTTGAAAAAAAAAACCGAATTTTTTCATCACGACAAGCAATGCTTGTACAAACCAAATACACAGCAATACGTCCTAACTGCTCCAGTTTTGAATTTAGCCACCAGATAGCGTATTCAAGTGCTACAAATTCCAATACATTTTGAAAAAAGTTGCAGTTTTTTTTCGATCGTCTTTCTTGCGAGGGTGTAGAAAAAAAAAACAAAAAACAAAAAAGAGAGAGAAGAATGCAATTTTGTTGACACAATCATTCCCATGCATCAGCGTTGTTCGTTTGATTTGGCGCATAGATAAACAAGTAAAAAGATCAAAAGAAAGATAGAAAGATACGAAAAAAAGGGACAGGTAGAAATATATAAAAAAAAACACACACACGCATGCAGATTCGATAGAATGGGGGGTAGGTGGGTAGGGGGTGAAAGAAGCTATTTTTGATCGGGATGAAATATTTGAGAAAAAGAAAATATTTGTTTTGCGAGAAAGGTGGCGAAAGCAAACGGTAGTAGTAGTAGTAGTAGCATTGTAATCAAAAGAAATTTGTTCGTTGATCCTTTTTTGGAGATCAATAAGAGTTGAAATGGAAATAAAAGCGTGGATCTCAGCGAAAGATAAGGGTGGACGAGTGCTCTAAAAAAAAGCGAAAGGGTTGAAAGAATTTTTCTTTGCTGTTTCTCCAAGTGGAACAAACACTTTGACTATGTTTGTGTGTGCGTTATCGGCTTTGCACATAAATTGTCTCTATGCATTTTTAATATTTTTAATATTTTTTATTTTATGATATTTAAAATATGTGTACTTCAAACATACTGAATTATTTATTAGCAATATAAAATAATGAACAATGTTGAAACAATTTATTCAATAGCTAAGCCAATAATATGCATCTAGTAATATTTACTTGTCCAATGTTCCTAATGTATCCAAGAATAATCTTCTATCTGGCGAAGGTTTGTTTTTTTTTTCTTTCTAATTAAATTCATCGTTCACGGATTAAATTTATATTATCTCACCAATCACGATCATTGCCAACTGCTTTGTAATAATAATAGTAAACAAAAAAACAAAACAAAAATACTCGATAGGAAAGCAGGTACTTATTGTGTTATTTATTTCATCAGATAAATACGTAAACGTGTTATACGCGAGTCTATCCAAACAAATTCATGGGATTATTAGATTTGACAATTAACAAAATTGATTTTCTTTCGGATAGACTACACGTAGTAATCTACGACGACCTACACGATTTTCATTTTTTTTTTATTTTAAAATATACAATAGTGTCGAGGGAAGGAGGGAAGATCTAAGGAAATGGATGATAAAGGTTTGATAAAGAAGACAAGTTCGTTCACGGAGAAGCCTGGTCTTGATCAGACCTTCTCTCTTTGAAAAAAAAAAACAAAAAAGAGAAGAAGAAGAAAAAGAAAATGAAAAAAAAAAAAAACTCCATCATACAATTGGTTCTTCAAATTTTGACGAAGAACTTTCATTTCTTTTCTTTTTTTCTTTTCTTATTCCTTCGTCGTGCATCCCATCATCGTGCAATAATCGACAAAAAATAAACACGTCCGTGATATGATTCTTGCGAACTTCACGCAAAAATCGGACCATTGTCATAGATCCATCGAAATATAAAAGTAGACAATAAAAAAAAAGAAAAAAAAAACACACACATTTCGATAGATCTAACAAAAATAAAATCAAAAACATTTTGATAAATTTATTTAATCATCGTTCAATCGATCGAAGAACAACATACATGAGCAAAATTCGATCCAAAAAAAAAGAAGAAGAAAAATTCAACAAGAAAATATATATATGTAACATATTTATATGTGTGTATGTGTGGGTATATGCAAAATCAAAATAAATCATTGTCCATAGTCATAATAATACACGCGGAACAATTGTCAGACCGCGAATAGGTCAATTATTTTCGCGTTCTTTTATAAACTAACAAAAATATTATCACGTAACAACTAATGATAAAAGCTAGAGCTATGGCATAGTGCACGGGGTTGGGGCTGGGGCTAGGGGGTAGGGTCTAAGATAAAAAGAAGACGATATGAGGTTGACGTGAGAGGGGGATGAGATTGGGTCAGTAAAAAGGGTATGAAGGTAATAAACGTCATAATACATGGAAGATGATGCACGATCGTTGCCGCGCGATCCTGTTATTCGCATAATGTCGTAGTAGTACATTTATTATCAATCAAAATCTACAATAAAAAGGGATGAAATGAAAAAAAGGAAGAAACAAAATTAAGATGCAAAACTCGTCTTTAAGCCCGGTCCCGCCTTTGTGAGAGAAAGATAGTTAAAAGTGGGAGAGAGAGAGAGAGAGAGAGAGAGAGAGAGAGAGTGAGAGAAAGAGAAGTCAATTGTAAACGTATTATCAAAATTTTCAAACAAAATTCAAAACAAATTATAATTGATTGAATTTATTATAAAAAAAAGCGTGGTGGCGTGGGAAATGATATATACAGTAAAATCTCACTAATCCGTGCAATTTTGAGATATGTTATTACAGTAACAATAAAACCTGTCGAACAAGAACACAAATATGTACATACATACATACAATATTTATTATGATTTTTTTCTCTATAAATACAGTAAATCCGAACATTCCAATAATTTGGCACCCTCTGGTTTTTAATGGTGCCGGATTAGTGAGATTGTACTGTATATATATGTGGGATTCGTGAAAGAAATTGGACTGCTGAATTGACTCTGGACCGGGGACTCAAACCACGAATCTTTCGCTTTCCGGGCGACTGCTCTTGTAACTCTTTGGGGCACCGTGGGAAAAAAAAGTGTCCCACCTTTTTGATACACCGTAATGCACATTTGGTGGGACATTTTTAGTCCCACTTTGAAATATTATTGCAATAGCTACACATGCTTATAAGTTTATATTTCGTTTTATTTACGCAAAACAATCATACATTGTGCCCTATGCAACATAGGGCTATTTTATTATCTGAAATTCTATGCCGCAAAGAGTTAACCAATTGAGCTATCCAGGGCCCATCGACCAATCCTTCTCACGAATGCCCAAAATTTTGGCATGGAGTCGCTCGTCCCACATATAGGCAACCACATCTACTGTATTTTCTTGTATGTTTTCTGGGGGGGGGGGGTGAGGGTGGAAACGTTTATCTACTCGTAGATAAGAGAGAGAGAGAGAGAAGTAGGGTGTATAGGACGATTTACTAATCAAAGATGAAACTAATCAATAAAGGACACTGTAAACGTGCGAAGCCCTCGAAAATAATTCAAATATCAAAATTGTATTGTCGCTTTTTTTTGTTTTAGATTTTTCCCTCCCCCTTCCCACCTTCCTATTTGAATAAAAAAAAAAAAAAGAACCTCGTTAATTCTCCTTGTGTTCGCGTGAGGAACATGAAGTGCCAGATTTGTTCTCATGGTATTTAGTGGAATCGCGCGGCCATAATCATGATTGAATTTCTTTATAAAGCGAGGAATAAATAAAAGCTGCCTTGGCTTGGCTAGCTGGCTGGCTGGCTGGTGGTTTTTTGCTCTAACAAAAGCCATGCATGCTCTCTCCTTTTTTTTTTTGAGAGCAAGAAAAAAAAATGGGAGAAACAGAGAAAGAGAGAGAGAGAAAAGAGAGAGAGAGAGAGAGAGAGAAGAAAGGGTGGTTTTAAATACTCCAGATATATGTACGTATGTAGGTATGTGTATGTATGTACATGTGCACAAGTGTGTATATTTATATATATGTACCTATTCTAATTGTAAGCCCATTTTGCGTCAGCTTTCGAGTCTGCGAGCATAGAAGCAGAAAAGCAGAAAAAAAGCTAAAGGCGAGTAAAGTGCATGTGTGCTGAGAGAGAGAGAGAGAGAGATGAGAGAGAGAGAGAGAGAGAAAGAGATGAAAGACACGCGGAAGAAGAAGAAGAAGCGACGGAAGGTCAGATGAAAACAATTTTTCTTTTTTTTTTTGTTTAGTTTCCTGCTTTTTTTTCTCAACTCCTTCTCATTTATTGTACGAAAATAATAAAAAATACTCTCCCGCATACACGCACGCGTTTCTCAACCATTTTGTATAATTGAAATAATTGTTATTCAATTTTTTTTGTTTTTGTTTAATTGAATATTGAATAATTGATATTAATTTTGTTGTTGTTGTTGTCCTTTGTTTCTTTCCGTTTCCTTATATACTCTACGACGAATCGTCTACAATTCAGGGGTCGGCAAGCTGCGGCTCGCGAGCCACATGCGGCTCCTTGTGGCTCTTTAGTTAAAAAAGTTTAGTAAAAAAAAGAAAAAACACTAAAAAATCGTTCTGAATCGATTAACGAGAATTAGGCACCGATGAATAAATAGATTAGAATAGATTAGTTGTCTTTTTTTATCAGAAAATTTCATTTATGCGAGTACTATTTATTGTTGGTAAGAAAAAATTTGGTGGCTTTTTAAAAAACTGTGAAATTTTGTAAATTGTAAATTGTAATTATTGGCTTTTCCAACTCAAAAGGTTGCCGACCCCTGGTCTACATTGTTCAAATCATTTTAATTATGAATTTCTTTCTTTCTCTCGTTGTGCTTTGCTTTTACGTTGCAACCAAAAAAATGTCTTCTGATGAATTCTTCATTTCTCTTTTCACGATTGAAATTATTTAACGAAAATTTTTTTTTATTTTCTTTTTTTTTTGTACGAGATTATATCGTACGTACGATCAACGGTATTTATTTGGATATTTTTTTTTTATTTAAATAATAATAAAATACAAAATATAACTTTGTCTCTTCCGTTTTTCTTAGTAAAGTTAGTAAAAAAAAAAAGAAAAAGCTCGGTAAATGCCAATTTTTTAAATAAACTATATGAATTTATTCAAAATAATTTCAGAATAAAATAGAGATAGATAGATAGATAGATAGATAAATAGAGTAGATAGAGTAGATAGATGAACAAACGGACGGACAAACAAATATAAATTAAATAGTTTAGAAAAAAAAAAGTTTGCCGATATTATCGAGAAAAGAAAAATGCAAAAGATTTGTCAAGAATAATAAAAATAATAATAATAATAATAATAATAATAATAATAATAATAAAAAAAGAGAATAAAAATAAAAAAAAATTTCAACAAGATAGAAGAAAATTCCTTTTTCACGGCACTTCATATCCACGACGACAAAAGGTTCCAAATGAATATTTTTTTCAAAAACACAAAACGTTAATAATGTACGGGAGGGCTTCGTCGTCCGAACGAGAACGCAACCCAAAAGATCGTACGTCGACAATTTGATAAAAAAAAAAAAAAAATGAATCAAATAAAAATATTATCCACATATTTAGAACAAAAAAAATGAGAAGACGAAGAGATAAAAAGGAGAACGGAAAAATAAATAAATATATATATTCGTGTGTATGTGTGTACGTGTATATACAAGAGAGATAGAGAAAGAGAGAAAGAAAAAGATAGGATTGTAAAAGAGATAGACAACAAAAATATCTATTGAAAAATAATTAAAATGAAATGAAAAGTTGCGAAGTTTAATTCGCGAAAATTTAATTAAATTTTATCTTCGATTTTTTTTTCTTTGAAAGAGAAAAAGAACAAAGTTTTCAATGTCGTGAAAAAAGATAATGAACGGCCCAAGAGAAAGAGAGTGAGAAAAAAGTCAAAAAGATAGAAATAGAAATAGATAGATAAATAGAAGAAAATAAAATAGAAATAGAGAGAGAGAGAGAGAGAGAGAAAGAGAGAGAAAGAGAGTGAACGTTTGAAAAAAAAAAAAATCAAAAGCGAGCTAAGGAAATTCATGAAAAAAAAAAAAATGGTTGGACTGGTGTTTATGGCAATGTTTTTATTTTTCTTCTTCTTTTCGAAATAATCTTCTCTCTCTTCTCTCATTTTTATGTTTGTCATTCGATGGTGGTATTGGATTTAAAAAATGACGTTATTTAATGTTTTGTTTTTTGTTTATGGAAAATCGTCTTCTCGCGTTGTTTCGACGATGATATTCGTCGTTGGGTGTTCATTTATTTTCCTGTACCTCGTAGTCCCTTTTTCGAACTTCACGCTCCAAATCCCACTTCTGACCCTCACAAAGGTAGACGCGGTCGTAATACATTTGGCAAATCTTCTTCAATTCCACTATAAAGAATACGGGAGAGTTTCAGAGACATCTTTCAACAAAATGTCGAATTTCTATCGGACGAGTTTTGAGGGGTAGTGGTGGATTCGCAATTGCGACATTTTTTCTTTTTTTTTTCTTTCTTTTAATTTGTTTCATTCGTTTGATAGGATGGATATGAACGTTGTATGTGTGAAAGAGAAAGAGAGAGAGAGAGAGAAAGAAAGAGAAAGAGAGAATGACAGAGAGATAGAGAGAAAGGGAGAAGAAGAAATTTTACAAATATATATATACATATATATGTATAAATTACGTGTCACGTTGTTTGTCCGCAATGGACTCCTAAACTAGTGAATCAATTTTAATCAAATTTTGCAAACTGTGTGCAGTTTTATCCAACTTGAAAGATAGAATAGTTTATATCTCAATTTATAATCGCAATTGACTTAAAGACGTGTGTATCGGACTGATTGTGAGCCACAGCAACGCGTCGTGGGGCACCCCTAGTATTATATATATATATATATATATATGTATATATATATTGTTTGTCTTTCCCTTTCAATATTTTGTTGGTTTATTCCTCTTCTCTTTTTCCACGAGTGTAATATTTCTCGCAAAATATGATGAAATCTCGGATTATGTTTTTGTTGAAGAAATTCACGAGAAGGTGTTACCACAAAACAAGTAACAGATAACACACGACCGCTTCTGAAATCTCTTCGTTACAATGTTAATTACATTAGAAAAAAAAAATAAAATAGGTAAACAAATGAAAAATAATCAAATACACGAAATATAATATGTGCAAAATGAACATGTAAGTAGTAGACTATGTAACTCATTTGCTTTTGATATTGAACATTTTTCGCGAAATAAAAAATGAAACGGGGGAGAGGAAAGGTTTGGAAAGAATGAACGAAGGAAAGAAATGAGACTGATCGATCGATCGATCGATTATAATCGATTCGATGTCGAGAAAGAGATAGAGAAAGTGAGAGAGAGAAAGAGATAGAGAGAGAGAATACAAAGATGCGAGACAATTTGGATGATCGTGCGAAGGATGATTAAATTCAAAAAAATTGTCTCTGTGGGAGAATATTATTGTATCGTTTCGTCTGGGTTGTTTAGACGTCAGCACCCGATCATTTATTATTTACCTCGAATTGTTTCATTCTAATTTGTCTCTCGAGGTCGTACTTATCGCCCTCGAGCGCGTATACTTTTTGCCAATAGTCAGCACAGATCGTCTGGAGCTCGGCTAAAAGAATAAAAATTTACCAGAAAAAACGGGAAACGTTTGTGAGGAATGAAGAAGAAAACAAAAAGAAAAAAAAATACAAAAGAAAAAAATGAGTGATGGTTCGTTTAAAAAACCAATAGGATTAGAGATACTTGAACGTTTCGTTTTCAATTGTAGATACCTTGGATATAAATCCCCCTCCCCTCATAAAAAAAAAAACAAATTAATAAGGAAAACTTCTTCTTTAGAATCAGGGTCATTTGATAATCGTGAAACGGAAGAACGTGAAACGGAAGAAACCGTGAAACCGATGAAACAAAAATAATTAATTAATTAATCAAATTCAGTGTTACAATATGTTTGTCCACTAATAATTCCGAAACTACTCAACTTATTTTAATGAAATTAATTTCATTTCACGTGATTTTGCTTTTTTGAGATGTATAAATGTTGATATATTTAAAAGAAGGTTTGTTAAAATACAAAAAAAAAGTGGTGAACGTGCGAATATATTTGCTGCATATAAAAGCGATGCTAGAAATAAATGTATTAAACGATCGGATTGAGATAAGGACAAAAATAAAATAGTTAAGGGTTGAGAGAGGCTTATTTTTTTTTCTGTTGTTTCCTGAGCAAAATCACGAAGGCAAAAAAAAAACCAATACTCTTCAAATACTAACAATACTTTCTTTTACATATTTTTTGTTTGTTTGTTTGTTGGGTGGTGTCCATGTGATTAGCATTTAACATTAACCCTTAAACGAATCTATGAGTATAGTTTTAGCCAATACAATTTTTTACTGTCTACTAATATCACTGCAAACGCTAAATTCTAATTTTTAGTCTACGCGATAATACGTGTGTGTGTGTGTCTTTTTTTTTTTTTAATTGCATTTGTTTCCAGTCAAAATCTCACTCACATGTCAACGTTTAAAGGGTTAAATTTGTAAAAAAAAAAAAAAAAAAAAAAACCAACTGAACGTTCTACGATGCGAATAACCTGACTACCAAAATTACTTTGTTTTTTTTTTTTGACTATCAATAATTACACGTTCGTATTAGAAAAATTGCTCTTACAGCTTTTACAGTGTTAGACATTACCGGCTTTCTACTCAACCGATTAAAACTTACTTTCATTACTATTAATATTATTAATATTATTATTATTATTATTATTATTAATATTATTGCTCTCGAACAGGCTGCGAGAATCTAATGTTACGCACTTACACGCGTATACAGAATCAATTGTAAAAAAAATACATCGTTA
This sequence comes from Polistes dominula, assembly GCF_049000335.1. Classification (NCBI taxonomy): domain Eukaryota; kingdom Metazoa; phylum Arthropoda; class Insecta; order Hymenoptera; family Vespidae; genus Polistes; species Polistes dominula. The sequence continues at coordinate 437,789 of NW_028301147.1, forward strand.
TCAATCAAATCATAGGCCGTACCAGTTAACAAAAATCTTTTGCGCGAGACCAAAATTAAGAAATTAATTTAAAAAAAAAATTTTAATCAATTACTGGCTTTATTTTTCTTTTTTTTTTTGTTTGTCTTACGACGATGCGCTGCAAACTAATCATCAACGAGAATAAAAAATAATAATAAATATATTGGGATCTCTTGCAGTTGAATGCGCTATCTGGTGGCTAAATTCAAAATTAAAGTAGATAGGTCAAATTGTTACGCGCCACGCTTCTGTCAGAGATCCCAATATGCGCTTGTATGTGAGCGCATACAATAATTTTCAATTATGTGAGATTAATGATGAAAAAATAAATGTTTAATGTTTTTTTTGTTTTTTGTTTTTTTCTAATTTGCAGCGCCGTCTGTCTTTCTCTCTCTATTTAGAAAAAGTGTCGACCTCAAAATCCTTCTTGGCAACTTCGTATTCAAGGTCGTACTTCTCCCCCTCGAGAACGTTGATCCTCTTATGATACTGGATCAGTATGGACTTGACGTTGGCTGTCAAAATTCGAAGATCATTCTTGAGAATCATAAATTCAATCCCCAAAAAAAACGACCTTTTTTTTATTACCCATCTTTTTTGATTTTTTTGGATTTTTTGATTCGTCCGATTCGATCTTCGATTTTTTTTTTCAATTAATTTTTTCGACCAAGAATAAAAACGACAAGATTAAAGGAGGGGTTGATTGATTTGGTGAGGGGTGGCTGGGCGGGGAAAGAAAGGCAGAAGGATCGAAAAATATTTGCGGAACGTTTGTCAATGTTTTTTTTTTGTTGTTGTTGAAGAATTTTTTCAAATGTTACGATTAGAAAAACTTGAAAATCGTTAAACTATTATAGAAAAATCAATTGTTTGAGATAACGTGAAGAAGAAAAAAACGATGTTAGATATGTGTCCTACGTATACAGGGTGAGTCGAAATTTTAAACGTCGATTTATATAATCGAAACACAAAAAATATCAAATAAAATAAAATAAAAGTCTTTCATTACTTGCTTAGTCGTAGTACAATTTCAATATCGATAACAATTTGTATGCCAAATTATTTGCAATTTCAAGTTTATTTTACTAATTTTAGTGCATTTTAAAATGATATTTAAAATGACGTAAAATAAATTTATCGATTCATCCCTGTATACGTAGACATATTTTAAACAAATCAATCATTGTATTTTGTTCGACAAAAAAAAAACCATCGATCAAAATCATCACCGAATGATCGAATGATTTTCGTTTATCGATTCTAATTTTTTAATTGCAAAATTATCTTGTTTTGCTAGTTTTTTTTTTTTTTTTTTTTTTTTAAAATAATTATCAAACAAACAGCATTTATTATAAAATATGGAGAAAAAAAAACAATCGACGTCACATATAAATTTTCCTTGAGCCAGGCAGACATTGATGATAAACAAAGATAAGATAAGATGAAAATATTGATAGGCAAAGGATTTTCGCGAGCACATAAATCAATTTTTTTTTTTTGTTCAATTTTGCATCAAAGTGAATTTTAATATGCAAATAGAAAAAAAAGAATTTTAAAAAGAAGACGACAACAAGTTGATATGCCGTTGCAGTTAAAGAAAAATATGTGCTTTTTTTTTATTTTTTATTTTTTTTTTTTTTTTTGGTGCGTTTGGCCAAAGAGATAGACAGATAGATAGAAAGAGAGAGAGAGCGATAGGAAAACAAGAGAGAGAGAAAGAGAGAGAGAAAGAGAGAGAGAGAGAGAGAAAGAGATAAATGTTGAAAATCGTAGCGATAGAATGCGAAGCTCGTGTTCCAAAGCCCGGTCGCCGCCAAATATTTGCAAAATCGACGCAATTACATATTTTCTTTTTTTCTCTATTTATATACGACTGATCATTTGAATAATTTAAATAAATAAATCGACACAATTAGCAAACATTTTTTAACCCATTCGCTACGGGCGACTTCTTCGCCGTGGTATTTCCGCTGAACGTGTCGCCCCCGCGCTAAAAAATGTGCCCGGTGCTCGAGTAAAATCAACAGCAACCCGAGTTGCTGGTTTGACGGTGTTTATTAACAAAAAAAGAATCTCCACAAATGAAAATATTTCTAACATTTCAACATATTAACTTAATCGTTCGTCATACGTATTATACAATGTACAATGCGCGCGGTATTTTATGCAAAGCGACTATAGCCGTCCGTAGTGGCGAAAAGGGTTAAACAATATCTGTTGCGATTACAAATGTTTTTTTATAATCGAAAAAAAGTAAAAAAACAAAAGCTCAATTTGATGTGTAAAAATGAAACAAAATTGACAAAAATAAATTGTATCGTTCGCGAGAAGAAAATTAACAATTAATTATATTTCAAAGTGTAAAACACCAAAATTGTTTTATATTGAAAAGCTCTAATTATTAAATAAAACAAAAAATTACATATAAAATGTAATGCGCAACCGGGCAAGAGCACTGCATTAATATTTAATATAAAAAAGTTGCAACAACATTGAGCGGTAATTATTTGATAACGCGTTATTATAGTAAATAATGCTCGTTATTTGGACTAATTTGCCCGTACTCTTGTGTGCTATTCTCTCAGAAGTACCTCGTAATCCTTCTTCTTAACGACATACTCAAGGTCGAATTTTTGATCCTCCAATGCTGTGATCCTATTGTGGTACTCGCGTAGCACACGTTTCACTGTGTCTGTGTGAGAGTTAATTAGAGAAGATATCAAGACAACAGCAGTTGTGACTTTTAAATCAAACCTACGACCATTCGAGTCTTTTTCTTTTTTTTATTTTTTTTTCTTTTCCTTTTTAAAGTTCATCATCATCATCATCAACTTATTCTTTTTTTTTTTTTTTTTTTTGTCAATCAACGCGTGTTCGTGGTTAATACCACTTTGGTATTCGTTTAATGGGTTCAATTTGATTTTTGTGTGTGTATCAAAGTACAAGGAAGGATGGTGGTAAGGATGAATGGACAAAAATTAGGTTCACTTGGAAATAATAATTCATCGATGATAACCTAATAAACAAAAATGTGTGAGTATAGATGCAATAATAAATATTGCATCTTGTAAAAAATACGTTCTACGTAAAAAAAAGTATCTTCGTTTACCGTAAGGATTTGTGCATCCCCGAAAAAATATAAGAAACCAAATTCTGTGCAAATGTTTTGATAAATCAAATTTTCTATGAGAGAGATGCCAATGGCATCTATTAGAAAAAAAAAGTTTATTAGAGATGATATTTTTTTTTTGTTTTTTTTTTTTTTTTTTGTTCAATTTTAGATACTTTGGATAGAATTGAGTTCTTCCAAAGAATTAAAATGACGAATGTGCATTGATATAATTAAACGATCTCCAATGATACGATATCGGAGCTGAGATATAAAAGAAAATAAAAATAAAATATAATAAAAGGGTTGATGATGGAATTAAAATACCTTCGTTAGCATCATCGACGTTTCTTGGTTTTCCACAACGTTCTTCGATGATACGCCTCCTTTCTGCTGCTTTTCTTTCTTGCTCCTTTTTCAATTCTTCCGCAGCTTTTTTACGCAACAAGAGCTGTCGAAATAATAATAATAATAATAATAAGAAGAAGAAGAAGAAGAATACTTAGAAAATACGAACAAATGATATTAGAAATAATAATAAATAATATTAGAAAAAACAAAAGTATACAAACCCTAAGTTTCTTCTTCCTGTCAGGGGTCATGAAACCTTTCTTAGCTTTCTTAGCTTTGGAAGCCTCTTCGAGGCGGGCTCGGACCTCAGCCCTTTTCCTATCGGTCTCCGCCTGTTTCCTCTTCTTTTCCTGTATTAATCGTGTAAACACCGTTCTTTAAATACTCTGCTGATTCTAACATCTTTTTTTTTTTTTTTAAATCACCACCGGTATGCTAGCTAAACCATTCAGCTGAACAACTGATCTCGAAACAATCAAAATTAAAATACAAATACAAATATATATATATGTATCTATGTTAATGATTATTAAATAGCAAAATATCTAAATCGTGTTTAGTTATTTATCGAATGAAGAAAAAAATGTTAAATGAAAAGTTTCATCTAAATGTAAAAAAAAAAAAAAAAGAAATTGTAATTTCCAGTTGGAATGTAATAAATGAAAAATAAGTCGAAGATTCCGTAGAGGGAAGTGTGGAATCTTTTTTTTTTTTCCCCATCGAAGATAAAGTTCACATAATATCTTTGAAAGTTCCATCTCTCTTACGTACATCCTCGAGACGCTTCCTCTGTAAAAAAAAGAATAAAAAGGAAAGATATTAGAAAAGATATAAAATATGCAATACTCGTATGACAAATCTTTTTGAAATAAAAAAGAAAAAAAATAAAAAAAAAACAACTTGAGCGAGACAATATACATTTTTATGGCGTTAATTTTAATCGACAATACACATTGGTGTAATATATATTCTGAAAGATTTTCTTTATCTTTAAAAAAAAAATAAAAGCGAACAACGTAGAGCGCACACTTTTATTATTATGGTGGATAGAGGTAAGGAGGTAACATCTCTTATGGAAGAAAATGTGAACAAGTGTCCAGCGTTTTTACACATTTATTGTAATTAATGAAAGCCCAAGCTTTCGATCACAGCGCGTTGTAAAATAAAAGCTTTTTTTTTATTTTGTCGTTGTTGTTGTTTTGTTTGTTTTAAAAGCACAAATAAATAAACGCAGAGCATGCAAGAATAATGTTTCTCTGTTTTTTTTTTTTTTTTTACATGAACATTTGCATTCGTACGTGCGAGCATCGTGTCTACTTTACCAATTGCTCTCTGCATTTCCGTCCATGTCGTCGTCTATCGACGATATTTGCATTTGGATATTTTGTCATGTCTTTCTTTTTCTATCTGTGTACTTTGTTGTTGTTGTTTTTTTTTTTCGTATTTTTTGTCGTATATTTTTAATGATCGTTTCGAGAAAATAGAAACGATATAGTGGTGGTGGTGGTGGTGGTGGTGGTGGTGGTGGTGATGGTAGTAGAGGGGGATCAAAATAAAAACAAAATGAACTAAAGCTTCGAAAATACCGATAAGAAAAATCGATACTTCGTTTGTAAAAACAGCAAGGATTAAAAAAAAATAAACTCTCCTTTGTGAGAGAACGTTGAAAATAAACAAAATAAAAAAAGATGAAACAATTTCCAATAGAGGATAGGAGACTGTGAAAGGGTAATAGCAAACTCGTAAACGTTTGTCGTTTAGATGTTTCTACAAAAAATAACAAAATATATATAGATATATAGAGGACAAGGAAAAACAAAAATCCAAGTTGAAATTAAAAACGAAACGACGAGACTCGGTTGTTCTGTTCATAAGCCTCGAATTTCATCAAAATGATTCAAAAACAATTCATTTTTTTTTTTCTAATTGTAAGTAGATTTTTATGCAAGTTAACTCTTTGCGGCACAGAATAATTTCAGCCTTATGTTGCATAGAAATTTGATTAAATTTTAAATGAGACCAAATGAGTATATTTTTGATTAAAAAAGAGGTATAATTTTACATAATGTAATAATGTAAAAACATAAAAAAAAAAGATTTAATAACCAATTGTTTTGCATAAATAAGACGAAATATAAACTTATGAGCATGTGTAGCTATTGCAATAATATTTCAAGGTGGGACTAAAAACACGGTGGATCCCACCGTGCATTACGGTGTATCAAAAAGGTGGGACACTTTTAATCCCACACTGTGCGCCCCAAAGAGTTAACAATACGACACTGAAATATCATGTTTATACTATTCTAACAAAAATAGTATAAAATTCATTTCCATTGTATTTTGTTTTTTCTATTCAATGCATAATAAACTCGTACATATATATCCCAGTCCGCAAAAATATCAAACATCTAATTCTAATGGGGAGAACAGATAGAATAACAAGCATAAAAAAAAAACACACACACAAATTCGTACCTTTTATATTTGTAACTCATACTAGGATCCGAAACCGAAAAAGGGTGTTTTTTTTTTGGATATCGCCATTGACGAATGTTCCATAATTAGATGTAGAAATGATCCACGATGAATAATGAAAAGAAAACAAAATTATAATTGACGATCAAACAATAATAATAATAATAATTAATTAATTAAATATGTAATTATGATGTAATTTATTTGATCGAAAAAAATATTACTTAATAATTAATCGTTCGTTCGATACTCACCTAACCTCATCGTCCGCCATGTTGGTGCCTGTTTCTTACGCGCGTCTACCTAAAAATACAACAAAAAGAACAACAAAAAAACAATTATATAAATAACATAACACACATGTATATGTTAAATAAATCTCAAATCGAATATAAAATGAACGGAAAAAAAAATAAAAAATAAAAAATGTTGTTTAATTGGACAATTGTGAAAACACAACAAAATAATCGTCAATGACATTTTGGATATTTCCAATGACCATAATAATATTCCATAAGCCTACATTTTTCCATTTATCTGACGAAGCAAGAAACTTCATCGCGAATGGGGGTATAGAATATCGAAAGAGTAAAAATAGATCTCGAGCACCCCCACTTTTCGAAAGGTCTCGTAACGTTGAGTCGGTTTGGCTACGTCGGTATATCAGGGCAATCCAAATTTGGATCCAACATGCTGCTAGCAAATCTCGTTTGCTCCCTCTCCTCTCCTCTCTCTCTCTCTCTCTCTCTCTCTCTCTCTCAATTCACATCGAAGAGAGAAGAAAACTCGATCTTTTACGAGAAGATATTTTTGAATGATAATTACGACTTTTCGTGAGATCATTTACAATGTTTACCATTGTATTATTTTCATTTGGAAAATTTCAAATGACTGAGAGATTATTATGTCGTTTGATTTTGCATCAATTTTTTTTTTTTAATAAATAATACAAAAATAATAATTTATTAATAAATGAAAGGAAAATTTAGGCTTGAAATTTGGGCCCATCTCTATTGTCAGAAATGATTCTTATTCATAAACTTTTCCTATATACATCATGCACATACTACTACTCGTACATTTTCATTTGGGAAATAGAAAAATGACTGAGATTATGTCGTTTGATTTGTGAACAATAAATATAGTTTAAGGTATAATAATAATTTATGAAATGAAAGGTAAATTTATGTTTGAAATTTGGGCCCATTCCTATTGTCAGGATTTATTCTTATTCGTAAACTTTTTTATATACATCATGCACATATACTACTACTACTCGTACATTCTTGCCGTTAGATTTTCACAGACTCTCGGTCATTTATATTCGTAAAAGAGTGTGTGCAAAGATTTCTCTCCATCTCATTCTCATTCTCATTCTCTCTCTTTCTCTCTCTTTTGTCCAAGTATAGATTCTCATCTCATTCCTAAGCTATTCTAAGCGCACAACGAACCGACGAGAAATTACAACTAGACTACTCTCTCTCTCTCTCTCTTTCTGTATGTTTCCTAGCTACGATATATTCTAACATCCTCGAGCTAAAATATATAGAGTAAGATAAAAAAAGATAGAGAGACAAATAATCTATTGCTATTGTAAAAATAGAAATAATATTCTACTTTTATATGTTTTTTTTTTATTTATCTTTTCTCCTATTTTTATCTACCGCGTTGTTGCGTACAACGATTTACGAGTTTTCATCGAGTTTTTATCTTTCCAACATCTTCCAACAGTTAGGATAAAAATAAAAAAATATTCTCTTTCCTGCAAATAAAGTATATTTTTTTTAAATAAAAAAATAATCCAAAAATCATATGGTTAAATGCTTTAAGAAAAAAAAAATAGTTCACTTAACAACGAAGATACACTCTATTAATAAAATGACGTTTATAAGATGAAACAAAGTATCTTAAATCTCTCTCTCTCTCTTTCACCCAAACATAAAAAATGTTCAATACCAACATAAAATAACGATGATATATATATATATAGATTAAAGCAATGCGATATCACCTTTCACTGACACACGAAACAACGAAGATAAATGTCGTTTGAAAATGATAGATAAGCAAGCGCTCATACAAACTGTAAAGTTCTTTTTTTTTTTCTTTCCCTTTGAAGAATATATAAAATATCATATCGCGTAAAATGAAAAAAGAAGAAAAAGTGGGGAAAGTAAAGAAAAGAAAAAATAAAAAAATAAAAAAAAAACAGATAAGAAGCTGCTTACCTTGATAAGAACTAGCTGGCTTTGGGACTAGCCAACCGAACGTTAGGCAGCTGACTGTGCCTTTCTTGCGTGCCTTCCTCGCGTGCCTTCTTCTTCGACACGTTCACGTGGTCCTTCTAACAACCAATCAAAAGCTCTCGTGTAGCAAGGTAAACATTTTTAGACGAGGAGCTGCTCTGCTGCTTCTGCTCGTCGCCAAAAATAAATTTCTAAGTGAAAACGGAGCTGGGTCTCTCTCTCTCTCTCTTCTCTTCCTACCGATCGACGACGTTTGCAGCACGATCGACGTTTCTACTTCGATCGATCGTTTGTTTTCCACTGCAAGAAATCGATATTTATCCACATAACATAAAAAAAAACTTTCTAAAACATTTCTTGCAAAAAAAAAAGGTTTCTAACAAAATCTTTCTACAAGGTGTGAAAATGTCCCACGTTCAGAGACTTGCAAAAGATTTTACTCTATCAGTAAAATATTTTAGAAATGTTTATTGAAAATATTTTTTGTCAAATCTTTTATCAATCTTTTTTTTTCAAAATATTTTAGAATGGATGTTTGCAAGATTTCTGAAAGATTTTTTTTTTGAAATATTTTACGAAAACTTTCGCTGAAAGATTTCAAAACTTATCGTGTTGTGTGGGTTCATATATTTACATATTTTTGTTCTTTTTTTTTCTGAAAAAAACCAAAGAGAGAGAGAGAGAGAGATTGTTTTTTCTATTTGAATGAAAAATGAATTTTTATATTAATAAATGATATATATATATGTGTTACGCGAAGATGATATTTGTTTTGTTGTCTTATTGATCGATAGATGATCTATGAATCATACGACAGTTTTGTCAATTGATTCATAAATCAAAATATATATATATTGTTACCTATATTTAGATATACGTAATATATGCATAATAATAATAATATATATGTTGTATACAGCTAAAATAATGATAATAATACAGGTAATGCTAATGCTAATGATACATGTAATACAGTAATAATAATAATAATAATAATAGATATAGTACTATAATAACAATGTTATTAAAGTAACATTATAATATTTATGCTGTGCAAAGATAAATTGATGAAAATTTAACGAATCTAAGATGAAAACACATTAGACACGAGAAAAAGATATTATTAATCTATTCGTTAAGAATTTATTGGAGTAACGGGCAGGTGTTTGGCACTAAAAACGCGTTAAACTTGATGAAAATGTTGACGCCTAAATGCACTGGTAAAATTCTAACTCATTTTTTCATTTAAATCTAGAATTTCAACAGAAATGAATATCGTATTTAGAAATCGTTCATGTATGTGTAAAGTAATCAATATAGTATTATGAATGAAATGAAACAACTTTCATTTATTGGTTTAACAATTATTGAAATATTATCTACTAATTAATTGTTCGTAAGTGTACTAGTAAGTAACTCGTAAAAATGATTGTATTATAATTAAAGAAAAATGTATATAACTGTATATCAAATTGTAACCACATCGCGTAAGTAGTAACTACCTCTACTGGCCAGCCACAGTAGTAAGTATCACGGATTGTGATCGAGCAAGTAGTAAAAGCAGCTAAAACAGACAACGGTCGGTAAGAAGTGATGGACGTTTCACTGGCATAACGTTACCCACGAAAGATGGCGAAACTTTTGAAAATTAATTTACAGACATTGAATTCTTATAACTATAGAAGATATTCGTAAAAGTAATAATGTAAATAAATAAATCGTGAATTTGATATAACTTTATCAAATTATTCTTTCATATTATTTCATCCACAATTTATCATAAATTTATTTTCATTTTGTAACATATGAATAAATTAGAACAAGGGTCAATAAAAAATACTTATTCTATACTAAATACTGCTAATTATTTATAAAATAATACAATTATTAAAAAACAGGAGGAGGAAGTGATAGAGGAAGGGAATGGAGAAGGTGGAGAGAAGGAAAGGGACAGGAGGATAACATTTGATATACAGTGCCAGTCTGAAAGTGAATTTTGAATATTTTATATTAACTATTTTCTTGAATTATTAGATTATCTCTTTCTACACATTTACCTAACACCATACAAAAAAATGGGACGATGGCGATAGTCTTTTGAAAACCTATTTAATTATTTAGGAATAAATTCTTCCACGGAGAGCAAATACGGAATATGGTTTTGTCACCACGACGTTCAAAATACAAATAAAATGTATCAAAATAAGATACACGAGTAACCTGTCCCCTTCCAATTAATCAATCACCTTAGACTGTTATTCGAGATACCTCATTGCATTTTCACCTCTTTCCCCGTTGTCATGTGAATAAATTTAACTGTTAAATATTATTTTTTTCTCCTCTTGCCATTATTGTAAAAGATTTTTGTTCAATCATTCTTATGAATGACATTGTTGCACTTTTCGTGTCGCGTTTTAAATTGTTTTGTCCCCGGTGCGAGCGAGGTTGTCTCGTATTTCCCCTCTTGCCTGATCGATATTCTCTCCTTCAACCCTTAAATAACGCGATCCCCTTAAAAACCTTTCACTTTTCGTCTTGCTTGAAAATGTTTTCCTACACCTTGCCCAAAGAAGATTTGTTTCAAAAATTGGCCGAAATAAAAAATATGAAAATAACAAATGTAGGAAAAGATTGACACGTCAGGGGTTGATCGTTGCAACGGTACCGTAACCTCTAACCTATTCGAAGCTGTCGTTCTCCCCCATGTTGGAGAAGTGGCAAAGGGGAGGAGGGAGAATGGGTCGAAGGATGCGGGTTGGGAGCCGGTGGAGAGTGGGAGCCAAAGGTGCCTGTGAACCGAAGTTGATTGACCTGCTGTTCCTGTTGCCACGACGACGATCCCGTGACGTCACGGGACAAACTAGGGTTTATGGGTGACCTACTTTCTAAAAATAACCATCACCGACCTCTCCCCTCCCTCCCTCCCTCCCTCTGGCAGCAGTCTTCTTTCACCCATTCCACCCACCATCATCAGCGCCACTACCAACACCACTACCAACATCACACTACCAACACCACTTTTCTCTTTTTTCTTCTTCTTCTTCTTCTTCTTCGAGCAGCAAGCAGTGTGTGTCGTTACGCCTAACCACGATACTCCTTTTCCGGCACGTCCTCACCCTGTTTTTCCTTCCCACCCCCAGCCCCCACCCCCCACTCCCTCTTCCATTTCAAAACCCTTTACTCTAGTATACTTATGCACGTTTCTATAGACATTAATATTATGAAACTTTGATTTAATGCAAAAACAACAGTATTTGCGTCTCATCTACTCGTTGGACAGGTGTAAGTGTTTTTTTTTTCTTTTTTTGGTCAATTTATCGAACGATCAATTCTATCTATTTTTTATGCCAAGAGAAGAAATATTTTTGTAGGTAAATATCTATATTTGGAATATTGCGATATTATCATACAAGGTCAGGGATTTGCGATCTACTTTCGAATAATATAACTTTAACACGATTTTTCGAACAAATATAACTGCAAGATTTATTCATTAACAATGATAGTATCGATAGTATCTATTTACTAATCGTATTAGATATTCACGGATATTATTACGCAAGGTCAACCAACCTCTCTTGTTAATTTAATTTTAATCAATTCGTTGTGAAATACAAATCTCTTACGGAGTTGTTTTTTTTTTTTTTTTTATCAATCACAAATTTTCTCATCGAAGTATGTTGAAAAAAAACAAAAACAAAAATCCTTACGATTTACTTTCAAATTCAAACGTGTGATCTTCTAATTTACGATTGACATATTAAAATATTTAACTGTGAAGAAATATGTGAAGACCATTTTTATTTTATTTTTTTTTTTTTTTTTTAACAAAAATCATCGTGCGAGGATAACCTGTTCTTTTTTATAAAAAAAAAGAAAAAAAAGAAAAAAATGAATGTGGGAGGAAACAAATGTTCAATTGATCTTTCGAGTTTGTCTTTTAGGACAATTGAAACCCACCCCTCCCCATCCTCCCTCCCTCCCCCACCCCTCCCCAAAAAAAGAAAAGAAAAAAGTAAAAAAGTAAGAAGCTTCCGATTGCCTTAATCGCACTCGTAAGCGAGGTATCGATGGACATCGACGACGTAGTCATGGGAATTTCTCAATAAACTCTTCGATCGGCCTTCCGGTAGTCAGGCTGGGTTCGTTCGACCTACTTTCGCCCGGGCAATGACGTTGGACGTGACGTCACAACTTGAAACTGGGTCGCGAGGGTAAAGCACCCCATCGGCTTTCCTTGGATATACTTGGACGTGGACGTGGACGACTCGATTCATTGAAAAAAGAAGCACCACGGGAGAAAACCAACATCTCTCTCTTTCTCTCTCTCTCTCTCTCTCTCTTTCTAACGATACTCTTATTCCATTTTACAATGATTGATAAAAACATCTTTCATTTATCTTTTTTTTTTTTTTTTTTTTTTTTTACAATTTTTCATAAACATTTTGTATACTCGTTGCTTTTTTGTTTATTAAATCAATCGAAAATAACGATTAATAATTTAATCATTAACAATTAATATTATAATTAATTAGAATAATTAGAATTATTAATAACAACGTTTAGAAACTAACGAAACGGAAAGAATTTTGTTAATATTTATCGTTGTTAAATAAATGTTAATTTAAACTATAGAAATAAAAAAGAAATGAAAGAATAGTTTTAGGAAAAAGTCAGGGAGAAACGAAAGATGTTTGAAAGCCGAACGGTTGGCAAATCTCATGAATGGCCGCGTAATGTGAATGAAGCTCCAGTAACCCAGTTTTGCTCCGCACACCCTACATCCCTTACTCCTCTTCTATATGTGTGTGTGTGTGTGTGTGTGTGTTCTGTGCGGTGCGATGCGATTCGATGCGATGCGATACGATGCAATGCGATGCGGTGCATAACGGATCCGTTAGGCTTGACGACATTATCGTTGGCTTTCTTTTCTTACCTTCAAATTAAACTAACAATATTTCTATATTTTTTTTATAACAATTAGTATGAAAATGTTGGTTAATGGTAGTCAAAGATTTATCGAAATTATTGCAAAAAAAAAAAAATTCGTAGGATTGAATTAGTTAATTTTCAATAAATTTGATGATTTTGAATCAATCATCGATCAAATATCATAATTCATTGATGATCTGACAATTTATGTAAAAGGATGACAAAAAAAAATAAAATCAAATAAAAGAGATCTAAGATAAAGGATCGAAGATTTTACTGGTCGAGCTGAAATTGAGAAAGAAGAAGAAGAAGAAGAAGAAGAAGAAGAAGGGTGCAGGACGGTGTGCACGCGAATGACGTCAGGGGACGAAGCAGGTCGTCGAACCGCTGTTGGCGAGCGAGCAAAGGGGTGCATCGACCTGGAACCCCGGCAGCCCTCGGCAACACCCGGCAACCCCCCGCAACTTTCCCGCGCTCCCACCTCGAGGAAAACCTGGAGGAGATCGAGGTGGTGCAAGAGAGGTGGTTGCTGCTGTAAGAGGTACGCACCAGGTAAAATCAACCAAAGGAGAACAAACTATCCGCAAATTTGACTATAAACTTACAATCGATTCAAGATCTTTATATTTTTTTTTTTTATTTAATCGAATATAAATGTATTTTATAAAATACGCGTTTTTATGTTTATTCTTTAAATAATTAAACTTACTTAACTCTTTGAGACACGGTGGGTGGGATTAAAAGTGTCCCACCTTTTTGATACATTTTTGATACATCGTAATGTACACGGTAAGACATTTTTAAGTACCATCTCGAAATATTATTGCAATTTTTACACGTGCTTCATAAGGTTTTGTTTTCATGTTTTTACATTATGTTATATATTTATTAATAAATAACCAATTTGATTTCATTTAAAAAATAATCCAAATTTTTCTATACAACATAGGACTATTTTATTATCTGAAATTCTGTGTCGCCAAGAGTTAAATAATTAAATTACATATTTTTCGTGTATATAAAAATAATCTAAAAAAATATTTAATATATATTTTATTGTCTAGAAAAGTTTTACAAACATCGTATTTTAACAGTAATACCACTAATATACTACTACCTGTGATTCGTTGCATATATATGCAATATTTTTCATAAGAATATAAAATATATGCAATTACCTTTTATAAATGGTTAAAATATCGTGACGCATGTTGCCGTGATCGTAACTCGAACGTAACTAACAACACATAGGTAAATCATTTCATATATTCGGTGTATCTATCCTTCGAGAGGTCACACCTTCAAGCAATAAATCTATCAATAATAAGATAGTAAGATCAAAACCGTGTGTTTACTTTTATTCGGTCGATGTCTTTCGTACTAGTAAGACGTGTTTCTCAACGACTTTTCGAAATCACGTCGAGGGAATGGAAATTTTAATATTTTAGGTATGTATGCGTGTATATCCGTGTATGTGTATGTGTATACATATTAAATATATGAAACTTTATCAATGAAATAAATGTATGTTTGGTAGTATCCTTAAAATGTTTATATGCAATTCATATTTTAATTATATATGCGTGTATGCGTTTAATTATACATATATTGTTTTTGGGGAAAAAGCATTTATCATGCAATAATAAAATGATTTCATTTTCAAAAATAACGTTATCTAATTGATGCATTATTTATAAATGTACATGCAATTATCATTTCTAAAACAGAATACACTTATCTTTGACTTTGAATAATATCAATTAGATTTTATACAAATCTAATAGAAATATTAGTTTGTTTCAATTAATTGATCCAATTAAGAATTAACGTGGTGTGTCAGACGACACAAAGGGATAAATTTTTGGGTGGAGAAAGTTTATCACGAAGCTGGGGTGGTGGTGTCTCTCTTTTCGTCCTGATTCATCTTAAAGATAGGTGTAAAGAAAAAAAAAGAAAAAGAAAAAAAAACCGCTTAAATCCACCCTTTGACCCTTTTCGCAGAGCGATTGGCAACCAAGTGTGAGAGAGAGTGGATCGAAGGGCCACGTGGTGCGGCGCGCGCGGGATAATCAATGCAATGACGTCACCGAGCGCTCAACCAATCCTGTGATAGCTCCATTCAAACCTGCTGCTAGCCTCGGCCGCCGAGTGGAAACTCGCTGACTTCCGTCGGACTTTGGCCCGACTGCAGTTCGGCCTCGACCACTGAGACGCGCGTCGCGAAATTTCCAACCCCTCTTAATACACCAATTCTATATCATTATTTCGTTTTAATTTTACCCTCTTGTTTCGGTTTACTATTTAAAAAAAAAAAAAAAAAAAAAGGGAACGAACCTCTTACGAACATTATTTGGTTTTTTCTTTTATATTTTTTTTTGCACAACATTTGAAAAAGTATAACTCAGGTATATTATTTTTATGTTTTGTTTCTTTTAAACGTGACAAAGTATTCGACAAAACATTTATTATTTCGTATCGATCAAAGTACGCATTGTGAATTACATCTATCAACATTTTTGAAAGAACGAAGAAATAGAAGAAAAGAAAGGGAAGTTACGAGTTCCTTGAGAGCAGCCAAATTGAATTGTCATCGATTCTCTCATCGATTCTCATTTGCAAGAGTGAGAGAAACACGTTCTATCGAAGGTAACCTGCTATGGATCGTTTGTTCTAAAGAAGGGGTAAGTCTTACAATCTTAATAAGTAAAACATTATATCTGTACGAGTCAGGGGTAGTTTTAGTCCTTCTCATTAAACTTTCCCTACGAAAGGAAACATTTCGTAGCAATAAAAAGAATTTTGCAATGATTGAACAAAAAAAAAAAAAAGAAAAAACAAGAAGAATAAAAATTCGAATTATCTGGAGTAAAAAAAGAAAAAAAAAGGGGTTGAAATAACCGCGTAGAAGAGTAGCATCGCGAACACGTGGCAGGGTCTGGTCTCTCGACCCAAACACACGCCCACACGGAATACTCGGCAGACGAGACGCCCACGTTTCGGAAAATCACGTAGACCAGTAAACCAGTATTTTCTCCGAATTGCGAGAGAAACTACCACCAAAACTTTCCTAACTTTTTCTTTAATAGATTGACCTTCGTATTTCAAACTTATTAAACGTACGATTATTATCGAGATACTTATTTCTTTCCCAAAATTATTCGCCAAACTATTTCTAAAATTTCTTTTCAAATTCTTGTCAATCTTTTTCATCAAGATTGTTACAATTGAATATTATTAATTAAAACATCATTTTCAATAATTTAATGCAACCAAGAGACGACGCATTGCAGGAGAATTTTCTTCTCTAAATAAAACACTTTCGATTTAACGTTAAATCAGTAAGACTACCTGTAAATCACAAATATGGTGTAAAAGAAAGAAAGTATCGAGGCCTTATTCCGAAAAAGGTCGAAAAGGATTTTCGAAAGAGGGATGTTGGGGGGTGTTGGGGGAGGGTTAAAAAATGTTCACGGTTGTCGTTTAGCTCGTCGTTAATTGGGTCAAAATATGGTGCGTTTCTCATCCCTCTCGTCATCCTGCGGCCAGTCCCGCTTAACCCCTCTTCCTGGCCCCTCAACTCTCCTCGCCCTTTTCCTTGGAATGAACGTCACGTCGGGGGAGGTGATGACGTAGGTAGATGCAGTCGCAGGATTGGCCAGGAGCTCGTTGACGTCACGGGCCAGAACCTCTCTCTATATGCGCTTGCACCTTCTTTCTCCCCCACTACCCCCTATATCGTCGTCGCCGCCGCCACTGCTTGCGGAGGGTGCAAATAGTCATCGCGAAAGGGTGCATGCCAGTTCAAAGCCCCAGTTTTCCAAGGCTGCCCGATCTGGTAGGTCGCCCCTCTCTTTCTTTCTATATATATATCTATATTTATCTCTCTCTCTCTCTCTCTCTCTCTTTTGCCTTGACTACCCTTCTTCCATACGCCATGGACGAATCATTCATCGTTTCCTTTCTCCCTAAAAATACTTGCTTATTAAACCAAGGTAATATTTAATTTATAGATCCAATATTCCGATTCGCGTTCAACTTTTTTGAATATTATATTTATAAGATATGTATTGCACGTAGATATATATATATATATGTATATATGTATATGTATATGCACATTTGTGAATATTCGAACGTCATCTTCTATCTAACTGGAAGCACGAGTTTCGACCTCATCGAGGTAGCTCGATCTTTTTCTTAAAGTAGGTCGTTCATAAAGGTGCTTATCTAGATCGTCTTTACGTCTCACGTTCGAGGAGTTGTTCTATTCATCCCTCACACCCTACACCTTTACCTATCATCCTACTCGATTTACAACACTTTCGAATCTACCTTCTTTTTTCTTTTTTTTTTTTTTTTGATAACATCGATTCTCTACCTCTTTTATATTTCTTTTTTTATACGTTATTTTTGTGTGTTCGTTAAGAAACGGAAAAAAAATTGTGTTCAATAATGAATATCAATCGAAGATCAAAAGAAAGATTTTCTGAAGGAAGAACAATTTTGTTCAACGAGCATAGTAAAATTAGCGATTAAATTGATTTAGTAATGTGTGAAATACGTTTGAGAGAGTTTTTTTTTGTTTTTTTTTTTTCTCATAAATAAAATCCCATTGAAGAGAATTCCACGGAAGGATGGAGTACCATGACCCGATGACCCACATATTCCATGACTTGCGTCATTCACAATCTCTCCCCACCAAAAGTCACGGCAACGACACGCATCTGAAAGAGGGAGCTTGGCTTGGAACAGAGAAAGAAGCACAGTCTATATGTGTGCCTGCCTGCCTGCGTGTGTGTGTGTGCGTGCGTGCGTGTGTCTCTAGGGAAAAGAAAAGTAGTTGAAGAAGATAGCAAAGGATATGTGTGTGTGTGTGTATGTGTTTGAATGTGTGCCCGTGTACTTTTACAGTATTAGAGAAAGAGTGAAATCGAAGGGACGCAACACACAAGCAAAGCACATCCATCGAACAACGATGTCCACTTTCGATTATTCGTTTCAAGGACGTCCATCTAATACTTTATTATATTCGCGAGTGTTCTGAGAGTGCATCGTCATCGGTGTGTATCCACATTTCATTTTATTAGATTCAAGTCAATTTATTTTATTTCTATCTTCAAAAATAAGATGATTTTTCAAAACTTGTGTATGAAAGAGAAGATCTTTTTTTATTTCAAATCAACCCTCTCTTCTTCAATTGTTTTATTATATCTTACAACCCTGCCCCCCTTTTATTTTAATTGCTTTTTTTACATAGATGAAAAGTAAATACGTGCAGGTGTGCATAGAAATAGAGAAAAAAAAAATTTCTAAAAATAAATTGAACATCAGTAAAGAGTATAGGCCAATAGTTGAGACAAAATTTGGCCTCCCTCCCTTCCTTTTTTTTTTTTTTTTGTTAACCGTAAGATTTGTAAATGGGTATCATGGTGTGCCTGCCGTTGCTTGGCAACCCATCCTGGGTCAATGGGATACGCGTTCGTTCGCGAGAAAAAGTAGGTCAACCTATGAGATCTTCGCGTCTTCTCGAGTTCTTACAATGAGAAAGTAGGCAAAAAAAAAAAAAGAAGAAAACAGTCCCTTCTTGTATATCTCATCGTCGAATGTTTCTATTTCGAACGAAAAAAGATATTTCTATTTAACGCCATATCCGAAATTAAACGATGAATGATCGATCGTGTTAATCGTGAGGAAACAAAAAAAAAAGAAAAAATATAAAAATAAAATAAGAATAAAATGTCAATGATTAAATTAATTCTAGTCGTCGGTGCTTTAGCTAGTAGCCCTTGTTGGGCATGTAATGTTCATTACACGCTTCGATTATTCGCTAAAATCTATTCTCGTGACATCGATATTATTCTGAACGAATCATCTTAATGATTTCAAAATGTTCCTTTTATTTTTGAATACATTATTTTCTTTGGATGACGTAGGACCCCCTGATCACCCCTACCCTGAAGATCTTTCGATCGTTTGTTCTATCGCTGAACGTACCGTAAACCAAAAAATTGATTTTATTTTATTTATTATATTCTTCAATGATTTTGTCAAATTATTTGCTAACTTTTTTTATCTTTTATTTCAAACAAACAAACAAACAAACAAACAACAAAAATCCAAAGAAAATACGAGAAAGAATAAGAAACAAAATGGTTAGTCAATTTAATCGGAATAAAAATTGAATAATAAATTGATGAAAAGTGTAAAAAAGGAAAAAAAAAAAAAAAAAGAGAGAAAGAAAAAATGTTGTTGGTAAGATGAAAAAGTAAGTCGCCCTTGGCTCATCTTCGCGAACTCTCTCTTCTGACCCGAATACCTATACGGAAGGTGAAGCGAGCTATTTATAGAACCACCCCCATCGACGAACGACCCCGGTGCGAACGCGACGTGACAAAGGTCTGCACTAGGCGCAAACTTCAATTTTATTGTCTCATTTTTTTTTTTTTTTTTTTTTTTATTATCCTATTACCATATAAATAATTATATTATATACATTTCGCGCGTATTTCATTGATTAATTACACATTAACATTTATAATATTACATTGGTAAATAAAAATCATTTGAAATGAAACTTTGATTTTATCCCAAAATTCACGTTCCATTTTTTTTTTCTTTTTTTTTTTAATCGCTTGAATACTTTTGCTCATAACATTTTCCAGGTTTTGTTTTTTATTTTTTATCGATACATCGTAACATCCCTTTTTTTGAAGATAAAAGAGAACGAAGGAGAGTTCAGTGCCCTTTAACGCAAGCGTATCGCCGCATTCTGACGATGGCGCGTCAAAGGCGACATTTTAGCACGTCATCGATGTACCACGATTGTTGACATTAACATTATCGGTTCAATCCTATATATATATATTTAATGATTAGAGTAGACAAGAAAAAAATATCTATAATCGATGACGAGATGACGACAATCGTGCTACACTGTATTGTGACGTCATTAATTAGTATTTTTATCATCATCATCATCATCATCATTATCTAGCTTTTGTTAAGTGTGTAAGTAAATAAGTTTGCATCATCAATGTTACGAGGGATGAACAATTCCATTTTTATAATATATAATAATCAGTTCTGATAAAGGTTAACATAAGGGTTGGAAATTGATCAGATCATTCATAAGGTTCAACAATTTTCATTTACAAATTTATTAAAGTATAAAATAATAAAAAAAAAAAAAAATAAGCGTAAATACTTGGGTAGGTATCGTCAAAGAAAAAAAGGAATAAAACAAATATCTCAAAATTAAAAGTACAGTTTTTTATATAAGCTGACACAATTGTTGTTAATAATTAAGAATAATATAAATTGAGCATAAAAATAAATAAATAAATAAATGTAGTGATTTCAGTAAATAATGGAGAGTAACTGAAAAAGGTGAAGAAAGAAAACGTGGGAATAAACGGAACTGGTATGAAACTGTAATACCGAGGTAGGTCGATAAGGGTTCGCTGGGCACACACGTTAGTGCAGTAACTGGATGATAGTGCAGAAGTTGGTAAATGCAGCGGAAGGCAAACGTTCCTGCACTGTAACGTTGGTAAAATCATCCCTACACAGGATTACGTATCGATAAAAGTGATAAAAAAAATTGCATTATTCAAAGAGTAACGACCCGGACATTTAGGTACATCGATCTATGCACAACTATCGTCGTGTCTGACATAATCTATGACTACTCTACTCGAAGTGAAACGTAAGTAGCATATGGTCGGACAGACATCGGGTTCTCTCTTACTTTTTTTTTATTTATCTTTTACTTCTTTATCGTACATACATAAATCATATTTTTATTGACAAATTATCAAATGTATTATGCATTTGCATTTTTATATGAAACAGGGCTTTTGAGTGAACGTACAACTGTTTTGTTTTTTTAATGATTTAATATTACAAAAATCAATTCAAAGTTCCACAGACATCGATGAATTTCGTGTATTAATGCATCAACAACAACAACAAAAATAAAAATAAATTACCGTTGCAAGTTATGAAAAGTTAAAAAAAAAAAGGGATCAACGTTGATCATCAGATCTATCGATCTATCTCTCCCAACAACAACAAAAATGTTAAATTAATAAGAAAAAAAAAACATATGACAATTCTACGCCAATGAAATTGACAAGGCTTCCCGTAGGGGTAGCTAAGGATTAATCCCGTTTACCTCGAGCAGATTTAAGGCTTCTTATGCAACTTTACGTTAGGAAGAATCTACGCTATTGGTCTACGAATGTATTTTCTTTTTTTTTAACTTTCAAACAAAATAATATCCTTTAATTGTTTTTAATTATTTAGTTTTGCACTGTCTTCTTGTTCAAACGAATAAAATGTTGATCATATTTCTTTTTCCTTACAGTATTTGTTTATAAAAAATGTTACAGAATAAAATCAGAAAGGAGGTAAAGTTTTTTTTTTGTGTGGCGAAACAAATGTTCTTAAATGTTTTCTTAACTTTTTTTAGAAACTTTTTATAGGCTTGTAATTTAAAAAAAAAAACAAAAAAAAAAAAAAAGATGAAGCTGTAATTGATTTTTAAAATCATTGAAAATTTGTCAAAAAAAAATATTCAATGATATGCATTGAAATTGATATTCACATAGGACGAGTACGAAACATAGAATATAAATTATTGATAAATAATTGAAAAAAAAACAGCAAAAGTTAGATCTTATTAATAATGATTTCTTAATTAGAAATCTCAAGTTCGTTTTGTCAACCCTCCTGTCACGTTACACCCAATCTTTTAGAGCTGCCGCGTGGTTCGTTGCCCACTGTATCGTATAACCGATTCTATACACAATGGCGTAGGAAATTAAAATCTTATTATATTTTACATATGAAATTATAAAATTGTAAAAAACAAATCACGAAAAGATTGTCAAATCGATTTCATCGTTAACATTTACAGCGTTAAACGTTAATACATATACAATTATTAATTTCAAGAGGAAATAAAATCGAAGAAGAAAGAAGAACAACAACAACAACAACAAACAACAAGAAGAAGAAGAAATAAAAAAAGAAGTATAAAATAGGCAAGCCGTCTTATGTTTCTGTCTTATTTCATTGTAAATTTGCGATATGAAATATGACATAAACTTAAGATGGGTACCTATGTGATCGACGAACTTAGATTGGATAATTCAAATGGATAATAATATCACCAAAAAAAAACCAAGTGTAAGTAAGAAATGTTATCAAAAATTGAACTATAACGCATTGACCACCATGGCCATTGGTTGGTCACCTGTGATCACCATTTGCTCTTTCAATGGGACTACGAGTATCATTCGTATATCGTTTGATATCTTATTTTAAAATTGTGACCTCTGCAAGAAAATTGATCAAACTTACATACGTGGTGGTCAACGCTATGAAAGATTATTTACTATTTTATATAATTAAATATGACTAAAAAAAGATGTATGAAATTGAAGTGACAATTGAATACGTGAGAATAGAAAAAAAGTGAAACATGATTCAAAAGGAGAAGAAAAGGTTTGAGTAACCGTCAGTGGAGAAGAAGCAGGTTGGGCCAGGCAGACGGACGAAGCCTGAGCCAAGGGTGCTAAGCCCTGAATCCTAAAAAGTGTTTGGAGCTTACTCAGCTAGTGTTACCCCCTAGTGTACCCCTCAAACCCTCTTTCCATATTGGCAGGGACGTAATGTGTCCACTCTGACGCATTCCTATCTCACCTTGCTACGCTTTCCTTATACTCCTTCTTTTCTTACATCTTATAGAGTTATGATCTAAGGGATGAGATAAACTTATCATTTAATTATATTAAAAAAAAAATAAAATAAAAATCCTTTTCATTTATGCGTATGAATGCGAACAGGATTATTATTAATGTTATATTAATTAGGATTATTGGAACATATTTGTTTGTATTTTTATATATAAAGGATTTATTTAATATTACGTGTGTATATATATATATATATATATATATATATATATAATATATTATGTATGTGTATCTATTACGAACAGATCACATAATCGTGTTATAATAATCAGAAACTGTAGACGAGTTTATTTATAGTTTAAAGATCGTTATAAGTTTTCATTCTTTCTCTTCCACTGTTTTCTGTCCTTGTTTAAAACTAATGCAAATAATGAAACTTAAATCGTCAAAGAAAGAAAAACTAAATCAGAATTAATATTTATTTCATGGGATACAGTAGGAAGAGAAGGAATGCAATAGAACTGTGCCAGAGAAGGAAAAAGAAGGAGGAATAAGAATGAGAAAAGAAGAATTCCATGAGTTAGTGTCTCTGCACAGGCAGGGAGCACAGGCAGGGAGCACAGGTATGAAAATTAGGTCGTCCTAATGCCGGATCCCACTATTTACCGAACGGGGTAATTGCTTCACGTCGGTATGTATGTGGGGTACGTTTTAAGGATTCACCTCTTCACAATATCATTAAACACTACCACCAACGGCACCACTGCCAGACGGCATTAGTCGGGTCAGAAGATAAATAAACTTATATAATAGTATTTGGGAGAACTCGTTTACGCGATCAACATTGAAATATAACTAAATAAATAGATCAAAATCCTATAGAGATTCGTTGTAATAAAAAAACAAAACAAAAAAATAGATGATAAACTATCCTATTTTAATAGATGATAAATTTATCTTATTTTAATCATGTTATTATGGAATAATATAGCACCATCAAACAAAAACGAAATCTCATATATATATATATATATATATATATATATTGAGACTTGTTTAATAAATTAAGAAATAAAAATCATTCAAAGTGATCTTATTTTGAATGGATAGAGATCTTTCACATGTGGAAGAAACAAGTAAAAGGGGTTGGTAAAAATATAGATAGTAAGCGGATAAAGATGAAGTGAAATAAAAATTGGATATTCGGTATGTATGATGGAGCGTGTGTGTCAGAGCTATGCGATTCGATCGTGTCTGACTTCGGTTAACGCAAATACGATTTTGTTCGTAATACTGGCTATGCCCTTATTTCCGAAGAAACACGTGTCTTGCTAGCTTAAAGAGGAACAATCATTGGTCCCCTATTTCTAAAGCCATACTTTCATTGGCCAATGGATTAAGTAACCACGTGGTGTGTTAGTATATAACGAAGGGTGAACTAAGAAACTAACGGCAGTTGTGCTTCAACGGTGCAACGGAAATAAACGAGTGCGAACTCACATATTATTTTTTTTTTTTTTTCATCGATTATTGTTCGTGCAGTGTCTTTTCATGACTTTACTGTCGTCGATTTTTTAAGTGCCACACCATTTCTAAGTCTCTTGCGATATTGAAATATTTCAGTTTCTTTCGTCAGGGTCGCACCAACGTTTTGTCTTACTTAGTTTCTTTCTATTTGATTACTGTTATTTTGTATTATTTTCATTTTTAAGGGATACGATAAAGTTTGTGTCACAAAAGATAAAGGATACAAATTTGTGAGAAATTTTCTAATATCTATCGTCATCACGCATCACGTGAATTTTCACGTTGGATTTTCGATCACCAATATGGATCGTCGACAAGGATCCTTCTTGGGATTGCAAATGTTCCAATTTGAAAGAAAGGGAGGGACGCAATGGAAACTTTCGAGAAAGAAAAGAGGCTACGAGATGTACGATCTCTTATTTTCTTCCTTTGTTAAATAAAATAATAATATTAGATAATACTAAGGATACGGGTAGATAATAAAAGAAGGGAAAAGAAAAAAAAAAGAATAGAGGATAAAAAGAGTTTGGTAGAAGAAAGTCGGTGAGATATGCAAACGACACTAGGTTTCTAGTAAGTCCAGCATATATACTTTGAAGAGAAAAGAGATCGAAACTACTGAATTTTGTATTCGAATTGAAACGTTCTAGCTTAGCTATGCAGTTGCCAGCAGATGTCCAAGCACCCACAGCTCTAGTATTTTACCGACTTACTTTACTTATTTTAGCAAAAAGAGAAAAAACGTTATCGCACTATATACACGCGCATAACTAATATCTATGCATAAATCCTATCTATAGTTGTCTAACATTTTTCTTTGCCGATCAAATATCGGACACTTTTCAACAATGTCTATTGCAATTGGTACCTTAGCTATTTTTCATATATAATGTCCGTGATCGCGTTGTTAAAACAAAGAGAATAAATAAAAAAAAAAAACAAAAGTAGACATTAATATCGTCGGTCTTTTAATGTTGAATGATGAAAAGAAATGTTACAATTGTTAAAACAAATGTTAAAAAAAAATTTGTTGTTGTATATTCGTTCTTTTAATCATAGGAATCGATCGAATGTTAAACGATCTTTCGTTTCTCTAAATTCTAATTTTCTAAATGTTTTATAAATGATTGTTGTTATAGCTAAACGAAAGATCGATAAAAACAATGATATCACAGACGCGATCAAGGAACACTATTGGACCCCAGTGTAGCTGCTGGCCACTGCACAAGATTAGACATAAGACTCTTGTGCGTGTGACAGCGGCTATGATGGGGCTTCCACGGAACATCAAGGTCGATACGTCGATGGAAATGTGCTACACTGCTATACTATCGTAAGAGAACCCTAAAAAACTTTTGACTGAAGTTTTAATCACCTTTATCATATTGACGACTTCTTCGACAATTTACTTTGACGCAAGTTTCTTTCAACAAGACCAAAGATTTGTCATGCAAATTGATCCTTTATAATTATTGATGATATTCAATATCTTTAGAATTAAAAAAAAAAAAAGAAAAGTAATTTGATATTTCGACGTCGACCTTTTGATTAGAAAAAAAAAAAGAAGGATTAATAAATCCTGTGGGAATATAATTAATTGTCATTTCGAAAGTTATGTAATAATTCAAAATTTTCTTTTGCAGAACATACTGGGATAATTTATTTGGATGATAATGTGTCGTCATGGTGTATGATATTATTAAAATTTATAATAATTTTATCAAGTGTTAGTTGAAAATATACAGTTTTGTATGTAATTTATATGTTTTTAAATAAAATACATATAATAATCTCTTAGATAGATTATTATATTGAAAATAATCTCTGAAGTTGTATCATTTGTTTAACCAACAAAATATAATGTTATAATGTATGATTGATAAAAATAATAAAAATATAATTTTCAAAGTACAATAATTTCACAAAAACAAAATTTACTTACCGAAATAACACTGACATTTTCTAATAATTCTGTCTTTTGATAATAAACACGAAAATAAACTTTAAAAAACTGTACAAGTGTCACACAATTGAAAAATATTTTATGTTAGTTAAGCGAACTCTAGCGGATATTAGAATAATTAAACGCGTTGCTGCATTATCGACAGAAACGTCTCTTTTGAATAAATACCTTCTAATATTTGTAAAATACTGAAATATATTTTAAATTACTTTGTCTGATAAATGTAATAAAAAAACAAATATTTTGATCAGTTAATATCAATTTCTTCCTCTTTTTTATTAACAAATCTTGTAACATTCGTTTATAATAAAAATATATGTATTAATATTATTTCCAGGATAACCAATAGCATCACTCGTCCTACAAGAATCCTCGAACACGATTGGCCAGTAAGTAAAACATATCTAAACCAATCATATTCAATACTAAAAGAAATAATAAAGTTCAAGACAAATTATATGTCGTATTGAAACAATACACTTGTATTAACATTAAAATTTAAACGAAAGTCAGAAAAAATCAACGAATAAGGGGAAAAAAGATATCTGTATTGTTTATATTTGTTTTGAAAAACGAATCTCATTTTAAAACAATTGAAATAATAGTATACAATTTGATATTCGATATGAATTAATGTCTCTCACGATAAATCTTTGAATGTAAACAAAATTTGTTTATTTTCGACAAAATTTTATCAACGATAAGTATTTATAAAATTATAAATAATATTTTTCAATCTTGAATTCCCGCTATTATTAGTCTTACACTTGATCGCAGTGCTATACGCCACTGGTTATTAAATTGTATACATATATCCTTAGATATCTGCAGCGAACGCGCAATAGCATACAAACGTTCATCCATCCTGCAGTTCATGCGTAACCTCGTTGTATAATATCTTTAAAAATATATACAACCGTATATTACAAACTTTCGTGAGACGAATTAAATAACCTTAAATTATAAATAAATTATATATATATATATTATTTTCAACAGACAATTAAAAGGTCTAATAAACAAAATATTTCAAATCATGAGTGTCGTAAAGCAAAATTTTCATCTAGACTGCGAAAATGGAATAAATAAACAAATCAACATGGAATTGAATGCAAGTTACGTCTATTTGTCTATGGTACATAATCAATATATTATATGCTTTTTGTATAAAGATATATTTTGTATTATTTTATCGAGACAAAATTGTACAGCGAGTCCGTTTCTGTCAACTTCGGAGTTGTTAGGACATTATTGATCATTTTCAGGCTTACTACTTCGATAGAAGCAACGTTGCTTTGCCAGGGCTACACAAATACTTCAAAAAAGCATCTGACGAGGAACGTGAACATGCCATGAAATTTATGACGTATCAAAATAAAAGGGGTGGCGATATAATATTAACGAACATCGACGCACCGCAAGCAAACGATTGGTTATCTGCAAAAAATGCCATGACCGAAGCTTTAAATTTGGAAAAAAGAGTAAACGAGGTATGTCTCTTTATTTATTTAATTATATCGGCTATATACTTTCGATATAAACTTTTACATAAACATTTTCACATATTATTACTTTGTGTTTTTTTTTTTTACGGAGAACAATGTCGGTGTATCTTTTACAAGTTTATTTTCACATGTGTTAGTTAATTTAATTAATGAACATACGTTAATATCACGTACACTTTCAAAGTATTCTATCGTGGTTAGTTCAAGTTACACAGATTTCTTAGAAACAGGGGGTGTAACTCAGTGGTAGAGTGTCCGCTTCGCATGCGGAAAGTCCTGGGTTCAAATCCCAGCTCCTCCATAATCTTTTTTTGTCTTTTTTTTTATTCAATTCAATTGATCAATTAATAATGACAACATTTTCTATATAAAAAATATTAATATAATTTATTTATATATTAATTAATACACAAATTTATTTATCAATTTCGAATATATTATTTTTTATCCATTCTCATCTTTTTTTTTAATGATTATATTTATAATAATGCATTTTATTGTTAGAGTTTATTGGAATTACACGCCATTGCTTCAAAACACTCTGATGCCAATTTTATGGACTTTTTGGAGACAGAATTTCTTCAAGAACAAGTGGATTCCATCAAGAAGATCGCCGATTATGTTACTAATCTCGAAATGGTTGGAGAAGGTCTTGGAGTATACGTGTTCGACAAAGAAATGATAGAGTGAAACGACAGCGTATATTTTTTTCTACGAGTTATCTTATTAGATCATATTATAAATAAATTAAATCAAACTTTCGGTTCATCTAGTATATATATATTTATATGTATGTATGTATAAATGCATATGTCATTGCTATCTGCGATTTTGCGACGTACAACAAAACAATGCTAATCTATATGGCTTTCCCTTTCATTCTCGATCGAAACCATAATCGTTTAAAATGAAATTTATAATAGTATGTAATAGAAATAAAAATATTAAAAAGTACTAATGTAAGGAAACAGATGTTACAAAGTTAATTTGACACAAATGTCGAGGATTAAATTTATTTAAAAAACAAATATGTTGGCAATGTTGCGAAGACGCGACTGTCTATGTAAACTTCAAATTAAAATATGTCTAATTAAAGATAACCAATTATTTCGAAAGTAAGTTATCAAATAAATCGTAATAAATATAAATATATATAATTTAAATTATTATTCTTTATTTTGGATTAAATTTTAGTAACTTTTTAAATATGACTACAAAGATTTTGAAAGAAAATTCAAATAAAAATTCGCTCGACGACAACGCCATCTGTATCGATAAACCAATGGAATGGCCGACCGGGAAAAGAAGCCATTTCAAATTTCACGAAGAAACTGAAGCTGCTATGAATAAACAAATAAATGCTGAATTTAAAGCTTTTTATTATTACTTATCTATGGTAAGAAAATATTATATTTTCCAGTGCATTTGATGCACTTTGCATTTAAATTATACATTTAATAAACCTAATCTTTATTTTATTTTTTTACAAACATATCACGAATGAACGTACACGAGAAAGGCCGCATATTTTGGGCGCGTAGACGTTGCATTGCCAGGTTGCGAATCATTTTTTATGCAAATGCATCAAGAAGAGCACGAACATGCTTTGCAATTTATCGATTATGTTAAAATGCGTGGCGGCCAAATAGAATTGTGTCCTATTTTACCACCAGTTGATCCTGATTGGAAGTGCCCCCTTCGTGCATTTAAAGTAATCTCGAATAAATAAACGTACATTAGTATAAATATAATATTACATTTTTAATTACATTTACAAATAATCAAATCTCAGACTGCCCTGGGGCTTGAGTTAGAAGTCAGTGAAAAATTGGTCAATGTAAACGCAACAGCTGAAAAACATGGTGATTTAAATGCAAGTGATTTCATTGTCACAGGTTTTATGGAAAATCAAATGAAAAGTGTCAATGAAATGGCAAGATTCGTAACAATTTTATCAGGCATAGGGGATCAATCATTGGCACGTTTTATATTTGATAAAGATTTACTCGATAATCATGTATTGTCCGAATTTAACGTTTTTAAGAAAAGACCACATTCAAAGATAGATCGAAAATAAAAGATTACAGTTGTTTATCTTTGATAACATTTTGTTACGTAGCCATTTATAACCTATGTACACTTGTAATATAAATACATAAGTCATTATACATATTAATAATAAAAGAAATATCATCATTTATATTAATATCGTAATAATCTGTGAAAAAAAAAACAAAAAATAAATCAATAATAATCGATAAAACAAAATAGAATGTTACTATATACAGTAACATTTAAAGTTGGAACACGTAGGATATTGGTAGCCATGTTTTTTAGGACAATGGTACTAAAGAAAGCACAAGTAAGCGTGAATCAGTTTATGCAATAAAAGCGGGGGAAGAGTGGTGAGATATTATTTGAACAAATATAAGATTATAAAATTAGTTAGAGTTGCTTTGGATATATATATATATTAACGTTACAATATTTACAATAGAAATTTGAAATAGATAATAATTTAAATGATATTACGCGTATAGCCTTGAAATATAAGTTTAACGTACGTTACACAGTTTTTCATTGACGCGTAGTTAACCTTACTTTTTTTCTTTCTGTCTGTCTGTCTCTCTCTCTCTCTCTCTTTCTTTGTCTCTCTTGTCGTCAAATAAATTTAGATATTGCAAATTTTCATTAATCATTTTTTGTTAATCACGGATGGACCCCTGTAATTATTATTTATATAACGAGGGTAAGTTTAATAATGGCTAGTGACTTATCAAGTGGATGTAACGAATCTCTCGAAGTTTTGGATGAGAAAGAGGAAGGTGAAATATCTTTGGAAGATGTGAGCTCTTCCGAGGAAGGGCACATTAGTTATGGATATGGGATCAAAATTGAAAAATGTATTAATTGTCTTTCCACTCAACGTTGTGCGCCATGGTGCACTTCTGCTAAATATTACCATCACAAGAGTTCTAATAGAAAAGGTAACAATTTATTTTCTTATCTTTTTTAAAATAGTAAATATTCTTCTTAAGTCTATGACAATAATAAATTAAGTGATTTATCTTTTATTTTAAAGATAGTACTAATGGATAATTAATTGATACATTGATTTAATATCCACTGTAAATTTGTGTATTATTTATCTAATGAAATAGAAATTTCTTTCTTGTTGTTTTTTTTTCTCTCATCAAGATACGGTCCAAGAAAAGGAAAATAGACATTATGCAAAAGATTCAGGATCAGCAGGAGTCAAACATTCTGTCTCAACGTTACAAGAAAAAAATGACGATCTTGTACCTATTTCTAGTGATAGCGATATGGAAATTGTTGGTCTTGCGGATAATTCTCAACAAAAGCATTCTATGCCGAGATATAGAAGTAAGAAAAAGAAAAAAAAGGAAAGGAATCACGTTTCCAGCACCGATAATGATAACTTGGTTTCTTCGTCCTCGACGATAAGTGTAGTTGTAGGAGAGACTACGTTAAAACATGACAATGACAATTCTAAAGTAGATCGTTTGTCAAGATCTCATCGTAGAGATTTAAGTCCATTGCATAGGAGATCAAGAATAAGTAATAAATCTCCAAGTAGAAGACGCAGATCATCAACGTGGTTCAAAATGCCTTATAGAAAATCAAAATCGCCCATCATGCGTAGCAGATCGCCGGTGGTGTTGAGAGAATCACCACGTAGACTTAGATCTCCAAAAAGATCCGTACACCGATCACCTAGTAGCAGAGCGATATCAAAAAAGATGTCGAAAAAAGAACAGTTGCCTTCGTCCGATGCTTTTAATGACAATGCCTATGGCGATGTAAATAAATTATTAGAGAAAGTAAGACTTTTAGATTCTATTAGAGTTCGTGTTCAAGAGGAAAATGTTAAAAGTAAAGAACACTGTCCGTCATTGAAAAAGAAATTGTCGAATATGATGAAAGGTAAGTCAGACAATAACGATAATGTAACTAATTTTACCAAAGAGAAGATGGTTACGTATATGAAAGTGAAAAATGATGTCGACGACGAAGAGGATTTAGCATTGTTGAGACAAAAAGCATTAGAAACTAAACAAAAACGTAACGAGAAAAACAATGAACAACAACAGATCAAAACAGAATCTGAAAGTAAAACGTCCAGTTATGTCAATGATCATAACGAAGAAGATTTAACATTACGTATGTTAGCATTACGCTCTGCAGTATTGAATAAACATAAAAATAGAGTAGAAAGAGGGATAAAGACTAAAAAACATGATAGCTCCTCTATTTCACGTAGTAAAAGTCCATTTGATCAGAGCTTTTTGGATAGTATATCTATACCTGGTGAAACACATGTTGATTCGTTGCCACCACCACCACCAGCTGCTACTGAAATGCTTTTTCCTTCTAATGAAACGATGCATACCGAAGATATGGAACTAGATACCGATATTGAACAGGAAAAAGAAAAAATGCCATATTCTCCAACGGACAATATTACCAATGATATACCAATAGACACACACCTTTTAGGAATGCAAACATCTGATGTTTCGTTTATTAATCTTAACAAAAGAACTAATGGTTCACCTTTCGATAATACAAATAATCAATTGGAACACGGTGCTTTAAGAACAGGTATTATTGAAAACAAAAGCTATTTATCGAATATGATTAATTGTGCAAATACTGAAAGTACATTTTATGACATAAATACAGATGCTCCTTATTCTCCATCTGATTCCATTGAAACTAGCAAATCTGATGTTATTACTGCTAAACAAAGTAACGAATACATTTCTACCTCTCAATTCAGTGTTACTCATGGTAATATGACTAACGACATATCTAGTACCAATGTAAATGTAAATGATATGGCAATGGATATTAGTATGGGTCAAGAGAGACCTTATTCACCAACCGATGCTCCTATATATGACCCTGATCTATCCCAAACGCTTCCATTGACACAAACATCTTTTTCAAAAACTTCAAACAATTTAATGTCATCAGCAATGTACGATCATTCTTATGAAAATGTGAATATATTGAAAGGAGAAAATCAACAGGAAAAAGAACAAGTTAACGAGATGGAGAATTTAATAACAAGAAATCAAAATGATTCTTCGCATTTCTTTGAAGAAGGTTCTTCTTTATCTCCCAATGATTCAATGGTAACGATTGATGATCTTTCAAATGCAGACCAAGTTGATCCAGAAATATGTTTATCTTCAAACTTGGGAAATAAGGATAATATGAATAACAATCCAACTGACAAAGTTACGAAATTAACTGAAGAACCGCTCTATATGCATGGTGTTCCAGATGTTACCAAAGATATCAATAAAATTCCTACTCTTATTAATAAAACATTGGTTCCTGCGACAATATTAAAATCAAATAAACAATTGCAGCAACCATGGCCTATGAAAAAGCATGAGAATTATATTGAACCAACATTTAAAAGTGCCGAAATGCAACCTATTCCAATGGATGTTAATGTCAATACAAAATTAACCACTCAGTTCAAACCTATGAAGCTTACGTCTGTTGTAAAAAAACCACAAACAATATTAACTACACCTGTAGCATTTAAAAATTGTTTAAGTGACGAGAGTATAACTGAAGACACTCATAGACTTTCTTCATCAAAAGAACAAGAAACTAGTTCTAATACTTCATTGAATAAGTCAGAAATAAATGTTCTTAGTAATATTACAGATGTGTTACCTAAGAAAAGGAAACGTGAAAGAAGAAGAAGAAGTAAAAGAAAGAATAATAATAGTATTGAAAATATTACAATAACAATTTCTAATGAAAATACAAAGAAATTGGAGAATAATTGTGGTGCATCGGAAGAAACAAATGTAACTGTGACGAGTGTGGAAAGTGAATTACCATCTAATGATATTCACAAAGAACAAAATAATACATCTGATGTAGCAATTCTCAATGATTCTGATAATGTGAAATTAACTAAATTGAATCAGGAAAGTCATTCACATTTATCTAATAAAATAGAAAAAGATAATAATGTACAACATCTTATAAATGTGGAGAGCAATAATAATTCATCGCTTAATGTAGTAGAGAACAGAAATAAAAGAAGACCAAGCATAGACGAAGATGAGGAAGAATTAAGAGCAAGTTTATTAGCATCATTAAAACGTTCAAAATCTTCCGATAACAGTTCTTGCAGTATATCTTCGGTTACTACAACTGCTACATTATCATCTACCAGTAACGTTCCCCCAGTTATACAGAAAGTACAACAAATGGATATAGCAATACCCACGTATCAAGTTCAAAGTCCTATACCCCATTCATTATCACAATCCACAATTGTATATAATCCTGGAGATGACAAAAGTCAGCAGGTTAATTCTGTGTCAATACCATCATCCACTGATATCGTAAAAGAAAATGTTAGTGGCAATGATACGACGACGGCTTCTCGTTTAACATATATGACAAATTGTAATAAGAAAAGACCACTTCCTTTGTTAAAAGGTCCAACTAAGAAGTATGTTAAAAAGGTCTCAATTCCTGCAAGTACAAAAGTTGTTAATAATGCTAAAAAATACCAAAATACAGTAGTCCAAAAGAAATTAATTTTACAAAAAACAATATCTAATTATAAAGCTGACAAAATGTTAGATAATAAATCAATCGTTAGTATAAGGCCTTGTGAAAATAAATGGATAAGTAATACAAAAGTCATATCTTCAGACATGCAACGCATTGTGATAAATTTAGGATCTGACTCTGAGGAAAGTGATTCGGATTATGAAAGATATCAAAGTAATTCTATTTCTATGTCAAATTCGAATAAAGTAGAAAAACGTCCGATTTTAAATATTCCTACGACAGAATTTGAGAGAAGTGTTGATCAATTTTTAAGAGATGTTAGAAAGAAACAAGAAACTGCAGCAGCTAGCAAACACATTACTACTACTACTACTATGGCTTCTTCGCATAAAGTAACCAAAAAGAATGTGTCATCCGGTACGTCAACGGAAAGTAACATGTCCTCTTCTGTTCATACACCTTCGGTAAGTGTATTGTATTATTACATGGTACATTTGTGCACACATACATGTAAATCAAATATTAGAATAAGAATGAATTAATTGTTTGTGAAAATAATTTTGTAGGCAGTGCGACATCTTCCAGTATCACAGCAAGAAGAGTATCGTCGATTGAAACAACAAATTTTAGAACGTGAAATATTACAAAAGAAAAGGACTGCAGAAAGTGGTACTTCTAAGACAACAAACAATATTAATAACACATCGTCACATTCCACAATGTCTGATAATTTAAGCAAAGAAGCATTGCCATTGTCTAAAGAGAATCCAGTTGGATTTGAAAAGACTCAAAATGTAAATTTAAAAATATCTATCAAAAATAATAACGAAAGAAATATCGAGGTGATTAAAAGGAATACAAATTCATCTTCGACATCTTCGGTTATTATAAATTCTGAAAAAAAACCACCTTTGCAAGTGATTGTTTCAAATCCATCTAACGCACGAACGTCGTCGAACGAACAATCATCCGATCAAAGTAATCAAATGATGAAAAAAACAACAGAAAGTAATCAATCGTTGATGGTGAAAAGACAAATATCAGAAAATACAAATCCACAAGATAGGAAAAAGTGTAAAATAGCAAAACAACCTTCGTTGAAAGTATTAACCATGGACGAAGTCAATCATAAATTTATACAAATTCAGATAAATCAGCACGAATCTGATAGGACAATAATGATAAATAATGAAAAAAAACAAGATGATAATAATGTAAATAAAAAGAAAGATGATAAAATTGATGTTGACTTTGGTCAGAATCATGCCAAAGAGGACAACAAAATGATTAAAGACAATTATTTAGATACTTCTTCTTGTACTGTCTCGAAAGAAAATGAACAAGAAATGAGCAAAGACAAGGATCAATTAATTATGGAAGATATGAATAATTTGGACACATTGAATGTAGATTTATCGATAGAGGATGAAAATGTACACAACAAAGAAATGTATTTAGAATTAAAGGATCAATTATTACCACCTACGTTGGTACAAGATGATGAAACAGCAGAAAAAGATAATAATACAGATATAAATGTATCCAATATTATTGAAGAAAGTAGTCATGAAAATGATTTAATATTAGCGACAAATGAGATAGAAATAAATGAGATGCAAGATTTCGAAGAATTGAAGAAAGAAGAGGAAAATATAGAAAAGGATGTCACGGAAGAATTAAATTCTCTTGTTGATAGTCCAAAGATGGAAGAAGGACGACATTTAATAGACGCGGAATACAAATTAGTTACGGAAAGGTACAATTAATTTTGTTGTTTCTTTTTTCTTTTTTCTTTTTTCTTTTTTTCTTTCTTTCTTTTATTATCTCTAATTGTAAGAAAAGATATTTAAACAAATAGACAATTTTATTTATGATACAGGTATATGGTAGTGGACAAGCTTACTGAAATGTTAGAAGATTTACGTGAATGGAATATGGAGAGAAATTTGAAAAGAAGTTCCGAGGAAGAAATAAAAAAATTAAAAGAACAATTAAGATTGGCAGAGATTAAATTACGGGAACATGTTAATAAAATTAATAGTATAGGTCCTAAAGTAATGGATGCGCGTAACAAAATCAATAATGGAAGACGAGAATGTTTTAAATTGTCAAAAATCTGTAAAGTTTTAGGCACCAGAGTTATGGGAGAGCATTATGAGTATGAATGAACATTTTCATGATTTATATAATATTTCTAAAAAGATAACACACTTCTTGTGTATATTATTGCATGAAATTATATATTTCATTTTATTTATTTTTTTATTTTTCTTTCCCTTTTTTATTAGAATACCTACAGTTGGAAAAGATATTTTAGAGAACAAATTAAAAGAGGTCATCAATCATTCACGACAATTTTCCCAAAAGAAAGTACCATCATCCTCTGTTCATGTATCAGAGATGCATACAAATATTATTCCTGAAAAACAGACTGAACCAGAACTTGAAAATGAACTGGAATCCGAATCCCAACCTGAACATGAACCAGAATCCGAATCCCAACCCGAGCCTGAATCTGAATTCCATATTGAACCTGAACCTGAACCTGAACCTGCATTTCAAATTGAAATAGAATCCGAATCCCAACCCGAGCCCGAATCTGAATTCCAAACCGAATCGGAACCTATGGAAATAGAAACACCAATATTATCAAATTTTGTTGTAATGGAACAACAAGATGACGATCATTTTGAGAATGATAATATAATGATATCAGAAAATGATAATAATACTGTAGAAACATTAACAAATACTCAGGAATCATTGAAACAAGGGGATGGAGAAGAAGAAACGATAGAAGAAAGTAGAAAGAAGGATAGTAATCTTTCTGAAACAAATGATATAATAAGGCATGATCATTTTTACGATAAAACAAGAACGGAAGGAGAATATTGTATAAATCTTACCGGAAATAATGGAGATAGTGATATTATTTATTCAACAACAACAACAACAAGGATGAAAGTTTTACAAGAAGTCGATGATCAGAGGAGGAGACCTGTCGAACCTTATGTTTCAATGTTAACACATTTGAAACCATCAAGGTTTGTTCTACGATGTAATATAAATGGTACCCCCCATAGATGTATTTACACATTTTCGCGTTTCTTATATTTTTTTAATTAGGAACTCGAATCCTCATGGAATACTTTGTCCTTACGAGTTAATGGGAACTTGCAACGACGGAGACTGTCGATTTGTTCATCAATCTGTCATCATTTATGATCAATCAATGGAAGACAAGACGTTAAAAGAAACACAAGGTGGTTCTAATCTTTAATTGTGAATTTTAACGAGTCCATCTAATTAATGTATCATTTTATTATCGTATTTGACGCGTTTATTGAAACGTTGTTATTATTGTGTTCTTTTTTTCTTTTTACACGATATCGAATGATATCTTTTCTTCTATTTATATTCCTTTTTTTTTGTTTCTTGTTCTTGTTCTTTTTCTTTTTTCATATATTTTTACTTTTTTTATATATGGATCATATTAACATTTCAATCAAATCTATGTGCATTGAAAATTGCAGACTGTATTGATCTAGACGCGGTGCATTTTGATCACCCAAGTAGAAGCAACGCCTGAAGATGGTAAGTTTGTTGTCCCTCTCATGATGTGGAAGGAGTTTTTTTGCACAAAAATTAATTGCCATTTTAACGTATAAGAAAATTCGTATCTATAATAGAACAGAAAAAAAAGAAAAAAAAAACAAGTAATATATTTACCGTCTAATTTCAAGTGTCTCTGTTAATATTATATATTATGCATAGATATAGGGGAAAAAAAAAAAAAACAAATGAAAAGGAAATTCTTCCAAGTATCTATTTTTTATGTATGTAAAAAAAAAAAAAAAAATAACAGTGTCTCGCGCGCGCGAGTATATGTATATATGTATAGTATATATAGTAGGAACAACATATATAAATATATATACAT
Organism: Polistes dominula; assembly: GCF_049000335.1. Classification (NCBI taxonomy): domain Eukaryota; kingdom Metazoa; phylum Arthropoda; class Insecta; order Hymenoptera; family Vespidae; genus Polistes; species Polistes dominula. Next base: position 476,132 of record NW_028301147.1, read on the forward strand.
TTATGCATCTATATTATATGAATATATGTATATATATATATATACATATTATTCATATGTCATGTATACATGTATATAAAATATATGCATAAGCTACATGACGATCACAGTGTGTTTAACGTATGCAAATAAGGAAATGATTAAAAAGAAAAGGAAAAGAGAATGAAGAAGACGTTCAATATGAAGATTCGAAATTAAAGAAGAAGAAGAAGAAGAAGATGACGGCCTATTGACCAAGTTGAGAAGATTGTGTGGAGTATCTTTTCATACTTCGATATACGTTACCTCATAATAATTAATTAATTAATTAAAAAAAGTCTTGTACCTGTGTAATAAAAATTGAATATTTTATTCCTTTCTATTATATAAATATATTTTATTAATTATCAAATATTACATGAGAGATGATATTATTTTTCTTTTTCTTTAGTACAATAATTTGAAAATAAATAACCACAAAAATATAAAATCAAAAGATTAGAAGAGAGATACGGATAATAATAATAATAATTAAACGCCATATTTGTCACCGGGAAATTCTCCCTGACTATAATATTTGTGCCAAGGTAATTTTCCATTAATACGAAGCTCATCCCAATTACGAATCCAATCGTTTGGACAAATTGAACGAAAGACTTGTTTGAACCATGTACATGCGTCATGTCCTTCTCCAAGAATATGTTCGCATCGATAAAAATCCGTATACATGACGTAACATCGTAATGTTTGATTTTGTTGTTGAAATCTTCTCGTTTTATATTGTATAAGAATTTTTTTTTTTTTTTGTAAAAAAAAAAGATTCACAATCGGTAGTTTATATTTTATTTATTATATGTAATATATAGTAGTAACCTTGGATCTAATCCGGGAGTAGAATAAAATTTCTTCTTTTGAGTTGTTCTTTTATCTTGCAAACATGGATCATCTTCGTCAACCTCGATCGTTATTTTCTTAGAAGAAGTTTTCTTTTCATTAGATGAATTGGTAGATGAAACATGATCTTTTTCTTCATTGTTTATAAATGATAATAAGAATTTATTGAAATCTTTCTCATTACTTTCCAATACCATTATTTTTAATTATAATTTTGACAATAATAATTGAATGTTAGTTTTAAATATATATCATTTAGCTTGATTGATACAATAGAGTTCTGTTGTTACATTGATCGATTGATAAAACAGTTATCTACTATTATCTTCTTGTATTAAAAATAATTTATTAAGACGACAAATTATATATATATATATGCTCGTAATTGAAATTTTTGAAAAATTTAAAAATGTTTATTAAATATGTAAAAGATCTTTTTTTTTTTTTTATAGAAAAATGTTAATTAACTTTTTCAACAGGCTCATCGGATTTTTCATTTTTCATCGGATTTGAAATTGGTTCAGAACCTTCGTCGCATTTTTCTTTTTCTTTTCCAGTCGATTTTTCAACTGTTTGTATACACTTATATACTAATTTACGAAATACACATTTATCTACATTATCTAACGTTTTAAGAAATGTTAATATTTTATTTAAAAAGACCCAATCATCGTCCATTTCCAACACTTTAGTTGACAAATATTTCATTAAAATGTCTGCATCAGTGTTCTTTGATTTGGATAATACTGCTTCATTCTAAAACAAACAAAAAAAAACACAAAAACAAAAATTGCACACAATGATCAAAATAAAAAGTCGAATAATATAGGATAAATGTAAAATTAACTTACATAATAGTCTTCGACATGCCCCTTCTGAATAATTTCCTCACTTTCCAAATTACAATGATTCCAACTATTCATAATAGGTGGAATATCTTTCAAAAATTTCAAATGTTTTTCTAATGGTGAAGTTCCAGTTTTTTCATTATTAAAATTCATCTCGAAGCGAGAACTTTCAATTAAATACATTTCCTGAATCGCCATCCATTTTGATTTTGTTGCGTGGCCTGTATATCGCGAAGAAAACAAAACAAAAACAAAAACGAAGACAAATTTAGATTTTCAAGAAGAGAAATAATTATCTTGAATAAAAAAAAAAAAAAAAAACATTTAAAACTAAATGAAAATTTACTTCACACAATAGTTTTTATTAATAAAATTTTGAATTATCTATCGGTTATCAAAATATAAACATTACATACATTGACTTGATGTTTGACACAAAGTCATACAAAGAATAAGAAGAATTTTATCGTTGATGTTATTAAATGCTTATTATATTATTTTAAATATGACGCTTGAAAAAGATTCTATGAAAATAATGAATTCGTGAATATTCATATTTGTTTGACATAATTTTTTTTTAAATAAATCTAACTTACGAATTTTATTTTGCATTTCTTCAGGTAACTCTCTATAGTTGTCTACAAGTTGGGAGCATATGTCTATCCATGTTTCCTTTCTTTTACTTCTATCTTTATAATCGTTATGTTTGGGATCCCATAAAAGACTCTTTTTTCCTACTTCTTCGATTAATCTTACCGTTAGATTTTTATCAGATGTCATATTTTCAATAGAAATATTAACAAAATGAAGATTAAAAGCAACGATTGATTATTCTATCGATAGAGAGTTAATAAAAGTACGAATGAATGAATGAGTGAATGAAGAAGCTACAAAGAAAGAGAACGTTGAACTATATTCTATATTCAGTCGTGGGTTCTATTTATAGACAAAAATAGTACGTTTCAAGGGCCCATCTACAAAGGTTCTAGAAATCATAGATACTTACTAAATTATGTTAAAGTAGTTTACAAGAAATATATTTATTTATTTATTTATTTATTTATATATTTAACAAATGCGATGATGATGCGTTAAATATTTTATACAACAATTTAAATGATTTTTTTTTTTAATTTAAAAAAGGATCGTTTTTTGATTTTTACAAGAATTTTTCAGACAAATTATCATCGAATTCACTAAGGAAAAGTATTGCCAACGTTCTAAAAAAAAAAAAAGAAAGAAAGAAAGAAAATGATTTTAAAATATAGATACGTGGAATTTTTCTATAAAAGCTTTTCATAATAGATTTCAAAAAAGTACAGTATCGACACACAAAGTTTGTACTATTAACCAGTTAAACGTGTTTGACGACTATATTCGTTATGCGTAAAAAAGTTTGTTACAATTTGTTGATTTAAATTGTAATTTTGATAACGAAAATTAAATTATATTCGTAAATTTTAATATGTTTCAAATGTTTTCATTTATTATTATATTTCATAATTATATATCATTTTTTGACTATCCAATATTTTAACAGCGTCATTTACTCTGTATTTGACGACTATATCCGTCAACGCTTGATTAACGCGACACACACCAGAGTGCGCTATGCGCGACAGATCGCCCCCACACTTAACTGGTTAATAATTAGTTTATAATTTTGTGTTATATTAATATTAAATAAAATGATGAAATAAAAAGAAATCCAATTTTTCCCCCATTTTGTTTGTACTAACGTTTATTTGACAAATAAAAAGTATTCATTACAAATAATTGTAAATTGTTATCTTATATAGTACACACATTGTGTTAAATGAGCGAACGAATGGTTCTCTCTCTTTCTCTCTCTCTCTTTTTCTCTAAATGTTTCTTCTTTCATTCACAAATTCATTCACTTTCTTTCCTCAAGCTTTCAAGCTTTTACTTTCCTCAACAATTTATTAATCATACCCTTCTTCTTATATACTTTTGATGCTTACTTTCTTTTTAATTATACGTACACACATACACACATAAAATGCATCCACAAACACATTCGGACAGATACACCACACACATGCATACGCGGCTCAGCGCACGTTCGCTTCTTCTGTTTTTTTTGTTTTTTTGTTTTTTTTTTTACTGTTCACATATTATTTTTATTTTTTCTTATTTTTATTTTTATATATATATATATTTATTTATTTATTTATTTGTATATATATATATATATATGTGTGTATGTATGTATGTATGTAGGTGTAATTTTTATCACTGTAAAACATGATTATTACGATAAAAATTGTTGTTCTTTTTACCCCTTTTAAAGGGAAACAAGAAAAAAAAAGTCATCGAAATAAAAAAACAAAAACAAAAATGCATACGCTTAACACACATACAAAATGGCGGCTTTCGTAATAAGGAAATAGTTTTGATTTTTTGTATAATCTTCTTCTTCTTCTTTTTCTTCAACCTTGTTGGGACTGTTTTCACAATTAATTGTGGGACAAGAGGAATAGGTGGTGGTGGTGGTGGTGGTGTTCATTCTAAAACGATGTGAACGATATTTTTGTTAAAAGATTATGTTTGTTTGTTTGTTTGTTTGTTTGTTTTTAGTTTTTCCAATGAGTCAATTTTTGTATCGCATATTTTTCACACTTTGAAATATTTCTTTCTTTTTTATACAATATATAAGTAGTTTCAAAAACGGATTTACTTAAAATCTTATTGCTTTGCATATTATTTATGAACAAAAGGGGGTGACGAGGGAGCAGGGAGAGAAAACAAGAGAGACAGAGAGAAGAATAAGATTTGGTGTACGCATAAGAAAACATTTTTCCAAAAATATTTTCGCAATGGAACAATTCTATAAGAGAGTAAATAGTAGTAATAATAATAATAATAATAATTACGATCTAATAATTAAGATATAATAATAATAATAATGACATTTTTCTTTTATATCTTTCTTTATGTATATTTATATATATATATATATATATATATATATTTTTTTTTACTTTTCTTTTTTTAAACACATTTTCGGTAATTGCAATAGGCTCAATAATAAGAAAAAAAAATAAAAAATAAAAATGTGATGACAGGCATGATAAAAAAGTATATTACTCAACCAACGGGTGGTTAATTAAGAAATGTCTCAAAACAAAGTACATGTTTGTTGACCCCGGCTTCGCTTCGGACAACACGGACAATTACATGTGTTTTCTGAGGCTTTCTTATTTACTGTCCATGGTAAAAATACTTTCTTTTTCTTTACTCGACGTAGGCTTAAAGCGGCAACCTAATTGTTCACGGCAGGAAAAAAATTGCCACTTTTTGCCCGGAGGAAAGAAAACAAGAAAATAATCGGAGGTACGCGGGGCGCATTCAACACAAACACGTTCAATTCAACATAATAATAATAATATCAATACAAAAAAACCATATATATATATATATATATATACATGTATATACATAAAGAAAAGAAATTAAGGAAAAGGAAAGAATATTGATGACAGAAACGATTCCATCTTTCTATAATAATGATCTTAAAGATCTATTAAAATCAATTACATAATATAATTTAATAATAATAATAATTTGTGTGTGTGTGTATGATGTATGTGTGTGTGTAGTTTGAGAATGTACTTGCGCATCCACCCAGGGGTGTCCCTGTCCCTGGAGTGTTGGACTCGCCAGTCAGATTGAATTCTAATAATAATTCTGATAATAATTCTAATAATAATTCTAATAATAATAATAATAATAATAAAATTAATATTTCTTTTTTTTTTCCAAGTCTGGCAAGCTCGTGCGCCCTTTCGTTGCCCTGAACGCCACTATGACCGAGCAACCTTATTCTGTTGACACTGCCTAGCAATTAATAATATTAATAATAATATTAATTTTTTTCTTGAGGTTTGTTAACCCGGGCCTTCAGTCTCTGGACCATTGTGCCCGAATAATAATATTAATAATAATAATAAAAATGAAAATTCTATATAATAATAATAATAATAATAAAAAAAAAATTCTATATAATAATAATAATAATAAAAATGAAAATTCTATATAATAATAATAATAAAAAATAGAAAATAAACTGTAATTCTTGTTATGTCAATTTGTAGGACGTGTGTGTGAGTTTTATATATATATATATATATATATATTTGTGTGTTGTGTGTGTGTGTTTAGTATGTAAAACAATCGGCAAAATGCACCCCTAGAAAGTTTAAGGATTCCTTAAATTTTACTTTTACGCTCTTTGGCCATTTTTTCTTTTTTTTTTCTTTTTTCTTTTTTTCTTTTTTTTTAATGCATGTAATAATATTAGAAAATATTTATCTCGAAGGACGCTAACATTATTAGGAAATGTATATTGTACGTGTCTGTGTCGTCTGTATATACATATACATAAATATGTATAATTTATGTATATATATTTGTGTATGTGTGTGTATCTTATCTAATTCATTCCAAATCCCATGTCACATTCATCGTTCTGAAGCAATTTTCAATATGAGAAAAAATTCACTCATTCTTCTTGTCCTTCTTCTTCTACTACTTTTGTTTATAATTTTGTTAATTTGCAAAATATAATACCCATTATAAAGTAGATTTTTTTTTTTTTTCAAAAAATAGGCCGATGATAACGTAAATTGTGTTTTTTTTGTTTTTTTCTTTTCTCTTTTTTTTCTTTTTCTTTTATCAATTACGCTCAATCATTATTATTATAATAATGTCTATTGTAATATTATATTTAATATTTTTTTGTTTTTTTTTTTTAAACTAATTAATAGTGATTTTTTTCTTTATGTTTTTTTTTATTCGCGTTGTTCCTTTGCTTATTAATAATAAAAAAAAAAAAAAAAACAATAATAATTCTTTTACGGCTTAAGTATATTGACTAACCATCAAATTTATCCATGTTTGGTTTACTTTACGCTTGTTTATCCTTCTTCTTTCTTTCTTTCTTTCTTTCTTTATTCTTTCCCTTTCTCTCTCGTTTTTCAAAACAGTTTATAAATGTTTCATCAATGTGTGTTCCATCGTTAGTTAATTGTCTTTTTTTTTACTTTCACATTATCGATTTTCACATTTGCCGTTTATTGTTTTTTATTTATCCCGAAGAAAAAAAAAAGTGTTTCTAGAAAAAATGTTAAAAACGCATCTTTGGCTCCCCTATCATCCCCTCCCTAGTCGCTTGTTATCCCTATCACCCCCGTGCACTTAGTTTAACCCTTTCGCTATGACGGGCGACTATGGTGGCTTTCTCCAATATGGTGCTACTGAGGTACGACGACGGGCCATTATAGTGGCTCTTCATAAAATATTGCCTATTTTACATACGACGAACATATGATGCATTTACATCACATCAAATATCACATTATGGATGAGTAACTTCAGTGGTTTGTTTCTTTCCATTAAACTTAACGTCGTTAAATATCAACAACAAAGTTACTTAAAAATAAATCAATTGCAATTTCGATGGTGCACGTATTAGCAGCAGCAGCAGCCCGTACAGTAGAAAAGTAGCACCGTGGAAAATACGCTCGTAGCGAAAGGGTTAAATTACGGTGTTTTACTGCTTCTTCAATTCCACCTTATTTTTCCTATCTTTCTTTGTTTTTTTTTTCTTTTCTTCTTATCTTCTTTAGAAGATATCTGCATTCTCATGTACGCTAGAACAAAAATGACGAAATAATATTAATTGCAGTTCAATAATGTAGTATTATTTAAAGTAAACTTAGACAAAAAAAATTAACACAATAAGTATCCAGTAAACAAGGGTTGTTTAATTTTAGGAAATGATGATTTAGATGTACAAAGTTAATACATTTAATATAAAGGGTGTGAATACTAGTATTAACACAATATTGTATTATTCAAAATGATTTTGTTCAAATTGTAAAGTTATTAACGTTTCACTATTCATCCATGTGTATGTTCCATTTACAGGTATTGTTAATTACAGCATAACAATCGCCGGAGTTAAATTGTTACATATAGATATATATATATAAAAATACTAGGGGTGCCCCGGCACGCGTTGCTGTGGCTCACAATTAGTCCGATACGCACGTCTTTAATTCCAAAATTTCAAACTTTTTCGAATAAGCTGTAACAATCTAGACCGTTTTGATGAAAATTTGTATTAAAAAATTATTACAATATCTAACGTCATCTCGAATATCGACTCGAATATTTTCTATAACTCGAATATCGACTAACTTCAATCTATAAAACTTTTCGCATAACAATTTATAAATGAACAATTAATTAAATAAACAATTTAAATTGGATCGAATTGTAACGTTAAACCATTAACGAATCCACCTTAAGACACACACAAAATTTCATTAAAATCGGTCCATCCGTTTTAGGAGGAGTTCAGTGACATACACACGCACAGAAGAATTATATATATATAAAGATATACAACAATGATTAATTTGCAAGTTGTAGTTATTATTTCATATATTCTCTCTCGTTCAAAGAATTTTGTAAAATGATTTAATAATAATATTGTATTATTAATCAATGTTATTTACAAAAGCATTAACAAAAATTCGCAGGTTGTTCATGTCGACGAAGCAATATACAGAAAAACGCAAGAAGAATGTTGGCATGGAAGAAGGGAGAAGATGTGCGTTCAGTTAGTATCCAAAAAAAGCACAGGTTTTCACCAGGTAGCCGACGATATGCGAGTCCCTTTGTAGGATGATTAGTGATTCCTTGTTACATCCAAAGTAGAACAACAAAATCACTAGTCTTCCATACAACGGAGCTCTTTCTTTCTTTCTTTCTTTCTTTCTTTCTTTCTTTCTAATCCTGTCGATTATTAACGTTGAGAGAAGATTTATAGCGTTGCCGCAATAATTGGAGAGATAATTCATTTTGGCGCATCTCCATCTTTCTTTCTTTCTTTCTTTTTATCCTTTCTCGCACACGCATTTGTATGAGTTAGTCAGAATATCGCAGCGGTTGTTAGTTTTCTTGATGCACGTGTATCAATCAAGCAGAAAATGTTAGGCTGGTATAAAGTCGTATAAGTTGTTATTCAAATGTACGGCCGATGATAATGATGATGATGATGATGTGTGTTAGAAACATAAGTGTCGATGAGTTATAGCGTTAAATTACAACTATGACATTACATAACAATTATATCAGACATTCGTTTTTGTTAATATTACAATTACACGCATGATATGACTATAGAGGATGTGTAATCATAGGATATAATATTACATAGTGTAGAAATGAAGATGCATATAAATCAACTCCTATTCTTCTTATAAGGTTGCAAATATCAGATGATTAAATAAAAGCTATAAAAAACATTTATTTTCACTTAATGAAGTAATGCGAATGATAGGAGGGGATTTGAGAAATCATCGTAGGGAGAGAGAGAGAGAGAGAGAGAAGGAAACACAAGATCGTTTAAATATTATCCGAATAAACGAATAATTTCAGAAACCAAATAATTACCTTTGTTGCAGAAGATATTGGGCCATCTGTATTTGACTGGGTAAGCCGATTATCGTAATAATACGGTCATTACTACCACGTAATGCCTCGTCGATGGTAATAGCAGCGCCACTGTCCGCTCGAATTTTTCTAATTCTTCCACCTCCTTTACCAATAATTGCGCCTGCGAGCTAAAATCATAAACATATGATGATAATAACAATTGCATTTACATGTGCTAAACACACAGCTTTTGCATATTTTCAGAGTGTGGTTTATTGACTTACGTCCTTAGGGATTGTGACTTGAGTACTAGTCTTATTTCCAAGATTAACAGAGCTCATGTTACCCGGATTGTTTCCACCGATATCACTGTTCAATAATGCTTGACTAATTAAACCGTTTCCACCAGCACCACCGCCACCGCTACCTCCGCCACCACCTTGCATACCCCAACCGTCTCCTACAACAGAGGAATCAAAAGGAAACATTTGATCTTTCCAATTCCTTAATATTATTTCATTGTGAAAGTTCTTTAGGATTGTAATTACCAGAGTTATTATAAGGTGGTGGGCCACCACCACCAGCCCTGCTACCACCTGCGTAGCCAGGTACAGAGCCAGCGTTCCTTCCCCCTTCATAACCACTGCTGTTACCAGAACCACTACCACCTCCTCCATCAGATCTTGAATTACCACCACCATATCCACGATCCATCGGGCCACCCCTTGACATACCGCCACCACCTCCGCCACCACTTCCACCGCCACTTCCACGAGGACCGCCCCTTGATGAATGCGGATAGTTATTCATTCGATTGCGATTTGGTCTAGGTGGACCAAACACTGTAGTGCTTGATGGAACATCTCCTCTCTCTTTGCAAAATATAAATGCAGCTTGAACGCTATAAGGGCCTGATTTTGGCGTACCATCTCCACATCCATAACCTCCGTACTCATCTGCATAATAATCGTCGAAGTTGTGAGGATCGTAAGGATTGTTCACTCCTTTCAATGGGGACTGTAAAGAAAAAGAAAAAGAAAAACAAATGAAATGTAGGTCTTTATAAACACGTGAGTTTCTTTTTTTTTCTCTTTTTTTCTACATACAGTTTTAATTGTTGATATAAGTTGGCGAATGCACTCTATGCATGTATTTGGTTTTCCGCAAATGCTGATGAGACGATCTGTGCTGCGTGGACAGCAATTGGAATAAATCTTTATTCTGGCTCCAGTTTTCTGCAACACATGAACAAACCAATTTATAGCCTAAGAGCTGGCTACATCAAAATTGATCGTCTGCCATCGCAAAACTGGGGCCTAAAGCGGGGGGGGGGGTACGATTGAAAACGTGAAATTTAGGTGTGAAAGAGATCATAAGGTACACGAAATATTAATGTTGTTATTACATTAATATTAAATACAAACTTTTTCCATAATTAGAATCCGTGTGCCTTATGATCTTTTTCATACCTAAATTTCACGTTTTCCATTGTACCCCCCCCCGCTTTAGGCTCCAGTTTTGCTATGGCAGACTTGCAGATTTATGTTCAGCTATACCAAAGGTACCTTTTTCAATAGAAATGAATCGTGTACCAAATAGGTCTATTTTTCTGTAGCCAGCTCTTTGTCTATAAATTGATATTAAAAAAAACAACATCCGTTTTGATGATGATTTGATTATAAAGTGGCGGACATAAAACAAACCCCTATCACTAAACTTTCTTTTATTACAAATCGTCGATCTAGAGTCCAAATGATGAAGAAAAAGTGAGAGAGTTTATACGCGTTAGTTGAAGAAGAGATTCGATTCAACCCTGACACGTAAATGTTGGTTCCAAATGATGGAGAAAAGCAATTCAATCCGTTCCAAATACTCAAGCGTCACTGTTAAAACACACGACGACGACGACGACGACGACGACGACGACGACTACAAACAAAGACTACGACGACTACGACATCCAATAGAAATCGTACCGTTTAATTACAAAGATCAAAGGGGCCCATCATCAACGCCCTTTCCTATCGTCTTTCTCCTAGTTTTCCCTTTTACACATATCATCCTCTCCCTCTCTCTCTCTCTCTCTTTTATTAATGCTTTTGATCCGACAATTCAACTAGCTCTATTTCCTCAACAACAAGAGATTAACAATGCGTTGCAATTCTATTATACGGTCACTGTTCCAAAATTCCTAATGCCAATTTTCACTCTATTTATTTATTTATTTATTTATTATATTAGAAAAAAATAATTTACTTAGTAATAATAAGGTTAATACATAGTAAATCCTACAAGAGGTAAACATAGTTACCTGTATATAGGCTGATATTAAAATGACTAATACTTAAAACTAAGAAATATAAATAAATTGAAATAATATTATATAAACAATATATATAGTTATATTATTTATTGTAAAAAAAAATATATTCCTTTTTGATATATATATATACAGTTATACGTAAGTATAATATAGTAGAAAATTTGAATACTTGAAATAATCGTAGAAGCTTCAATGACCTTTGAACATTTTACGCAAATTATTATAAATGTTGATGAGTTTGCAGTTCACGGGCGTGTATTATTCAATCGGTAGAATAAAGTCAAAATCAATAAGAAATATTTGACGACAGTCGTATCAAAGTTACCATAAGTGAAACACGGCTAAATTTTTACCTGCTCAAAAGTACAAATTTAAAAGATTGTTTAGTTTAAAATTATTTCTCGTGAGAAATTGCACACCTTGCTTATTTGTTGTTGTTTTTTTTGGTGTGTGGAGGAATATCAATCACAGGTGAGATTAATTACTAGTTCATTTATCTTTATTATTAATAATTTTGTTGTTGTTTGTCGTCGAAGAAAAAAATATATCCAGGTGTTAAAACTCAATTTATTCATTCTTATCACACACGATGTGTAAAATAATTTCTATTCGTCATCTTCGTTGATTATTAATAATAATAATAATAATAACAATAAAATAAAAATAACACACAGTTTCTACGTAATAAAAAACAAAAAGTGGTTCGAAATTTTTCAATCAGATATAATAATAATAATAAAAAAAAAGAATTTGGTTTCTTTTCGAAAGATATCTGTAAAAAAAAAATTGTTGAGATATGCGGTTACGTTTCGAACACTCGGTACATATGTACGTGTGTGTATGCATACGAATACACACAGAGATACGAATGTCAAGGTGCGAGGTCACGTTTTCCGCTTATATTTCTTCTCTTCTTCATCTCTCTCTCTCTCTTTTTTTTTTTTTTATTTTTCTTTCCCCCTAGTATTCCCATTCTTCCTTTATTTATATTTGTCTTTTTCTATTTGTTACCGATAGGCTTTGTGGAGTAGTAGTAGTAGTTTGTCGTCGTTGTCGTCGTCGTCGTCGTCGTCGGTTGCCTACTTTCCCTTTCAAAGTTCGTCTCAAGATCGTTCAAAGATCAAAGACAGATAAAGTGAACTAGAAATAGATCATTGCCACGAGTAGTAGCTATGGGGAATTCTCATTCTATTTTCTATTTTTTTTTTTCTATCTTCTTTAGGAATTGAACATTTTCGAACAAAATCTTCAGATCATGAATAGTTAATATAGAAAATATATATATATATTTCAAAGCGTCACCGTGTATATTAGAATGAAATAAATAAAGAAGAACAGATAGAGAGAGAGAGAGAGAGAGAGAGAGAGAGAGAGAGAGAGGTCGGGGTCGAAAATAAGAAGAAAAATATTTCAAAAAAAAAAAAAAAAAAAAAAAAACCGGATGTGTGCAGATCACACAGAGTAGAAGTGAAACCTTCAAAGAAAACCAAGCTTCAAAATACAGCTCCATCTATTGAAAGAACCTTACAGAACCTAGATAACCTAACTCTAAATAAAAATTGTGCTATGTGCTAAGTTGGAAAAAATCACTAAGTGAAATAAAAATAAATTTCATTAAAATAAGTTGAGTAGTTTTGGAATTATTATTAATGGACAAACATATTGTGACACTGAATTTGATTAATTAATTAATTAATTTTGTTTCATCGGTTTCGCGGTTTTCAAATGACCCTGATTCTAAAGAAGAAGTTTTCACTTCAAAAAGAAACAAATTTAACCAAGGATTACACATTTCATTTTATAGTTGTCTTCAAAAAAAAAAAAAACATAAAAATACAAACATGGCGAATAAGGTTTACACGATTAACGAGGTGGCACAACACAATAAGGAAACGGATTTATGGTTGGTGATGCACGATGGTGTTTACGATTTAACTGATTTTTATAAGAAACATCCTGGAGGTGAGGAAGTTTTGATTAATTCGGCTGGAACAGATTGTACGAAGTGTTTCGATGAAATTGGTCATTCCGAGGAAGCCATATTACTTAAGGAAACATTTAAAATAGGTGTGATAAAAAAGGATGAAGAATTAACGAAAGATTTGAATGCAGATCATCAGAGTCAAGGTAAGAAAAAGGGCAGATCAATCTTTCTCTCTACCTTCCAATCATTGTTCTTATAATCTTTTTAGTTTTACATTTTGATGATGAAATAATTTGCTTGTTTCTTCTTCTTTTTCGATGGAATGAAATTTGTAGCAAGGACGGAAGAAGCTACTACCACCAACCCTACAACTTCAGCAACCATCGATGACGACGACTGGGAATACATCGAACCGAAAAAAGACAGTGATCGAACATTACCATTCGTAGTGGCAGCTGGTGTTCTTATCTATGCCATTTTGTTTTATTACTTTTTCCTTTAATGAGAAATTTATTCATTAGCAAATATTTCTTCTTCTACATATACCAACCAATGATAATAAACTTTTAGTATGCATAAATTAACCCTTAAAGTGCATATGGGGTGTTTGACACTCGAACACATTTGTGATCTCTCGAAAACGATACTGAATTCGAACAAATGGGGTTATTTGTCTAGTGCCATCTAGTGTTCATTCAGATGGGTATAAAATCTATTCTATTTTAAAAAAGATGTATCAAACTACTTTTACAAAAAATTTCGAAGTCTAAATATTAAATAGGTGCTTCAGGAGATGCGTTCAAACACGTTGGGGTGTCAAACACCCACAGTGTACTTTAAGGGTTAAAATCAATTATAGAATGCATACGAAATTCAAACTACGCGTTGCTAACCCCGATATGTTTCTTTATCTATTTACAAAAGACAAATAGATACTAACTAATTTTTATTTTTATTTTTTTATAAATAATCATCGAAAGATTGAGTGAACGTTGGAACGTTAAAATTGAATTGTCATTGTGTATCTTTAAAATTTTTTTTTTTTATTTTCATTTACGTTTTTTCAAGAGTCTTAGAGAAGAGATAAATATCCAAGTTACATTATTATCTTGAAAAGTTTACACTTATCTATCTTTCTTGTACGAGATACAACACTCGGCGTTTATTGAAACGCACACACAAAAAAACGTGACCCATTTACGTATTTAACTTTAACTTATTACCATTTCCGATAATAATAATAATAATAACTCGAAAGCTTTTAATTAATTAACAGTACTTCAACAAAAAAAAAAGTAATATTAATGTGAAATAAATTGTTTATAATTTTATATTATTGAAAACAAGACATCCTATCTAACGCAGATTTCAAAAAATTATATGATAAGAATGTTAGAATAAAAAAAAAAAAAAAAGTTGTAATATATTTCGATGTATTACAAAACTTTCTGACCTTTTTATCTTTTCTGAATGATAAGAATTTACAAAAATCCCAATTGCAAATCTCTCCCCTTCTTCCTTCCTTCCATTATCCCTCTCTCTCTCTCTCTCTCTCTAATTCTCTCTCAAAAAAAAAAATAATTGATAAATTTTGAAAAGTCAATTTAAAAGTAATAAAATAAAAAAAAAATAAAAAGATATATGCGGTAATAATTTCCAAAATTTTATTATTATTACTAATATTATACGCTTCAAATGAGTGAGAGAGAGAGAGAGAGAGAGAGAGATGAGATGAGATTGGTTGGACGTCACCGATTAAGAGGAACACTCAGAAGAAAAGATTATACACGCATGTACACACACGTACACACACATCCGCACGCATGCACACGTGTATACATACATAAAGAGAGAGATAGAGAGAGGGGAAAAGTGGAGGGGAAAGATGAACCTCATTGGACAGCGTCCTCCTGTTTTCTATCGACAGTGTTTGAGCGAGTACCGTTGTGAGAGGTGGAACGTATAAACCGGCGATTTCCTCTCTTTTCTTTTAAATATTTGTATATTCATTTTTTCTTTGTTTTTTGTTCTTATTAATTAAACATTTTGTTTTTGTTTTTGTCAAATTTACTCGCTTAGATTTGTTTCTTTTAATATTACGTGTTAATAATACCACCATACGACGAATATTCATTTCTTTATTTTTCTCATCTACAATCAAATATAAACAATTGTAATTGTCAAATCTTGGGTATATACATATATATGTATATGTATATGTAGAATTGTCAATTGATTTTGAAGTTTGGATTTTCAAAGCACTTTTTTTATTACTACTACTACTACTACTACTACTACTAGGTGTAGAAACAATACAACAGAAGCAAACGTCAAATAAGAAGACGCCTGTGCCTTCAAGAGTGATTACGGAAGCTACCCGAAATAGAACGAGTATTATACGACTTTATTCATTGAAGAGAAACAGAGAAATAGAGAGAGAGAGAGGGAGAGAGAGAAAGAGAGTACTTGTCAAAAGTACAGGTATATAGGCTTTTGTTTTTGTTGTTTATGTTATTATAAATTAAATTGAATTTTTTTAGAAACAATTATTACATTCATTTTTCAACGATGAAAACCTAGGTAGGTAGGTAGGTAGGTAGGTAGGTAGGTGTGTTAGTTTGCAATGTTAATTGAAATTTCATTTAAAATCCATTTAAATATTATTAACTTTAGAAACAATTATTACATTCACATTCTGAAACGATGAAAACTTAGATAGGTAGGTGTGTTAGTTTGCAATGATAAAAAGAATTTCATTTAAAATCAATTGAAATATTATTAAGCAATTTTGAATGATATAAATGATTACTTAATATTTAGAATTTAAATGTTGCTTTTTGATATGACGAAATTCCCCCTTTATTTAAGTCAATAAAAAAGAAGATAAGAACACACTTTACATGCATACATACATATCGCGATAGGAGGATTATTATTAGAATCATTTTGAAATAATAATTAGGATTAATCATTGTTGACGTATACAATCGTTGCAAATTAACATTAGATTTACGTATTTCAGCCAATTTGACTCTCATTGAAACATATTTGATTATTATATTATTTATAAAATGTAAATACTATTTTTGAAAAATCTTATTATCGGTTTTTAGTTACGTAATACGAAATATACGTAAATATTAGTTTCCATTTCTTTACTCAATCCTTCATTCAAATAATGTTATTAAATCATTGAAAAATAATGAACAAAACACATCCGTAAATCTAATGTTAATAATAATAATAATAATAATAATAATAAAATATTAATCTATTCTTCTAAATTCCTTATCCAGTGTGATATTAAAAATTTCGATTACGTAATTTTCTATCTTCACGTACAAGTTGAGAATTAGATTTTAGTTTCTTTTTATCTATTCATTGAGAACCACTGATTTTATATCACTCTCGTTATATAGAAGGAGGAGTACGAGGAGTCCTTACAAACATACGATTGATATCATCTTTTTTACACGACTATGAAAGAGAGAGAGAGAGAGAGAGAGAGAGAGAGAGAGAGAGAGAGAGAGAAAAGGCAAAAGTTTATTGCGACAGAATATAATTTATTTTTTTTTGTTATATTTTTGAAAGATAATATTTTGGCGTTTTTTACAAAAAAAAAAAAGAAAAAAAACTTTATTAAAATATTACTAAGACGATTTTAGTAAAAAAAATTGGAATTTAACTTTCATCAATCAGAGACAGATGAACAAAAGTTAGTAACCATAATAGTGGCACAATTTTTACACATACACACACACATACTTTTCTGTTCGAATTTCTAACAATACGACGTTGTTCAAGATTATATTTTTTTTTTTTTGCAAAAAACTGAAGATTATAACACACGTCTCAACATTTGATATCTAATCTTTAATGAGGGGAAATTCCACCACTGAAGTACTTTTTACTTATTTATAGTTATTTTTTTCTTTCAAACGATGATACGAATATTTTTGTTTGTTGAAATACAATTGTGCATTGTAATGCTATTTAACTACAGATATTTATCTCTACTTTGTATTTCTATATTTGATTGTTCATTTTTTTTTTTTTTCCTATAATGATGATTTATCTTTAAATATTAACTCTTTTTTAATCTCCTGAAGATGAAGTTATTTATTTATTATTATTTCGCTTAATTTTTTTGTCCTTCATAAATAAAATCTTTTTTTTTTTTTTTATTTTATTTTTTCTTTTTTTTTTTTTTTAAGATAAAAGATTATCACCAAGTATCGTTGGCATAATAAGTATGTACTTTTTTATTTTTAACCACTTGAAAAGATAAAATAAAATTTAGTAGAGAGGGGTGGGTGGGGGTGCTTCTTTTTTAAAACGTTTTCGTTGTGTCGTTCTCGTAACGTTTAACGAAAATTGAAGAAATTAAGTAAAATTATAAGTCAATTTTTGTTTTTGTTTTTTTTAGATGATAGACAAATAGAATGATTATGCGAAATAATGTAAGTGTCAAATATATATAATATACAAACACATGATCGTTCGAGCAAAGTGCATTATTTATCATTTGCAATAAATATTCAATCAATGTTACACACACACTCACATATCGATTTTAAAAATGAAAAGTCATTTTCGAAATATTATGTTTAATTCATCTTATTCATTTGTCATTGCAACAACGATATTGTTATTATTATGATTTACGTTCTAATTATTAATAATTATTATTCCGTTTATTTAAATATTGAAATTCATTTCCTTTATAATTAAGACGGGTTCGATTTTTTTTTCTTTTTTTTTTTTTTTTTTTTTTGAAGAGTAGAATTGAATTGACATTGGTCCTAGACCTTCTTCGAAGTCAATGGATTTTCTTGCAAGTATCTTCTCTTAGAAATAAAGACACGATAAAGAAAGAAAAGAGATTTATCTTTTGTGCGAATCGTTTTCAAGAGAAACCCTGTACCGTCTCAAGGACAATACTCCATTACCATGCTACTTTTTCTCTCTCTCTCTTTCTCTTTCTCTCTTTCTATTCTTTTCCTATTTTATTTTTCCACGTGAAAATGACAATGCAACGACACCGTCATTGCAATAAATCCTTGAACTTTAACTAACTTATTTTCCATCATCTCGTTCAACTCACAACAATTATTTTTAAATTTATGATGAAAAAAAAAAAAAAAGAAGAAGAAAAAGAAAGATGGACAAATTTGATCAACATATATTTTCTTGAAAATAATTTAATGTTTATTATATATACTAGGTGATGATTTATACTTGAGAATAATAACAATTATAGCGAGTGTCGTGTTTGTTTAGTTAAATTCTATTCAACGTTTCGCATATATTATATGTATACGTGTTTGCATATTTCCATCATAATCTAACATCGTCACGTTGCTAATTCTTATTCTATCCGCCATCTTGAATTCAATATATATATGTGTATAATCAATTGGATCTTTTTCTCTTAGTTTCCAGTTAATAACTTTTGCATAACATACACAATATTGTTTTTTGAAAGATCATTCAACATTTATATTGAATTTAATCATTAGTTTGATTATGATTTATATTGACTTCCCGTCTTACATAATCGTCCATTTGTAAACTAGCTATTATTATTCTGATAAGATAATAGAGTTACTATTTCATTCCTGACAATATTAATTGACAACCTATTCAGTTCATGGATATTATTTTTAAAGCCAGTTAATACCATAAATGTTCTTGTGTTTTAAAGGATTTTCTTCTTCTAAAAAAAAAAAAGAATATTTTTAAGTCTGACAATAAGGTTTCAACTTATTAGGAGGTGTGTTCGTGTCAAAATTAATATCCAAAAAAGAAATAACTTGATACAGTTCACTTGTAAAAAGTTAGGTTAGAATTCTAAACGTTCTAAAAAAAATAAGGAAAAAAGTCAGAGGATTGATTAGTGCAAAGCAATTATATCGAATGATTTTTAAGATCTTAGATCATGAATTTGTAAAAAAAAGAAATTAATTATTTAAATGATGTTTACAGAGTTTGATTGGACTGAAAGAAAATTAAACGTGAGTGAAGAAAAATAAGAAGAAGAAGAAGAAGAAGAAGAAGAAGAAGAAGAAGAAGAAGAAGAAGAAGAAGAAGAAGAAGAAGAAGAAGAAGAAGAAGAAGAAGAAGAATTCTAATAAGAAACATTCAAAATGGTGGAATTGAGACAATATACCATAGAAGAGGTACAGAAGACTAAAGGTACTGGAGAAACGGTGATCATTTTAAACGACAAGGTTTACAATGTTACCAAATTTTTGAACGAACATCCCGGTGGCGAAGAGATTCTCATGGATAACGCGGGAAAAGATGCTACGGAAAATTTTAATGACGTCGGCCATTCCCAGGAGGCCCTTGACTTAATGAAAGAATTTTTAGTAGGCGAGATCATAGAATCGCAGAAAAAAAGAAGCCCTTGAAGAAGGGTTGGGTAGCTGGTTACAATAAAAAATCGGAAAATGAAAAATACGTTAAGGGACCTGGCGTGCCATTTTATACCCTTATGGGTGTCATGATTCTTTTACTTGCTTTATATCTTTATAATATGTTATGATCAAAAACGTATTTTATTATGCAACAATTGTGAAGTATAATTATCGTTTGACGTCATATCGTCACCGTCATCGTTCCTCGTTTCTTCATCATTGCCATTATTAACAACACTGTTGTCGCCATTGAATAATTAATCTTTTGTTCTAATGAAAACACCTACGAAACCAAATGAAATAATAATAATAATAATAATAATAATAATGTTTGTTATGTTAAATTAAAAAATGAAATTTATTTATAATTTTTCGTCAAGATATTATCCACCTTTTTGTAAAATGACCACACAACACCATTTTTTCTTTTTATTCAAATTGTATTATTGTTATTAATGATGCGTGCATATGTGCACGACGACAAAGATGCATTTGTAAATTGTTTCGTGTGAATACACGAAAAATATAAATAAAACAATAAACAAAACAATGTGAACTTAGGAAAAAATAATAAAAAATAAAAACATATACGATCATATGATTCGTCACGATATCGATTATAGCATATTAAATAAGTAGAATGAATGTAATAGAGAGAGCATTTTTACGAGTCAATTATTGTTATTGTTGTTTAGTAAAACGTGTGCACGTTATTTGTAATTTCATTTATTCAAATTACACGATAGGATGATCAATCTTCACATTTACATATGTATAACTAAACGTATATATCTGGTATACCACAATAAGAATATAAAATAATTGCTAAGTACGCGTAAGTAATTTTCTAGAAGAACACAGGATAGAGAAATAAATAAAACCACGTTCAACAGTTTAGAAAAATCATTTCTTCAGTGTTGCACATGTTCGATGAAACGACCTTAAACTAATTGGTGTAAGCGTGAGAGAAAAAAGAAAAAGAAAAAGAAAAAGAGATCGAGTATATTCTGCGTTAACGAAAACGAACGATCCCAGTTCGTCCGTCCCTTCATAGCTAGCCAAGTGTACAAATTTAACAACCCACATGGAGTATTCGAGAAGAAGAAATAGAAAAAGAGGAAGATGGAACAAAAATACGAGAGAAAAAAAAAAGGGACTAACGGAAATCGTTTGGACGATTTCTTAACGAAATTCTTCTTGAATATACGCGTGCCTTTCTTATAAGAAGGACAATCAAATTTCCCGCCTTTTTTTTACACACCGTTCGAGTGGCGACATCTATCCTATTTACAATAGGGGGTGATGATTTGAAAAGAAATGGGTGGTTCAGGCAACGAACCGGTAGATGGCGAGGCAACTGAGCCTGTATACGGATAGGCAACGAAGCAACGGGCCGCTATGCAAGGGCCCACGATTTTGATTGCTTGAATTTGAAAAAGTGTACATTTTATCAGCTATTCCATCCAGAGACCATACCGGTGACCTTTATTATATATTGCAATAATATTATAATAAATAAATCCTACAATTATCTTTCTCTTGAAACTGTGCATTCGTGTAATTCTCTCGAAACTCTTGGATTTTTGAAAGTTTCACTTCTAACACGTGTAATCTGCACACATGTTTTTTTTTTTTAGTTTTTCTTTGTTTCTTTTTGATAAATTAACCAGTTAAGTGTATTTGACGATTATATCCGTCATCGCTTAATTATCGCGACAACACATTCAGAACGCGCTCTACACACAGATCATCGTCACACACTTAATTGGTTAATAATAAAAATTCATGGAGAAATATTGAAACATATTGAAATAAATCTAAAAATGTCTACGAATCGACTCGTCGATGGGGGTGGTTTTTTCTTTATCTACCTTTTTTTTTTATTTCAAAGATATTATTATATTAAAAGGGAAAGAAGGAAAGAAACTTCTTAAGTTTTGAGTAGATCGTTAATTAAAAAAGTGACGAAGGACGGATATAAGTTAACTACAAAGACGACTGACTCGTTTGCTTGCTTCTCTTCTTTCGCTTACTCTTTTTGAAAAAAAAAAAAAAAAAAAGAAGAAAAATATAGGATAAAAGAAAATTAAAACAAAAAAAAAAGAACAAAGTTAAAGGACTCTCTCTCCAAACTAGCATTCTCATTTCTTTACTTCTCCTACTTTGTGAAATATACTTTGAGAAAATACATTGGGGATTGGGGATATATAAAAGTATCTTTGTAATTTGTTAGAATTAAACAATTAGAAAGAAAACAGACAATAATTAGACTTTAAAAGCTTTTCGTATAACGGTAATTGATTTTTAATATCTTTTTGAGAACATTTCTATTTCAATTATACACTAATATGTTTCAAAAGTATTACTCTTCTCAACACGTTCATTACTGTTTAAATGACAAAATAAATGGTGGTGGTGGGGGGGGGTACCATTTGAAGAACCTCATCTACGCAGCTAATAATTAAAAAATAAAAAGAATAAAAGTGAATGTAAAAAAAAAAAAATACGTAAAAGAAAAATTATATTTTTAAATGATCCAACGTACTATGAACGGCCATGAACAACAAAGACTGAACCATGAACCGTTCTATTATTATCTCGATCGGTAACACGTTGTCGATAAGCAATATATATATAGATATAGTTGTTCATGTATGTTCTGTATGTAAGAGAGAAAGAAAATCAGATAGGAAGATAAAATAAAATGAAGTTTTGATAACGCAGAAAAAAAAACGAACAATTAATTAATTAATCGATTATTTATTATTATCTCGTTAAATACGTTCGATATTATTTAAAAAAAAGGAAAAAAATACCTAATACAAATGTTTCAATGAGTTGTAGAAAATATTGTATGAAAATTTAACGAGTATAGAAAAAAAAAGAAAAAAACAAATAGAAAATATGAAATTTGAATGAGTCATCGCATTGGGGGTCATCACTAAGTTGACCACCACCACCAATGTTGACAAAGTTTTCTAAGGTAAAAGACAGGAAGTGAATACATATGAAAAGCATATGGTGGTGTATAGTAGGAAGGACAGAAGGAAGGAAGGAAGGAAGGAAGGAAGGAAGGAAGGATATGTGGTTTTCCACATGTGTCATGCACTTGGGTTGCCTCGGTAAACCGCATATCTCCACCCACGCGGAAAGGAAAACGCAATGAGAGTGCAAGTTGCACGCGACTTGGTTCGTTCAAACGTGGAACGCGTGCGCCACAACACACACCACACCAAGGACAAAAAGGGCTTATATAGTTAACCACTGTTTCTTTTTTAAAAGCTGCTTTTTTTCTTTTTGTTTTCTTCTTCCCTTTCTCATTTTACATTAGTGCAACTTTTAAAAGAATGCTATGGTGGTCTTATAATATTTCCATTCAAATTTCATTAAGTACTATTTTTAGTAAGTAAAAGAATAAAGTGTCGAGTGAGTGAGTGAGTTGTGTGTGTGTGTGTCCTTAGGTAAATTCACGAAGGAAATTGAAGTTCGATAGGCGATGTCAAGGAGAGTCCATCATTAGCGGTGTTTTCAAAGTTTTTCAACAAAACGAATAAAAGAAAAAGAAAAAGAAAAAGCATAGACAGTAGTAATAGTAGTAGTAGTAGTAGTAGTAGTAGTAGTATGGAGTAATAGGAGAGTACAGTATGTGTGTTGGTGTGCTTGGAAAGTATTTTAACGAGCCCTAGAAAATCGGAGGGGGGCTTTTGAGGGATGATGCTGTGAAGAAAAAAAAAAAAGAAGAAGGGTGGTATATATCAAGGTTTCGCGAAAAAGGCGAAAACTACTAGCACCGGGGAGTCGTCGTCGAGCTTACGTCCGCAAAATCGATGAACCACGTCGCTACTTTAACACTCCACTACTATATTTCCCTCTCTTTCATCTTTTTTCCACTAAAAAAGAAAAAGAACAAAAAAAAAAAAAAAAGAAAAAAGAAAGAAAGGGTAAAAAACTATACACTAACTGTGACTTTTATTTTTTTTCAGACGAAAAGATGAAACTAAAACGTAGAAAGAAACAAAAAAAAAAGAAAAAAAGAAATTTACAGTTACATCTCAACACTTTACGCAACAACCCCCCCTGTTCCCTGTTCCCTGTCCCCCCTCACAAACCCAATTAAATTGTTTTGCATTTTATTATTTATTTGATTTTCTCTTTAAAAAATAAATCAAAAGAAAATGAAATAAAGTAAACAAATGGAGAAGAAGAAGAAGAAGAAGAAGGACAGAAGAAAAGAGACATGGCGAAAGGGTGAAAATAAAGAGGGGGTGAAGGGTAAGAGGGAGACTGGAAGAATTGTAGGAATGGGAATGAAAATGTCGTGAAAACGTTGTGAAAACCCGTTGAAATTTTCTCATACCACCCCGCCGCTTTTTCGTCTTTGTAACGAAAAGAAAGTCCCTCGTGGGTGGTGATAGTGCTGATGATGGTAGTGGTGGTGGTGGTGGTAGTGGTCTAATATCGCTAAAAGCTTTTTAATAAACAGTTTCCTCGAGTCACCCTGAAATGCTGAATGTTTCTCTCTCTCTCTTTTTAAAAATATTTTTCAACATCTTTCAATATATTTAAGCAGTTCAAGCACACTTCGAGATTATTTATTATTATCTTTTGGTTATCTATTTGGAGTATTGTACTTGAGATTAAAATTTGGAGAATTTATTTGATTAGAGATATTTATTAAAAAATTATTCTACAAATAAATGTACGTTTATTAAACAATATAAAAGTAGAAGAATAGGGGTTTGTTTGTTTGTTTGATTTAGATAAGAACAAAATTGCTTTTCTAGATCTTTGAGACTGACTGACTGTGTGTGTGTGTCTTGTCTCAGAACAGATTTGGATTTTTCCTTTTGATTTTTCCGAGTTCTTCTCGACTTGGAAGGTTATATAATGGAATTGGATTGTATTGTCATCTTTCTCGAGTTTCCTTTCCATCGAGTTTATTGAGAAATATTCGAGAATTCAAGGGTTCTACAACACGTTTCGTAACGCACCACCACCAGTACCACCAGTACCAGTACCAGCACCAGCAGTAGCAGCAACGTGACATAAACGTTTGAAATAATGTCGTGAGAGAGAGAGAGAGAGAGAGAGAGAGAGAGAAGTTTAAATATTTCTTTGTTGTTTGGTTCCTTTAGAAATTTGTAGATAACAAATTAATCAAATTCTATGACAATTTACATTTGAATAATATTTCTGATGCTTAATTTCAATATTTATTAGAATTTTATCGAACTAACAGAGATAATCATGACTCTTTGTTAATAAACAAATAATAAAATAATATTGCGAGTATAAATTGAGATATAAACTAATCCTATATTTCAAGTTGAATGAAACTGCACACAGTGTGCTAAATTTGATTAAAATCGGTTCAGTAGTTTAGGAGTCCATTGTGGATAAACAACGTCACACGTAATTTATATATATATTAAAAGATAATATTGTAATTAGAAAGCCAAGAAATAAAAGCCCCCCCCCTTTTATTGAATTAACAAAATTTGATGCAATTTTGTATTTTATTTATTTTGTAATAACTAACAAATAATTATTTAATAAAAAGGATAAAATTGAAACGATCAAGAATATATATATATATATACCAAAAGAAATAGAAAAAAATCTTATTTGATATTGGTATTTGATGAAAATGAATGAATGATTGAATGAAGGAAGGAAGGAAGGAAGGAAGGAAGGAAGGAAAATATTCCGGAGTAGAACTTTGAACATATATTTATCCAAGTGTTTGCTTTAAAAGAAGGGATGTGATAACATTCTAGGGATCTTTGATAAAAAGGACCGTTAAAGGGCTATCCTTACACACCCGTTTTCTCAGCTCGTCTTATCGGAAAAGATAGAAAAGGATAGAAAGAAAGAAAAAAAGAGAGAGAAAAAAGTTTAGCCACTTTTCTACATCGACTTTATTTTTCCCGTTGCAAACGAGTTCAAATACACACTCACACACACATACACACAGGACATACATACGTTTTTATTCCCTTCACTTATTAAACATTTCTTTTTTTTTCTCTCAACTATAAAATGTACGCGTATTTTATTCCAATAAAAAAAACCCAAGAACGAATGAACATTTTTAATTTACAAATTTATCATTGCAAATCTTTGTTTTGTTTTGTTTGATTACAAAAAAGATGAATGGTCCAATTAATGAACAAAAAAAAAATAAATAAATAAATAAAAATAGAATTTGAATCACCAATTTAAGAGGAAAACCATAAAATGTGAACATCTTATTGTTGAAATATGTATCAGAAAGAGTAGGAAAGTTTTTTACTGGGGTGCAATGAATGAGAGGGTTAACCAACACAATACAGAAAAGGTTACTTTTCAATCGTCGTCGTTGTCGTCGTTGTCCCAATTCTACATTGAAACTTTTCTTCGAATGAATGAGAAGGAAGGAAGGAAGGAAGGAAGAAAGAAAAAAAAGGATAATAATAGGGCATCATCATTCATCCAATCGTTTTGTAATTCTCGTGCAACGAGATGGTGAATGATGAAAAGCACGTGGCGATTTTAACCCTCCCCCCCCCCCTCCCCACCGATAATACATCACTGGAATTAATAATTTTCTTTTGAATATTTTATCAATGTCACAAATTTTCCCTAAAATTCTTTTTATTATTTACTATTTTTTTTTTATTTGTGTTACATTGTTTATAAAAAAAAACTAAAAAAGTAAAAAATATGATAAAATATTTCTCACAGTTAGCAAACTATAAAAAAAGCTTATTATTATTATTATTATTATTATTTGTTAATAATTATTTGTCAACTTGAACAAAAAAAAATCCTACAAAGTTCCCAACTCTTTAAAAAAAAAAAAAATTTGCAGACAAAATAATTGTCAAATAAAAGTGAAAATAATAATTCGATTACTCACTCATTTTAGTTTTCTTTTTTCTCTCGATTATCCCTTTCACTCTACAGAGAACGACTTGAGTTATTTGTGTTTAATGAAAAATTGACAAAAAAAATCGCGGAATATAAAAAAGGGATCAACCGAATGGGAGGACGACGAGATGCTTGCGCGAGAACGAACGGTTGCGAACTGAAAAGGTTGAGGGTTCGAAGAAGCGTCATGCGCCCCTGGCTTTCGTTACGCTCGCGATCAGGACCCACCCACCTTCATTCAACCACGGATACCCACCGACTAAAGAGGGGTGATGTAAAGGGGTACAACAGGGGGTGAGGTGGGGTGGGGGGAGAGGAGAACTTGCCAACCACTCGACTCTTCTTCTTCTTCTTCGTGGTTCCCCACCATCTTTTTTTATTTTCTCTTCTCAAATAACACTTTGCTTTAAAAATACAAAATCGTTCGATTTTTCTTTTTTCTTTAGAGGGGGGGGGGGAGGAGAGGGAGAGGGATTTTGAATTTGCAAAAATAATTCGAACAACAAAGTTCGAGTTTTGTTTAATTTTTTCCTTTTTTCTTTCTTTTAATCGAAAATAAAAATTAGACGAGAGATTCTTTTTTGACTTTGTCGAATGAATCAACAAAAATAAAATTAAAATTAAAATAAAAAGGAAGAAGAAGAAGAAGAAGGTATCGTCGTATCCCGTTTTACCCCCTCCCCCTCCCCCTCCCCCCCATGATTCTTCTTTTACTTTTCTTAGGGAGAAACAACTTCTTCTCGACTACTTAAAAGTTCTCAAGGAAAATTAAGTAAATTGAAAACGTAAAGCAAACTCAACGTGGCACACAACCGGGTGGGTATTGTTTTCGAGCTTGGCGTCTTTCGTAGTAGTAGTAGTAGTCGTCGTCGTCATGGAATAACGAAAAAAAAAAAAAAAAGGGATACTGGCTATTACTACTATTTTCCATTATTCAACATTCTAATTATCTTATTGTTTAATAACTTTCGATTAATATACAAATAATTATTTACCTATCGATCTTTCTTATTTAATTTGCTGAGACAAGGATAATTTTATTTTTAATGAAATTAATTGTAAATGAAAAAAAAGAAAAAACATAAAAGTGTATGTAATATTGAAGAAATATTTGACCAGAGGAAATATATAAATCAGTTTTCAAGTTAACAATGCAAAAGAGTAAGAGAAAAAGTGAAGTGGGCGTCGTCGTAGTACACGAAAACTCGGTTATGTCGGAAGACTTAAAAAATACAAGAGAAGAAAGAGACGAAGAGTTAGAAACAGCAGAGAGAAAAAAGAAAAGAAAGGAAGAAAGGAAGGAAGAAAGGAAGGAAGAAAGGAAGGATGATGTATATATAAAAGTAAAGGTAAAGTAAGGTAAGGTAAGGTAAGGTAAGGTAAGGTAAAGGTAGAACAGGATAAGGTCCAGAATGTACACCTGGCATGGCAGCTGTTCGGAAACGTCCGTTTGCCTTGGCTTCGAAGTTACCAGCACCTGTTTTTGGATTGCGTGCTGGTCGTAGAACTCCGAATGAAGTTCGAGTTTCTCGTCGTAGTCTTAGTCGTCGTTACCAAAGTTGCAGCAGCTACTACCCAGTAGTAGTACCACCACGATAAAAACACATGTCACAATACTATTCCTATTGTTACTATTATCGTTATTGTACTCTTGGAAATTTCATCGCGTGTTATAGAAAGACCCAAAAGAGGAAAAGGGAAATCAAACGGGTACGCCTTTCGTATTCAACCCCTTTTTCTTTTTTTATTTCTATATTATTCCTTTACCTTTTTTTTTTTTTATTTCTTCCCTTACAACACCCACCATTTCATCACCCTTTCATTTGTTTGCTTTTCATTATTTATCTTTTCTCGATTCCATGACTAAAATGTTGCTTGGATTGTTAACTGTAATTTTGTTACGTTTGGTACTACTGGGTTTAATTTGGACTACGTTATAATGTGTCATAGCTAAAAGTATAGTTGAGAATATTAGAAATCTTTGTCATGAAATATAATTGACACACACAGTCTAATTTTGAGATAATTCAACAATTTTCCTTACATAGTTAGTAATTTTCGTTAGGTTATAATTGACAAAGTAACAAAGTAAAGCAAATATTCTTCTCGTTGTTGAATCATATATATTTTTTTATTCTTTTTCAAAGCAGAACTCTACAAGTTCGATATTAATACAAAAAAAAAAAAAAAAAAAAGAAACGAAACGAATATAAAAATGGTAATTTAAACGGTTCTAAGCGATAATGTCGCGTGTTACTTTTCTTCTTTCTCATTTCAGGCTCTCATCTACGTCGAGAAGACGACTCAACGAAATCTTCGTTAAAAAGTTTTCCTAGCAAAGCAAAAAAAAAAAAACAAAGAAGAAAAAGAAGAAAGAAAGAGAGTAATAAGAGTAAAAAAAAGAACTCGTGGATCGATGGAAAAAAGGTTGTGTAAGTTATATAAGTTCGAAGTTAACTGTAGTAGAAAAAAGGGTCGATCAACCTTCGACTTCGACATGGTATCCACCTCTGCCTGCCTAATCTTTTTTCAATCTTTTACTCGTTTCTTTTTCATTTACCAAAAAGAAAATCAAATTCGTAGAGAAAAAGAATTTCAAAATGAGCCAGGCTTATTTTTATCGTTAACTGTTACTGCTGTTGTTAAAAAGTTAAAAAAAAAAAAAGAAAAGAAATAAGACGAAGCGTAAAAAAATTAAAACGAATATTATTTTTGGAAGAGAATTCGAACGGTGGGGGAAGTCACGTGCCCAAAATGGCGTTATCAAAATGGCGACTGATAGATGCGTTACGCGAAACTGGCGGGAACGTTTGAAATCGTCCGAACGACGAAAATAAAATCAAATAAGATAAGATAAAAAGCAAGCGAACAAATATTCATCCAATCAAAATTGGCTTAGAATTTATTGAACTATTAATTGATGTAATAAAAAAGTTTCATTCCAACTTGAAGGAAAGATTGAAGAAAATGTAAATCAATGAATTTGGTGATATATATATGAAACGTATACGATATATATAGATATATATGTGTGTGTATGTGTGTATTCGTATAGAGGAAGGTGGTAGGAGTAGTCCCTCAAGTGGACGTCCGTTGTTTAGCTCGGTGCCCGTCGATATTGATCCGTCGCTCGACCCATTCCCATTTCGTCTCTCTCTCTCTCTCTCTCTCTCTCTCTTTCTCTTGGGTTCGTTCGCGATACGCAGAGAATTAGCTACGACAGAGTAGTAGCCGGGAATGTCGAACGGAATCGCGACGGAAACGCGACAACCACACTGACGACCACTACCATCACTCCACACACATGGAAGGGTGTGTGATGGGGGGCATCATATCACGAAAATAGAGATTTAGCTTCACTTCCATCCTTGTTTATTAGACGTCCACCACCTCCTGCCAACTGCATCATCCCTACCTACCTACCCACCCCTACCATCCCTTACCACCCTCTTTCTGTCGAACTTTTCTCACGTACTAATAGAAAATTATTGCTATCCCTTTATTGTTTTCAAATCCTAAATTAGTTTTCCTTCTTTTCCATTTTGTTGTTGTTGTTGTTGAGAAATGTCGTTGCCAAGTTTTACGAGTCCTTACGAAAATGTCTGTCTGTCTGACAGTATTTTATTTTTTTTTTTCTTTAAGATATCTTATTTATTATTTACTCGACGTTTGCAACATTCTCGTGGCGTTTGTAACATTTTCGACGTTGAAAAATACTCTTCTTTATTCGACTGATTTTATCGATCTTTTTTCCTTTCTTTTCTTTCCTTTTGTTTGCTCGTTCGTTCGTTCGTTCGTTCTTTACTCTCTTTCAAGTCAACGACATCGAGAGAGAGAGAGAGAGAGAGGTGAGAGTGAGGAGAGGCACCGCATCGCGTGTGCATAATTATCCTGCGTACTTTCCTGGAATTAATTTCGAGTCTCGCCGAAAGAGTCCTTTTTTTTTTTTTTTT
Organism: Polistes dominula; assembly: GCF_049000335.1. NCBI lineage: Eukaryota > Metazoa > Arthropoda > Insecta > Hymenoptera > Vespidae > Polistes > Polistes dominula. Next base: position 506,845 of record NW_028301147.1, read on the forward strand.
TACTTTATTCTCTTCTTTCTTCACCCTTTGGTAATCACCCTTTGGATTTTCAGTCACATTCATAGCGCGTTGGAAACGTGTTAAGAGATCTTTTCGAAAAGAAATAAACGATAGTTTTTTTTTTATCGTAAAAGATAAGAAAACAGGAAAATATTTCAAACGATTCTCGACAATACTGCAAACCCAATATTGCAATTGGGTACTGCTGCGTTCCATCAATGATAATCATTTTCAATTAGTTAACGTGCAAAATAAGTTTCGAGAGAATGAGACGAATACAAAATATCTGATGTAGGATAATTGTATTCTCTTCTTATTTAGTATCGCGGCCGTTTCATCGCCTCCCACCACTCCGTTACATAGCCGCCTACCGCCTCCGTTACATTTTTTCAAATCACACCCATTTTAAAGAAGTATTCACTTCAAAAATATAACATATATATATATAGATATTGAGATGAAACGTTTGTGTAATGATTATACTGTGAATAATTAGCAAAGCCGCTACAGATCGAAACTGCGAATACTAAAACCGAACATTGAGCTAAAGCTTGGAGAGAGAGAGAGAGAGAGAGAGAGATCCTCCTCTGACAGTGACACCGTTGAAACGTGCTTTCCTGATGAACTTGACGCATGAACGATCTCAACTATCACGCACAGGGTTAATCACCAAACTCTCCTGTTTGGATGACCTATTTGGATGCCGAGAGAGAACACCCCCCCCACACACACACACCGCAAAGTCTAGGATAAGCTATTTGGAATATAAACGTTTCCGATCAATTACTACTGATTCCCTTTCATCCCTCTATCATCCCTACCCTTATCCCATTATTAAAATAGAATCAATTTGGAATAATTAATAAATGTACCTTCCCTTTCTTTTTGCACCCTCTGTGTTATACTTCGTTTAGTAACTAAAATAAAATAAAATGCAAATATGAAGTTTCATTAAATGGTAGCAGACGATTGGTTAGGTACGCATGACAAGAGTATGATAGAAATCTAAAAGGACATTTAACCGGATGCTATCTGTCTGGATGCGTTAGCCTACTCGTAAGTCCTGTCTTAATTAGCTTTCCAGAGAAAGCTGCAGCACGTTGACAGCCGTGTGTGACCATAGCTTAACGGGCCAAATGCCAAACACACTGATCGTTTTCTATTCGAGAAAGTTAATTAGACACGATGACCGTTATATCTCTATTCCTCTTTAATTCTTGGCTCGGAATCACCACTAATCATTTTTCCTCAAGATTAACCAATTAATCTTCTAACTCTGACACGTTTCTATCTTCTTACCAATCATTTGCACGCATAAACCAACGACACATATATACTCTCTCTACCATCAAATGAAAGAATAATTCATTTGTGTTTATTTTTATTTCAATGTTAAGAAGAACAATCATGAGAAATAAAACGTATTAGGTTGTTACGGAAAATAAGTTTCGTTTTTGAAGACAATTTTTCGTATCCTAACCTAAAACCTAGGGCCTATTCAAGTGGACATAAACAGTTGAATTTGATAAATTTACACCTCACACCGATCTCACGTATTGTTATTTGTCAATTTGTATCAACCAATACCTTTATTGTGTCAAGAAAAAATGAAATTACTTTTCAAACAACCTAATAAATTTATACAACGCGAGTTGTATTAATTATGAAACCTAATTAATTTACTGTACATAGCCTCCTCTATTACATTTTATATATTTTAATCTCGTAAATATGTAAATGTATCTAAGGGAATGATGATCGTAGTAAGTAATAGTTAAAAATACAACATGAATCATACTAGAACGAACACATGTTGGTAATAAGAAAAATCCTTGGAAAAAGTATCCGATTAATCGATAGTTGTTTGTGTTTCGATTCGATAGATGTGTGGTATCGTTTGATTATATCCACCTGTGCATTCCTTTGAGAAAAATAAAAAGATACAAGATGCAGCTGACTTTATATTTCTTGTGTGTATATATATATATATGTGTGTGTGTGTATACGCGCGCGCGCGCGTGCGTGCGTGCATGTGTCGATACAACGAGGAGAATCGATAAGCTTGAACTCGAAAATAAATCGAAAGTCGGTGACGTCGCCGAATGGCAGTGCCGTGTGTGTCGTTTCGTTTCGTTTTTCTTCTCAATGGGTAGGAAGACGAAGAGAGAGAACAAAAAAAAAGAAATAAAAGATGGCAACAAGAAAATGGCCGGGATTCGTTCGGGTCGTTCGTTTACAATTCCTCCTCCTCCTCCTCCACCCCTAAATTTCTTCCCTTCGATTTGTTTAAGAATACCAACTTGAAAATGTTTCTGTTTCTACAAAATATGATCCCCACAATCAGTTACACAAATTAACATTTAATTCTGACAACTTTTTTTATTAGAATACAAATAAATAATAAATAAAAACTAAAGAGAAGGGGTAAATAGTGGTGGGTGTTATTCGGGAGATTACAGTAAAAAAAAATGGTAAAAACATAACGAACCACTTAAGTCACGTTGTATATTTCAAAAGAAACTAAAAACCACCCTTCATTCACCCATTGATCGTCTTTCGAAAACTATCCTCTTACAACCACGATTAAATTAGTGGATAATTTTTCACGTAATTATAATTGATCAAAAATTCATGACAACAATTCAATAAATTAATCAAATATATTTGTGTCGGTGAGAGTTTGTTAACGGTTAAGACGTTGGAAAACACCACTTTGAGTTTTTCTCGTCTCTCTCATCAGAAGAAGATGTGTGTGTGTGTGTGTGTACTTTTATTCTTTAAGTCGAGACAGAAAATTCGTTCTTTCCCAGACAGGGCTGGGAGGGGGAGAGGGGGTGTATATAACTTGAAGAAAGAAAGAACGTGCTCAAGTACGGTCTTCCGTGTGATATTCTTTATCTCATAGTAGAAACGTAAGATGAACCTAGGTATTAATACTACCTAGACAAAACAATTAACAATAAGTAGTTGAAAAATAAAAAAATAAAAATAAAATAATAATACTTTAACTAAAATCTTCGAATGAAATTTTTGCATTTAAATATATATAATTTATGAGAATTGTTTTAAGGTGTCTCTAGCAACCCATTTTTCCGTGGCACTTGAAAAAAAAAAAACAAAAAAAAATCTAATCAAACCACTTCATAAGACATTATAACAACTTTGCAAAATCATTTTCTGTGCAGATTTTGAAATAAATTAAAGAATAATTTATTGTTGTTGAAATAATTTCTATGTTATTTTACAATTTTTAATTTATTCTCCTTTTTTGATGCATCCTCCTCCTCTTTTTTTTTTATAATTTTAATCTCTATTAATTTTTCTTTAGAATTTTCGTTTGTGATTTTTATTTCTTTTTTTCTGCATTCTCTATTACATCCCCATTAAAACCGTCGTGGTAAAGCTGGTACAATAACAAATCTATAGATGTGGCAGCATCCTCAATGGAGGAATGGACTCCAAATTGAATCTCCCGTTTGAAAAAGTATCTCTTAAATATAATCATTTGTTACTTCCACAGTCCACGTCTTAGGACATACATCAATTAAAAACAAACTGTCTGTATTCTTTACAAGGTTAGGTTTAGTTTCTCGTCGTTAAATGAATTTAAAACCTGCAATGTGCATACATTTTTTCCGAATTGATGTTTGTCCTTAGTTTTAATGTTCCCAATTACTACCATCGATTGACTCTCAATATATTGGCTCAATATTACCGATTTTGTATCTATTAGCTTGCTAATTATCGATATATTGTCATGCTCATCTCTAGTATTTAAAAATGGTTTTGCTTCGAATATTGTTTGCATTCGTCTGATAAAATAGTTTGACCTACATCTATATCTATTGATAGTGTATCCATTGGCATGCTAATTGTTGATATATTATCATGCTCATCTCTAGTATTCAAAAATGGTAATAGACATATTATCATTCTATTTTTTCGTATTTGAATTTGCTTTTGCACTGAACATTGTTTAATTATTTGTAGATCGATGATTCCAGTATTAAAATAATAGGTGAGTCGTTGATCCAATCGAAAAACTGTAATTTCTACGCGAGTGGTAAGGGAAAGAAGAACCCTTGGAACTTTTCGAAAGCTCAACTACTTCTTCTTCTTCTTCTTCTTTTTCTTCAGGGTGTATTTTCAAAGTTAAAGTAAACCAGTCGGAGTTTGGAATATCCTCGGATAATCTCACCGCGAAGAACCTCAGCAGAGTAAAGTGTATAGTAGGGGAACAAGATAGGGAGAGAAAAGGTAGTGGTGGTTGGTGGTAGTGTGATGGTAGTGGTGAAGGAAGGTCGAGAATCTTTGGAGCAAGAAGCCACTAAAGTCGAATATTTCATCGTCGTTTGAACGAGCACAGACAACCGATTTCCACGAGAACGCATCCTTGGAATGTTTCTTACCAGATTTATAACCAGCCCTTTACGATCCTATTTTGATTTTTTTGTTTGTTTTTTTTTTTCTTATTTTATATCATCATAATTTACTAAACTTTCAACTTAACTTTGTGTAATATACATTTACTACTATTGTTTATTTCAACAATCCATTTTTTTTTAATTAATATAAAAATATTTAATTGAATAATTTCTATATAACGTGAATTTTGGTATCATTCATATATATCTCTCTGTTGAAACAGTTTGTAATATTTGTCTTGTATTAAAAACCTAATCTAAATTTAGTTTGATAAAAAAAAAAAAAAAAAAAGAGAAAAAGCGGGAGACAGCTGACACACTGGAAACCATAAGAATTTTATCAAGGGTTCCTAGAAGAAATTGTTCACATTCAAAATGACTTACCTCACGTAGTTCTTTAATGTTCGAGCCATTTTTTCCGATGACACAACCAGCCTGACTTTGATGAACCAGCATTCGAATATCGATCTCATTATTCCCCACACGAGGACCATTCTAAAGAAAAAAAAAACAAATAACATAATTATTTTGTTTATTTAATAAATAATAATTAATTAATATATACATATAAATACTAACCTCTTCTAGGTTAGGTACAACCTCGTTGAGCACAGTTAGGACGGTAGCCAAATCTGAGCTTATGGTCAGCACACTAAAATCAAAACAATCCGAAACAATCAGTTATTTTCATATTACAAATAATTAATTCCCCATTTTTCCCTTTTATATTTATATATTTTTTATTTCGTTTCCCTTAAATTAAAATTCGTAACTCGACTCATTTCGAGAGTCCCTTTTTTATTAACATTTCCCAAACATTTATTTGATCGTTCAATTATTTTATTATGGAGGGTAGAGGTAAGGAGTAACATCTTTTATGGAAGAAAATGTGAAAAAGTGTCCAGCGTTTTCTATAAATAATTAGGGGTGCCCCGTCACACGTTGCTGTGGCTCGCAATCAGTCCGATACACACGTTTTTTAATCATTGCGATTATAAATTGAGATATAAACTATCCTATCTTTCAAGTGAGATGAAACTGCACACAGTGTGCAAAATTTGATTAAAATCGGTTTAGTAGTTTAGGAGTCCATTGCGGACAAACAACGTCACACGTATGAATGTAGCGATTGTAAACAAATTGAAGTATGCCGAGTTATGTAATAATGTAATAAATATAACCTTAATGAATTATTATGAGAAAACGTGTAGCTAAAGTGATTTTATTTTGTGAAACTGTGAATAGTACGTTTATTGATTTTTTATCATTTAATTTGATGAAAAAAAGTATGCGAATAACAAAACAGTTATGAGTCAAATTTGTGCTGTGAAATTTGTGTTCCATGTTTATTTCTCAATCCTACTCTAATAATATTTTGGCACTTCCTTTAAAATTTACCCTCAAGCTACTGTGGCGCCACCCTAATTGAATGCATTTCGACGGACACTTTTCATATACGCAGATGTTACTCCTTACTTCTACCCTTCATATATTTTATATAATTCTCTGGAAATAGAAAAGAAAAGAATTACGAACAAACAAAAAAAAAAAAAAACGAAAGAAAGAAAAAAGAAAATACAAAACAAAATATGATGGAAAAAGTGTTTAAAAAAAAATTGCAATAAATAATTACAACAACAACAACAAAATCGTTGTTCCTGTCGTATTTTCTCGCGTTGATAAATATTTGATCTATTCAAATTCATCTCGAATAAGAAAAAAACTGAAATAAAAAAAGAAAAAAATAATAGAAAAAAGATAGAAAAAGACAGGAGAAAAACTTAGAAGAAGAAAAAGGAACTGAAGACTATTATTAATCAAAAATGTAATAATTACCAACAAACAACAACAACAAAAATACACGAATTATTTAAGAAAAAAAAAAAAATTAAAAAAGACAATTAAACTGTGCAAGAAAGAGGTGAAGCTGAAGTTGTAAAACCTCGTAGCTGCAAAACCCTGTTTTTAAAAATATTTTTACAAAGTTTTCGAATTATTTGGTGCTAATGGTTGGTTAAAATTTGACGTTTTAAATTATTCTTGTTGACATGTTAGAAGCATAATTATTATTATTATTATTATTATTATTATTATAAATATTATTGACTTCCTTCTACAAAAGGATTAGAGACTTTGGTTTTGATTTTCGTAAGAACGAAACGATGAGAATAATTGCAGAATGATGATCGATTGATCTTTGCCATTTTGATCGTTCCATTAAAAATGCACCACATGCATAATTGCATTTAAATACCAACGTTGCAATATAATCATTAAATTCAATTAATTAACTTAAAATTATTATTAATCATATGAACGTTGAATATATCGTGTTAGAAGACAATATATTAAACTCGAAGATCGTGATAAGAGTACAACTACAACACATATATATATCATATGTGTACACATATGTATGTATGTATGTATGTATACACACATGTATGTATACGTATAAATATCATATTAATTACATGATTATTGTACAATTAAATTGGGTCATATTATTCATTTATTCTATGAGCACCTTTTTTCCTGGGAAGATTAAAAAAAGATCCGTTGGGAGGGTGGCAGCACCAGTTGGGGGTGGGAGGGAGGTGGTGGGGGGTACATATGTTTTGAATTATCTATTGACCAACAACGTTAAACAACGTACGTCTTATTATTATTACAATAAATAAATACTGTGATGAAAAATAGTTGTGTTAGTTGGTACAAGCAGAATGATGTAAAATTCACATATGTATCCCCCCTCCCTACCTACTGGTGCTGCAACCCATCTAGCGAATCTTTTTTTAATCTTCCCAGGAAAAAGGCTCATTCAATTTTAAACTTGGATGTTTTTTTTTCTTTTTTCTCTATTAAAAGATTAATATTAATTATTATTATTATTATCATCATAATGATGATGATGACGACTTTGTTCTTCCACTTGGTAATTTTTTTTTTATGTCGTATATATATTTATATATATATATAGGGTGGTGTGTGTGTGTTCGTGCTCATAAACGCCAATGTTGTATTATTGGTGCCATATGTGAACATAAACAACAACAACACTTTATTTTCATTACCCAACAACAACCGATCATTCTTTTTATTTTTCTACAGGGATGAGAGAGAGAGAGAGAGAGAGAGAGAGAGAGATAGAGAGAAGGAAAATTTGCGAATTCTTCTCAAAGGATCGTAAGCCCTAAAAAAAAATGTAATTATTTACGATTTAAAAACACAATTGCGTTAAAATTATTATCACGATTCGCGAGAGAAAGAGAGAGAGAGAGAGAGATAAACACAACAGTCAGAGAAACAACAACGTTGATTGGAATTTTGTTCGTCGAATAATTGTCAAATAAAAAAAGAAAAATAAATAAATAAAATAACAAATGAATAATTTTATCGAAGTAAACAAAAAAACAAAAAAAACGGTTTCTAAGTAGGTTTTTATGGTCCCCCGTTGGGTATAAAACGTACGTCACGGCTTTGGAGTGTCCTATTTGTTGGGAAAAAGAAAAAACTATAAAAATAATTTGGTTTTTTTTTTTTTAAATTAATCTCACACATTACCAATGATGTAATTGTAATATAAATTTGTTGAAAAAGAAAAGAAAAAAAAAAAATGTTGATTAGAATCAATTTTTGATATTACTCCATCATCAGTAATGTGTCGTTTGTTTCTCTGTGTATGTATGTGTATGTGTACATATTGTGTGCGATTAAGCTAACAATTTTTTTTTTAAACAAATTAACAAATCATTTTTAATATTACTTTTTTTTTAAATAAAATGTTTTTTTTTATTTTGATTTATCAAAAAAAAAAAAAAGAAAAACTCTGATCGTGAGCTTAATTTTTCTGATACTTATGCACACACATATATACGCACAAACAAACATACACTATACTCATACATATTTATAATATGAATAAAAAAGTTTAGATGAACGTAGAGGAAAATTTGAGTATTTTTTTTCAGGTGAAATAATGTGCCAATAAAATGGTGTGTGTGTGGGTGTGTGTGAGTGAGTGCGTGTGTGTTTGATTTTAGCCTGATCTTTGCAACGAATAAGAGAAGAAGAAAAAACGTAGAACTTTGCACACTAAAATGCCGTTAGTAGGCCAAATCCTAAAGCGGATAAAAAAGAGAAGGAAGCTCGTTAAATGATTCACGTACGATGGTGAAAGAAAGACAGGTAGAAAGAAAGAGAAAGAAAGATAGAAAGATAGAAAGAAAGAAAGAAAGAAAGTAAGAGAAAGATGCCAAGTAGTTTCTGTTGGTAATAGAAAAAACGTTTTTTGCTTTTATGTCGAAAAAAAAAAGCAGAAAAGGAAATATCCGGGACTCGTTTCTTTTGCAAAAAAATAAAAAAAAATAAAAAAATAAAAAGATAAAAAGAGAGAGAGAGAGAGAGAGAGAGAGAAAAGTGTGGAAAAACGGACGAATGTTGAGCAAGTTTCGTACTCATGGATGCTAAAGGTCGTGGTCTCTCTTTCTCTTGTTCTCTCTCTCTCTCTCTCTCTCTTTTTTGCAAGCCATGGGGCGTATCCTATCGTTGGTGCTTTTCAAAGCTTTTCAAAAGCATCGAGACGACCACACGTCCATCATTTTGTGCACGTTGTCCGTTCGTTCGTTCGTTCGTTCGTTCGTTCTCTTCACCATGGTCCTATGTTTGATAAAAAAAGAAAATAGAAAAAAAAAAAAAAAAGTAGACACAGATTGGAAGACAAAATTTCTTGCTTGTTTTATCGATAAATTCATTAAAAAAAAAAAAAAAAAAAAAAGTATTCGAAGAAGAAGAAGAAGAAGAAAGAAAAAATCAAATTTACGTAACGCGTTTTGATGTAATTACGTTGTCTCGTTGATTTTTATTATCTTATTTATATTATTATAGTAATATAACCGAAAGAAAAAGATTTGTAGGTGAAACGACGATGACCTACGAAGAAGAAGAGGAGGAAGAAGAAGAAGAAGAAGAAGAAGAAGATGACAATAAACAACGACGACGAAGAAATAGAACAGAATTTTTCGTAAATATATACACGATGATCTATAATATTAGCTCGAGTCATAAATAACTTTCGTAAAATCTATTTTGTCGTATTTACCTATTATAAGTAATCGAAACTAACGAATTTTCGATATCACTGTATAGATGAAAATTCATTTTTAGTCCTTCTGTCAACTTTTTTATGCAGTCAATGATTACATTCAACCGTTTTTTCTTAAACCACTGAAATGGGATAATAGAAAAGTGCATATTCAAACATGTAATGCTTTAAGAATTGAAACAAGGCAATGGCACTAAAGTGGCAACTGAAAAAATATACAGCTTATACAGTGCAGGACTTGATAACTGATAGGACAGTCAGAAATTGGTTAGTCAAATTCCATTCTGGAGAGATACGATTCTTAAAAGATGAACCCGAGTGTGCAGGGATGTATTTTCGACTTTGATGAACCCTTTTAAAGGTAATATTGGAAGCAAAATCCAATAGATACGTTGAACAATTGCAAAGAGTGCAAAACAAAAAAAAGAAACAAAAAAAAAACTCCATGAAAGGTGTCTTTGCACTTATCATCAGTCGTAGAAACGCCATTGTTTGTGTCTCATAAAAAAAAAAAAAAAAAAAAAAAAAAAAAACGGGAAGTTGTTTATGACTCGATCTAATAATTTGAGAATATTAGTTAAGTTAAAGTTTGGCATTAATAAAAATTTCGGGTCATTTTGAATTACATTCTTCATAGATTTTTGTTAATCCTTCTCCTCTCGAATCCTAAAAAAAAATGGGACTCGTGTGTAATATGTGTCAGACAGAGAAAACGAGAAAGAGTAAGAGATAGAAAGAGATAGAGAGAATAAAAAAAATAGTGAAACGAGATCTCATGATAGGTGAAAAAGAGAGAAAGAAAAAAAAAAAAACCATATTTGTTTGTGTACAAGTGTTAATGCGAGAACGAATAAATATATACAGAAAGAAATAGGAAGAATAAATCAAGAATAATATGTGACAATGAAATAAATAAATGAAATAAATAAATAGAAATAAACAATAATTATTTGACAGACAGGACGGACGGACGGACGGACAGACGGACAGACGGACAGACAGATAGACAGACAAACAGAAAGTAAAAGTATTTTAACACTTTAATGGCAGATTCACACACAACATGTGTCGTCTGATAAACCTGAATAACTTTTTATATAAATTATATATAATTATTAATTATTAATTATAAATTATATATATATATATATATATATATATATATATATATATATATATATATATATATATATAAATTTATTGTTGTTTAATGTTAATTTTTTTCGTGAATTATTCAAAAATATTAGCAAACCCCCCCTGGGGCAACGTTTGACTACGTTAGACCGTAAAACGGACCGACTGACCATTAAAGTGTTAAATATTAGGAAAGTAGTAGTAGTAGTAGTAGTAGTAGTAGTAGTAGTAAATAGTAGTGTGAGGTATCGTTTAACAAAACAAAGACAAATAATAAAATAATAAAATAATAAAATAGCGTGTAGTAATAGAATAAAAATGGGAATTATTCAGAGATAAGGTTGTGTACCCTTATTCTGTTAACAAATAATGTTTGTTCGTTCCCAATATACATCAAAAATAAAATGCTTTCTTTTTATTATTATTATTATTATTTGTGGATGTGTATGTATAAACGTAAAAAAGAGAGAGAGAGAGAGAGAAAGGGAGAAAGAAAAAAAAAGAGAAAGAGAGAGAGAGAGAGAGAGAGAGAGAGATCATTTTTAGTACTCGAATAGAATTGGATAAAGAGAGATAGAAAGAGAGAAAGAGAGAAAGAGAGAAAGAGAAAGAAAAAAATAAGACATTAAGAAGTGGTGTTGGTTATTACCGTTCGGGTCCGGGGCAATCGGGTACAATGATCGAGGCTTTGTACTGCAATGGTGGTTGTTGGTTGGTTGGTGGTTGTTGTCGATTGTAGGATCCATCGTTTTCCGTCGTTCCGGGCAGAGGGCCAGGGCAGGGCCAGGGCAGGGCAACGTCATGGCAACACGCCAAAGGGGCACATTTGGGTTGCGTCATTGGGCAGGGCCAGGGCATAAACCATCAACCAAATTAGATCATTCACGAATCTCTCAAAACTATGCGAATTCTATAGGTTTTTTTTTTATTTTTATATTTTATTAAAACCTTTATTTTGTTAATTCTTTTTTTAATATTACTATTATTATTATTATTATTTCTTTCTTATTTTATGTACTTTTATTATTGTTGTTTTTTTTGTTCTTCTCGTTTAAATTTATTTGATTGTTTTTATCGTAGTTTTAAGGCCCACCCTAAGATGCAAAAAGATCCCACCCCCCAACCCAACCCCTCAAGCTCTCAATAATCCTTTGATTATACATTTAAAGTGTCTCTGGGTTTCTATATGACATGTGATATCTAATCGGGACAGTGTAATACTACTACTATTACATGTTCACATTTAAATCAAGTGTATCGTCGTCTTAGAACACGTTTCTAAGCTTCACCCCCCCCCTCATGCCAAACATCTTCTCTTAGCTTCTCTTCTTTGTTCTTTGTCTTCTCTGATCGATCATCATCGCGTCGAAGAGTTTCCAATATGTACGATTCCAATATTATTTGTGTATTGCATTCTACACCTATAAGGGGTGTGTGTGTGTGTGTGTGTGTGTGTGTGTGTGTGTGTGTATGTGTAATATGCAGTAGCTTGAAAAATGTTTAGAAACTCCTCGATGCGATGAAACGCGGATTTATCGGAATTCGAACGCTTAAACTTAGTTTCTTCGATTTTGTTCTCTCGATGGTCATGACTCTTAAATAACACTTACTAATCGGATTTTTTGATTGGGGGTTTTTATTTCATCCTAAGAAGAAATAAAACTAGAGTCGTATTTTTATTCTAAAAATGTTTAAATAATATTTTTCTGACCTATCAACTTTGGATTTCTTATACGCTTTTATTTAGTTTTGTGATCCTAGGTATTTAATCCTTTATAGGTAATTATTATATACTAGTATAATATATACTAACTACATATAATTTAGTTAGTATATATTATACTAGGTATTAATTCCTTTTTTTACAAAACGTGTGAAATACTAAGACAAAATTTAAAAATAATATTTAAAATATACAAATGAAATATATTATATATCAATATTATATTAATATTATACTAGTATATTGTTTCTTACTAATTTCAAAACGTGTGAAATACTAAGACAAAATTAAAAAATAATATTTAAAATATACAAATGAAATATATTATATATTAACATTATATTAATATTATATATTTTCTTAGTAGATTCAAAACGTGTGAAATACTAAGACAAAATTAAAAAATAATATTTAAAATATACAAATGAAATATATTATATATTAACATTATATTAATATTATATATTTTCTTAGTAGATTCAAAACGTGTGAAATACTAAGACAAAATTAAAAAATAATATTTAAAATATACAAATAAAATATATTATATATTAATATTAATATTAATATTATATTAAACCTTTTTCTCTTTTATCTTTGTTTTATGTACGAGAAAAAAATGTGAAATAATTTGTTCACGTACTCTCGAATAAAAAATGAACGTATGTATAATCTCACGTAGATATATAAGTCACGCGTGTTTTATTGGCCTTGGTAACGCAAATTGGCGACAGTATCGAACGATTATCGCACAACTATGGAATGTGTCATACACAGAGACACACACTTATATATATATATATATATATATAAGTAAGTAAAAATGTATTTGTACTAGTCGAGTAATAGGTGATACACGTTACTTAATATCGTGCATAAGAAAATAACGCACATTTAATCGGTGCCTTGTACTTGTACCTCGGGATTTTTTTATACTTTTATTACGAGAAACCGTTTCGTTTGAGAGAACACGAGAGGGGGGGGAGGGGAGGGTGGTGACGGCGGTGGATATAACACGCAGCCTAGACGATGATTTTTTTTTTTTTTTTTTTTTTAATTTTTTTTTCTTTCTTTGCTTAGACGAGCTCTGGCTGTTACTGCTGCTGCTGTTGCTGCTGCTTCTTACTCTCGTCGTTCGCTTCGTTATTTCTACCAGAGATTTTTTTCTTATTTTTTTTTTTTTATTCCTTTTCTTTTTTTTTTTTTTTTTTTTTAATTATTTTTCTCTCCTTTCTTATTTCCTATTTTCTTGTCATTAGTTTCCTTTTTCTTTTTTTCTTCCTTTTTTTTATTCTTTTTTTTATTTTTTTTTTAGTTAGAATTGTTAGAACGCTTCGTTTTATCGTAATTTACATTATATCAATTCCCACGATTTTATCAAGGATCTTTTCTATCGTATCTCGATCTAACTTTACTATTATTATGATTTTTTAGATTTTGATTTAGGTCGGTGCAATACGCATTACGAAAGATGACTTACATTTAAATAATGCATTAGACAAGATAGACTAATAAAAAAAGAAAATGATACGAGTTATGCATATCTTTAGAAAGTATTATTCTGAGTTTGTTTTCTAATTTTACTTTTTTTTTTTTCTCAGAATCAACGATACACGAAGATCGAGATTCGATTTATCCCTGAACGCAAAACTAAAACTAATCAAATAAAATTAAATAAAACCTGGGGTGACAAATAATAATAAAATGACTGTGGAATGATATTAAAGAAAAATACAATAAATAAAAAGAAATAATAAATTATTAAATGTAAAATGTACGGAGGGAAGAAGGAGGGGGAAAAAGGGGGGAGAATGTAAAGGGCATATATATATATATATATATAAAAAAAAAAAATTAAAACAAATGAAAATAAGGTTTAAAAACGTATGTCGTTGAAAATCCGAGATGTCTCTCTCACCTGATTGCGAAGTTTTGTAATGTTTTGTCCACCCTTGCCAATAATAGATCCGGCAACCTGTAACATTAAAATTGCGTCGTGATGACGCATTTCAAAAATTTATTAATTAAATGAAGATTATAATTATTTAGTTTAAGTGTCGAAATTTATCATTTAACTTTCAATAATTCACGTCTTTAAGTCAACGAATTACCTAATACCACTGCCATCTGTTAGAATCTTATCGAACTAACATAGATAATCATGACTCTTTGATAATAAACAAATAATATTGCGATTATAAATTGAAATATAAACTAATCCTATCTTTTAAATTGGATGAAACTGCACAGAGTGTGCAAAATTTTATTCAAATCGGTTCAATAATTTAGGAGTTCATTGCGAACAAACAACGTCACACGTAATTTATATATATATATATATATAAATTAATAATTTATTCTAAGTAACATTGTATAATATAATTAATTTATAGGGTTTCCATTTTTTTTCCTCTATCTATCATTTAAAAAACTTTTCGAAGATCGAATCTGTATTTGATTATACAATTAATTTACATATATACAACATACAACACATATTTATCGCATCTTAAAAATACGACCTATTCTAACCGACCGACCGACCGACCGACCGACCGACCGACCGACCGAGTTTCGCTTTCACCTCGAGAGACCTCACCTTCTTCTCCCTCTCTTTCTCTTCTTATATTCTTCTCACCTCTTTCTTTGCACCTGTTCAATAATATATCAAGAAACAACTAACAACACACGACACATTTCGCCTTGATACTCAATTTCTATGTTTTTTTTTTTTATTTTTTTTTTTTTCGTCATCTTCTTCTTCTTCTTCTTCTTCTATTTTCTTTTTCTTTTTTCGTGAAATATTCGTCAGAAAAAGTTTATGAAAATATCTCGAAATATTATTGTGTAATTTATTTTAGAAAAAAATTTGCTCGCAGAATTCAAAGTTCAAATGAAATATTCTTATTTGTAAATTTTAATCTAGTTGATGATTTTTGTTTTTTGAGTCACCATATACATAACTTATTAATAAATATTGAATCACAAATGTTTCGAATGAATTATAACATTGGTTATCTTATTTGGTGTTAATTTCATGGCGAATCATGTCGAACAACAGAAATACTGTGTCAAGGTAGAGAAAATAATACGTTCTAGTTGTAACCCTTGTTACAACAAGTGTTAAACAACAACAACGTGAATGGTCAAACTAAAATGAAAGAAAATCAAGAAAGAAAAAAAATAAAAATTAGGTGTAAAAGTGTGTGTGAGAAAAAAAGAAAAAAGAAGAAAGAAACTAGGCCATCCATCCATTCGTTGATTTCATTCGTTCATTACGTTCGTATAATAATTACGCTTGGTCGTACCCAATGAGTTAACTTTAAAAAAAAAACAACAACAAAATTGCATCGACCCTGACAACGGGCCCAGTTATTATGGACAGGCCCAATAAACGTAATCAGTTGCGCACGACTGCACGACTGCACGATAGACCGATAGATCTGATAGATCTAATAGATCTATAGACGTGCATCTAAATACAAATGCAAATAATTATGCTTGTTGTCTTCATTTGCATTCAAAATATTTTTTTTGTTTTTTAATCACTATCACATAAAATTTGTTTATTAATAAAATTGGCTCAATGTTCATTATATCTACTAATTCTAAACTTATATTATTAGAAACACCATACTTTGTAATAGAATTTATTATATAATTATAGATTGTTCACAAATATGTAATATATAATATATATTACAATATTTGTTCTACGATATATATATTATAAGTTATATATATATATATAATATTTGTTCTAGGAATATTTTTCATCGTGAAAAAAAATATACAATCTAAAGAAAAATAGGTTGAATCGTATAAGAGAGCAATACACAATTTTCATAACTATACTTGTGCAATACTCGTATAAATAGCAGTAGATAAAAAAGTTAGAAGGAAATAATAATAATCAAGATGATCTTTCTCTCTCTCTCTCTCTCTCTCTCTCTCTCTCTCTCTCTCTTTCTTTTTCTCTTAACGAAAGAAAATACGAAGTGTATCGCGTTTGTGTTCGTGTTCAAGTGCGATAAAAGTATCACGTAAAATGTACTTTCGTGTTTCAATGTGTGTTAGAGTTGAAAGATAAAGACTCGATGATAAGATTTTGCTCTTTCAAAAGTACCAAGAAAGAAACCAAAAGAAAGAAAGAAAGAAGAGAAGAAGAGAACAACTTCAAGTCAAATCAACTTTTTCAATCTTTATTATCGTAACCAAACAGAACTGCATAAGGTAGTAATGCAACGGCAATGCAACACAACAAGGAAGCTACGCAAGTGGCGTAATCGGTGTATCCGTTTTAAACGTTTCGTATACACGAGATATCTCTTTCTTTCTTTCTTTCTTTCTTCCTTTTATTCTACAACTTCCGTTAAATCATCGAGAAATTTTTTTGTTAACTTCAAAAGAACCAGAGAAAGACACCGGAAGTGTATATAACGGTTCGTCGAGCTCTCCTTACAACGACAATGACCGGAAGTATAGCGAATTGTGAGATCCTATAACGCGTGTGTGTATACCTATATATAATATACCATAGCGCCACCATTTTGTTTTAATTATATATATATATATATATATTAAATAATAAATAATAAAGATTTGATTAAAGTAATATATTTATTTGTATATAAAAAAAAAATGATTATGGCGTCGTTAAATAACGTTAATACGATATCCTACTACGTGATACAACACAAGTACCACCACCACCACCCACGTGCATAAACAGAGACGCCATAATCAACGATTATTATGCATTTATCTAAGCTATCGATTTATGTACGAGTTTATAAAACGCATGGATGATTGGTATTGATGCCATGGAAAGGATCAGAAGAGTTAATGGATACGAATGAAAAATATTACACCCTATATATCTTTCTGTTTCTTTTTTCATTTAACTACTACGTGGGAAAGATAGAACTCGCGTGCTTCGATATAAGTTCGTCGTTCCTGTATGGTTAGATCAGTGAATTTACTATTTTACTATTACGCGTTTACCTCTCTCTCTCTCTCTCTCTCTCTCTCTCTCTCTCTCTCTCTCTCTCTCTCTCTTCAAACGTGTTTCATTTAACCAACGCAGAACGTGTGAAAGCAAAAACATATTTTTTTCTTTTTTATTTGATTTAAGAAAACTCTCTTCCGAGTATTTATTGAAATCTTTACTTGATTTCTAATCGTCAATTATATATATTTTTTTTTTATTTATTTATTAAACTTAACCTATAAACTCTAACCTCTCTCTCGATCTTCTTAGTCCGTCGTAGATCTATCAATTTGATTTCTCGAATAAATCTTTCCTTTCGTTAATCGTGAAAATAAAAAAATAAAAAAATGAAATTCAAAATACGACATTTTCTTTATTTCCGCCATATTTGAGCTGTTTCGTTGGTAATTACGATCTATTTTATCAACAGAGTCAATGATAAACGTTTTGTTTCCTCTACTCATTTAATTATTAAATATATAAATTTGTTTTTCTATAGAAAGTAAATTCTTTCTCAATAAGAATGAATGTTCGTTTTTTAAATAAATATTATAAAAGAAGAAATATTATTATTGTTCTTACTTTGCTGGGAATTAGAAGACGTAGTTCATCATCACCTTGCCGGTAGCGTTTATGAGGACTATTTGGACCTCCAGAACCTGCAATGGCGCATGCATCCGCTTCTCTCTTCATTATTTCTACAATCACAAAAAAAAACAACAGAATATATTAATCTTTTGTAATAATAATAATAATAACTATATAAATAACTAATATAAAATGAAGAGAAGAACTGAGGAGAAAAAAAGCTTAATAACTAGGATCAAATTTGAATGCTTTGAGGTTAGACGACAAGGTATAATAAAAAAAAAAAAAATAATAATAATAAAATAATTATGTATTCGAAGAAGACGTTGTTCCCCCCACCCCTTTTTAAATTTATTCTTCATGCTCGTTAAACTCGGCTCCGAGACACAAACCGTACAAATAAACCCTGAGGAAGAACACGATCCAGCGGACATTACAAAATTGGCCCACGCTGCTAATTATGGAAGAGGCACGTGTTGCGGTAATAGATTTTACCGTTACATTAACTGATCTTTCTCTCTCTCTCTCTCTCTCTCAAAAACACTATGAGAATGATACCATCAATTATCCTAAACTTTGAAAATCATTTCATTATGAATCATCTAAATTGAAACGAGTTGTTTATCAAAAACTTTATTAGATAAACGTGAAATGCATTAGATAAATTAAAATATTATTATTATAAAGCATAATAACCATAGCAAATTATGAGATCCTATAACGTAAACGTGTGTGTATCTATATATATATATATATATAACAATGAGTCAGATACACACGTCTCTTTAAGTCAACGATTTACCTTGTACCTCCATCGAAACAAATAATTCGCGATTATAAATTGAGATATAAACTATCCTATCTTTTAAGTTGGATGAAACTGTACAGAGTGTGCAAAATTTGATTAAAATCGGTTCAGTAGTTTAGGAATCCATTGCGGACAAACAACAAGTAATTTAACAAGTAATTTATATATATTAAGATATACTATAGCTCCACCATTTTTTTAATCATATATATATATCAATCACTAGTATCAAAATATTTCAATGTGGATTATCGAGAAATATTTGTTCATTATTTTTCTATAATTTAATAATTAAATATAATAAATAATAACGATTGTATTAAAAGTTATATATTTATTTGTGTATAAAAAAAAAAATGATAATGGCGTCATTAAATACGTTAAACGAAATACTACTACGTGATACAACACAAGTACCACCACCCACGTCATTCGATAAATTAGAATATTACAAATAAAATATAACAAATGTATATAATAAATTACAAGAAGCATCAAAAGTATTAATAATAATAATAATAATAATCGTATTAAATTGAGGAAGAGTAAGTAATGCAAATTAGATTTTGCAAAAGATAAATAAACGCACTACTGACCTAAACCTAATAAAGTAAAGAGGAGTATTATGCGCGATAATATTCAATCAATCGAATCCATCGAACGATTATGGTTGTTTAGAAAACGATCGACGTGTGCGCCTGCCTACAACACCGTGGAATGCGATGCCCGTCATCTTGTTTTCCCCACTCTACTTGGAACACCACCATACACTTCATCTCTCTCGAGTGAAAGGAAAGACCCATCACTCGTTAGAAGGTTTGAAGAAGGAGGAGGAGGAGGAGGAGGAGGAGGAGGAGGAGGAGGAGGAGGTGAAGGGAAAAGAGAGGAATACACGTACGAGACGACCGAATACCAACAGCGATCGTCCGTGCAAGTATAAAACGCGATAAATACGCGTTTAGCATAAAAATTCGTCTATGCTGCTGTATATATTTATACAGCACCGTACAAAAGTATTTAACCAACGTATTAAATGTTCTTCTTTTTTTTTTTTTTTTTACATAAAATCAATCAGGAAACTGTGAGAAGCAACGTTGAAATTTTAGATTGATGAAATTGGTTTAAAAAGAAAATGAATAAATAAATAAAGAATATATTTGAATCTCGTGTTCGAAGGAGATCAATGGTAATACTTTTGTTCGATACTGTATTTTATATAAGTAGAAGAAGTATTAGTTGCAATGGAAGTTCTCGAATGGTGGTGGTATGTGCTAAACGAATATCATCTGTGTATTATACGCGAAAGCTGACGTGAAAATCTGAGTTAGAAAATCCAGCAGCGTGCATATGCGTACAAAGCTTATGAGCGTGTTTAGCTATTGCAATAATATTTCAAGGTGGGACTAAAAACACCACCGTGCATTACGGTGTATCAAAAAGGTGAGACGACACACTTTTAAAATCCGAGGCACACCATGCGCCTCAAAGAGTTAAACAAATGTTGACAAAAGAATGAAATTGAATTGTAACCATAATCGCATATTTTATTTCTAAATTATAGTTCAAAGTTTGACGTTTGAAACTTATGCAAAAGTGTCAGAGTTAGTCGTGAGAGACAATATTTTAGTTGAAACAAATAGAAAAGAAAAAGAATTTGTAAAGTAATTTTTTAACGCGAGAAAAAAGAGAGAGAGAGAGAGAGAGAGAAAGATCATTTGAAATTGTTCTCCAACACGTTAAAGTAAAGTTGTAAAACATGTCTCGATTGGTTTTAAGATTAAACCCCCAAGACACGCATATACAAAGTTTTAAAATAATGACCACACTTAAGGTTCTTTTCTTTTTTTCTTTTTTTTTTTTTATGTTAATTTGAATCACGAGTTATATTAGAAGGAAAAATGGTGTGCAATTGTGTTGCTCGAAAATCAACACGTTTTCAAGATATCACTCTATTAGTAATAATTTCTTTAAACAAGTACTGAAAATAGACGTTATTGTTAAATTATTAATAATTTAGTTATACATGGTTATTATTGTAAATGATATAAATTAAAAATCCTGCACACTGTAACAAAAAAAAAAAAAAACAAAAAAACTGAATGTAAATTAAGTTATAAATGATTTGACAAAGTAAGCACCAATATGAAATTAAAATATATATTGAATTTGTTATAAAAAAAAATTGAAAGAGAAATTTAGGATAAATTTAATTGATTGAGATTAGCCAGGTGTTGGAGAATGTTGCTGAATTTTTCAAAAAAAAGAAAAAAAATAAATAAAATATTTGTCGATAGAGGGTAGTGCTTTTTACGATGGAACGTTGGTGTCATTGAATTTTGTTCTCTTTGTCCTAGCACCACCACCCTTTATATTGCAGGGGCCAGTTGCAACGCGAATACGCTTTTGCGAGAGAACAACGAAACGCACTTTATTCCAAAAGAAATAGAACAAGAAAACACCACCCAACCCATCCACCCACCCATCAACCCACCCCCCACCAATACATACACCTGAAACCAAAATGGGATATAATCAACAACCGAATGATTGTTCAATTAATTTTTGTTTTCTTTCTTTCTAGATTATACAAATATTAATTTCACAATTTTATAAAAAACAAAAAATTGAAATATAAACAAATAAAATGGATTTTTATTTTTTGATTTTAATTAAAATCCCATTATTATTATTTTTTTTTTTAATAATACTATCTCGTACATTAAATGTTTACGACTGTGTATGGAATTTAATTCTTTTTTCTTTTTTTTGTTGGTCTTCCCTTTTATCGTCCATCTGGGATGCAATTTCACATAAAACAAGTCAAATTAGAGAACGTAAAGGGAGATATAGAAAAAGAGAGAGAGAGAGAGAGAGCACGGAAGTTGGAAGTTTATCGGATAAACCGTAGAAAAACGGGGGGAAAAAAAAACAGGAAAAAAAAACGCGTTAATCGTTCTATCTCTCGTTTCTATCTTCCGTCCCATTTCAAATGGGAGGAGGAGGAGGAGGAGGGAACAAAAAGGATAGAGAAAAATAAATGAAATAAAACTAACACACCGACCAAGTAGTTGACTTCATTTTTTTTTCTTTTTATTTCGTTCATTTCACTAAAGGATGGAAGAAAAGAGAATAAGAAAATTTATATTTTTTTTCCTTTAAGAAAAAAAAAAAAAAAGGAGTTAAAATTCAATTTGAATAAACGTCCTAAAAGCCAGAAAATAAACGAGAGAGAGAGAGAGAGAGAGAGAGAGATTCACGTATTAGAAAATATTTTGTATATTCTAGGAAAATAAAAAAAATAAAAAAAATAAAAAGTCATTTAAAAACCTCGAACATATTTTACATAATTGAAATATGTTGATGTAATTTATGGGATGTTTTTTTTTTTTTTCAGTAAGCTACAAAATCACGTAGAACAAAATGTACGGAGATTTGTATAAGAATAAAAAAAAAAAAATTGTAATACAAAAATGTAAACGAATAAGAGGAGAAGAAGTTGCGGATTTGTAAATGAAAAGAGAGATTTTTTTTTTTTTATTTTTCTTTGATGAAGATTTAAAGTTCTTTTCAGGTAGTGGCAAGGCAGTGTGTAGTACACAACATATATTTAGTTCCCTTTTGCGTTTATATCGAAATCCATTTTCTCTCGGGTGCTTACTCGCACACACATAAAAGTGTTCGTTCAAGACCAGGAAAAAAAAGAAAAAAGAAAAGAGTAGGAAGAAGATAAAATAAAAAAAAATAAAAATAAAAAAAGCATTAACCGAATTTAATTTAAAATAGACGAAGAAAAGAAAAAGATAAAGATAAAGAAAAAGAAAAGGGACAAAATGAATAATCGTTGACTTTCCAAATTCTAATCTTACAATTTTTTCCCGTGAGAAATAAAATGATAAAGAGAAAAACGTAAAAACTGGGAGAAGGAAACATTAAACGAATTTAATCCTAATATTTATATAAATTACGTCACGTCACGTTGTTTGTCCGTAATGGATTCCTAAACTACTAAACCGATTTCAATCAAATGTTGTACACTTTGTGCATTTTTATCCAACTTGAAAGATAGGATAATGAAATAACAAAACAGTTATGGGTACAAATTTGTCTTGTGAAATTTGTATTCCTTGTTTATTTCTCAATCGTACTCTAATAATATTCTGGCGGTTCCTTTAAAATTTACCCTTAAGCTACTGTGGCGCCACCCTAATTGAATGCATTTTATCACGGACACTTTTCCTATACAGAAATTTTACTCCTTACCTCTACCCTCCATAATTAGTAATTATACTAATGTAATTATAATACCGGTATTAGAATAATTCAATTAATCTGATACTAACATTAGTCCAAATTTTAATTATACTAACAATTAATTAACATTACCATTAGAATAATTATATCAAATTAAATTATGGTGTTGTTAAATTCATAAGAACAACAACAACAACAAAAATATGAAAAATAAAATAAATGTAATATTTTCTTGGACACGAAGACACATTTTTCTAGGAATTCGTTGGACGATATTATAATTTAAAAAAATAAAGAGAAAAAAAAATAATCGTCATATCGTATGAACGTAGTTAATAACAGCCGCCATTATATATCGGACTCGCACGACACGGAAAGTACTACGCTGGTCAATTTATTGTTGGTAAGCATGCATTTATTATACTTTCGATCGATGATAATTACATACATATATACATATACATATATATATATATATATATATATTGGATTAAATTATTCGAATTATCTAAACTATGAGATCGCTAGAATTCACCTCCATATTTTTATTTTATATATCAAATTTTATATTAAAAAAAAAAAAAAAAAAAAAAAAAAACAGAAAAATAAGGGTTAAATTGTAGACGAGTTTATACAGCAAAAAAAAAAGGGGAGAGAAACATGTAAGTCATTGAAAACACATACTACTACTATGATTGAGTGTATTGCACGTGTATTTGTTGGGTGTGTGTTAGTGATGTGTGGGTGAAGCTTCGTCCTCGTGACAAAAAAAAAAACCACACACACACACACATCAGTAGTGTATCTAGATCTTTCCTGGTTGGAAACGAACACGTTAAAAAAGCTCACACGCGATCATACAAAGAGAAAAAGAAAGAAAAAGGAAAAGAGAAAGAGAGAAAGAGAGAGAGAGAGAGAGGGGAAAAAAAGGAGGACGACAGAATCGATAGGATCAGTTGTGTGATAGATAATGACACGCGACATTAATGTTTCATCGCCTAATTCGACTAGAAACGTTTGTGGGCCCTTCACGTTTTGTCACGCTCCCTCTCTCTTTCTATGTACAACACAAAAGACAATCTAACTTTTCCCTACTTCCTATATTTATTTAATCTTTATCTTTACTATTTAAACACAATCAAGCAATGTTTTATCAAAGCAATATCGATAATGGATGACCAATAATAATAACAATAATAATAATAATAATTACAATAATTGATTTGAGACACAAATTTGTACTCCAAATCAAAATGTAATATTTTAAATAAAAAAGAAGAAATAAATGATAATAGAAAATAATTCATAGATCGATTTAAAAGATATATTATAATACAAAGTGTATAATATTTAAACAAATGATATTATTATTATTTATGTGAGGTTTTATTGATGGTCTTAGCAATTCGACCTATCTACTGTAATTTTGAATTTAGCCACCAGATAACGTAGTCAAGTGCTAGAGATTCCAATTTGAAGTTGTGTAGATAACAATACTAATTCATAATAAATAAATAATAGACCTAACATATTTGTTAACATGTTAATAATTAAATTTATTTATTTATATTTATAATTAAATAATTAATTAATTAATTAACTACAGTTATCACCATAATAAATAAATACAATTAATAAAGTAACAACTACCAATGAAAATTATTCTCAAATGATACTTTAAACACACCTACACACACACACACACCAGTAAAAATTAGTAAAATCACAGAGGAGAAAGAAGATTGGCAATGAAGAGGAATAGAAAAAAAAAAAATAAAAGAAAAAGTTTTCGAAAGAGTAAGAGAGTGTGAAAAGACGAGAAGGTTCGGGGGTTGGGGGTTCGGGGTGTAATGTCTCCCCGAGACAAAGAGTTTTTTTCCACGAAAAAAAAAAAAAAAAGGGAAGACAAATTTGTGTTGGTTTAGAGAGAAAGGGTGGTAGTAGTTGGTGGTGGTGTAGGGGTAGTAGGTAGTCGAGGGTTGGTAAAAGGGCGCCGTAAAGTCTGAAATGGGAGAGTAGCGTGAGGCGCCGTCGAGTCCACCCCATTGTAAGTTGGGGGGGGGGGCTGGGAGTGGGAGTGGGATAAGAGTGCATCGGTTAACCAGTCCGTAACCAGTCCGTAACTAGTCCGCACGCGCCATTCCGGAGCCATTCCGGTATACTACAGAGAAAAGGAACAAGACTTGAAAGAAGGGTAGTAGAAGGGTAATAGAAGCGTGGTAGAAGGTTGGTAGAAGGGTGGTAAAGACTGGACGACAATTAGGGATGCAACAACCACCACCACTATCACCAACAACCACCATGACCAGTTTCAGGATTCGACTAACTTCTTTTAAATGGATTTTATGTTTTCTAACTCAATTCCTCCCTCTCTCTCTCTCTCTTTTTCAACTCTTCTAATTTTATTTTATCTTTATTTTTGTTTTTTTTGTTTATTCTAATTCATTGCATGACTCAATACTTAGTTCATTTCTTAATCTTCTTCGTGAAATAATTGAAAGAAAATTTATCGGACGAACGCACAGGAAGAAGAAGAATAAACAAACGTTGTAAATTGTGTTACACTTTTATTTTATTACATATCTCCCCGCTCCCCCTCCCCCTCCGCCACCATCGTGTGTAGGAGAATTTGGTTCATTCTATTAATTTGAAATGAAATAATTTATTTATACGTGAATAATATAATAGGTCAACTGAATCGATCGTTGGATATCGCGTGCATTAGATGGGAAAAAGAGAAGAAGAAGGGGTAAAGCAGCAGGCAACGTCTAAATTCGATCTAGTCGAGTATTATAGTATATTATGAACCTTATTCATATATATATATATATATATATATATGTATGTATGTATGTATATATGTATATGTGAACGCGGGTTTTAGTTGAAAATGGAATGTGCAATAGAAATTGAGAACGTGGAAAACGCGAATCTCGTGTTTCTAACGTTTTATTCGATGGTATTCCTTTCCTCCTATATCGATCCGAATAGAAATAACCAAAATAGAAAGTTAACTTCTCTAACATCAATCTCTGTTAATATTATTTCGTAGTGAAGAAGTGGAATTATTTATTTTTTTATTTAGAGTGAATCCAAAGTTGAGTTTATTGTATTTTAAATTTCATAATGAAGAGTGGATTGGTTTTTGTTAAATTTAATTTGGAAATATATTATTTTCAATATATTTATAATTTAGAATAAATATATATAATATATTTTATAATATTATTATAAATTTAATATTATTTAATATTATTTAATATTATTTTTTTTTTATTATATATATATATATATATATATTAAAATATATAAAATATAATAATATATAAATTATAATATATTAAATATATTTATATTTTCACATTGGAAATATATTTTTTTTAAAAATCTCACAAATTTTTGATTAACTGTAATATTTCTCTCTCGAATTTAAACAAATCAAACAAATCAAATATCTCAAATATCTCCTATACATATATATATAAAAAGAAATAAAATTTGTTATAGATAACTCTAAATCGAGAACGTAAGACCACTATCGATTTTTTACACAAAGTACACAATGTATATATGTGTGTGTGAGAATGTGAATGTGTATCGAGGCATCCCATCGTTACGAGCGTTTCTAATCTCCTTGAAAGCTCAAAAAAAAAAAAAAAAAAAAAAAAAAACAGAAAAAAATGATAAAAAGGGAGAATAAAGAAAAAAGAATTGACGAAAAAAAAAGGAGAAGGAAGAAGCAGAAGAAGGGGTAGGAAAAGAAAAAGGTACGCGATTGGTTGTAAGGTTGGTAGCACAAGCAGAATGACCAGCACACTTTTATCGTAATAATAATGGCTGTCTCTCACTCCCACCATCCTTTTTCCCATGCGAGTTATATCATCCCTATGATATTTATGAAATAATCATCTCACATTCACCCTCTTAAACCCCTAAACCCAACCCTTTCATTTTATATACTTATATGAGTGTATACTCGTAAATAAATGGTAAATGAAATGTTTCATTTGTGATTTTTAACCAAAACAAAAATTCTATTAGTTTTATGTTGAGTGTACTATTACGTATATGTGTGTGTGTGTATGTGTGTATGTATGATTGGTTGAATAAAATTGCTGTATATCGTGAAACGTGAACGTTTATGATATTTTTTTTGTATGAGTATTGTTCACACACACATATGCACCAGAGTGCATATCGATGACTTTCAAATATAAATTCCGCATTCTTCCAGAATTGCTTCCGGAAAGATTTACGCGCACACACACACACACATATTCACATACATGTTTTATATGCTTTAACGCGATGATTCAATTCAATGATCGTATTCATGGATTTTTTTCTTTTTTTTTTTAAATAAAAATAAATATTTTTCTATACCGTTGTAAAATGAAATTGAATTCGATGTTTGTCGAACCGATTGGACATACACGAAAGTAGAAAATTCGAAAACGATTATGTTTCTTGAGAAAGATAACGATAAAGATAAAGATAAAGATAAAGATAAAAATAAAGATAGAAACGGATATAAAGAAAAATACTCATCTTCTTTTCTTATTCTATACAACTCGAATTTGTGAAGTTTGAAAGTGTATTTTTTTGTTCAGTAAAAATCCAAGATAAAAATAAAATATATATATATATAAATATATGTGTGTGATAAATTCATTTATAAAATATTGAAATAACGTATGTTGTTTTTTTTTGTTGAGACGTGTTAATACGTTCGTCGGCCAGCAGTCCGTTTCGATAGAATTTCTCGCCAGGCCCAAAATTCGACTGTGCGGCGCGCCGTAACGTAAACAAGCGATAAGTTGAAATAATATCAACAATGCAATCCGAGTATTTTGATTATATTATTATTATTATATTTTATTTATCGCGAAAATAATCAAATATAAAAAAAAACATTGTCTATTTATCGAAAATAAAATATAAATAATAAAATATAAAACTATCGTTTATTTACCGGAAATAATAAAATATAAAACTATCTTTTATCTACCGAAAAATAATAAAATATAAAAATATCTTTTATTTACCAACAATAATTTTCTTTCCAGATAAGAAATATGATAAATTTTTCCAACTAAAAATACTATAACTTGAACAATAAGAGCGTCACCGTATACGGTGGTGCCATGGTGACGAAAGTGTTAAAAGACATACCTTTTTTCCTCTTCCTCTTTTAAATCTTAACGAAAAAAAAATATTGAAAATAATTAAAAAAGATAGTCAAAGATAAAATATAAATTCCACTCGTATTAGACTTGGTGTCGTCGTCGTCGTCGTCCGGATATTCGGTGTATACTCGCGAAACTTCGTAAGAAACTTTAAAGGAGGAAACCGGCGGCGGTCTGACACACACGTTCGAGTTGGCAAAGCAAAAGTGGCCAGGTGAATATAAGCAAGAAAGAGAAAGAGAGAGAGAGAGAGAGAGAGAGAAAGAGAGATTTTATTGGCTACAAGCAAGTTGGCTTACAAATTCGACGCTTAGTTTATACCTTTCGGTATTACAAGAAACATCACACACACACACACACATCTATATTTCTCTTTCTAACTAAAACTAAACTAATGTGAACCTACTCTCTCTCTCCCTCTCTCTCTCTATCTCTTTCTCTCTCTCTTCTTGCTATCATCGAAAATAGAATGATCGACGTTGAATAGATGGAATTGATATGACAGGTATATTAGAAAGAAATGTGTGTGTGTGTGTGTGTGTGTATAGAAATTAAGCATCGATTCGAATACAACACAACAATAAAAAAAAGTATCTTCAAACGTCAATCTTTGTATTATTATTACAAAGATTTAAATCAATGTATAAATGTTGAATTAAAAAAAAAAAAAAAAAAAACTAAAAAACAGAATGAGAGAAAGAATGAAACGTGTATTATCTCACGTGTAAAAATTAACAGCAAAACAAGATAGAAATATATTCGAACAAATTGATTTATCAAACTGTTGTTATTAATAATTGTTTTTTTTAATTTAAACAAAAAAATATAAATTCTCGCTCGTTTCCTAGAAAATAATAAAATACTTTCTTTATTTTTCTCTCTCTCTCTCTCTCTCTCTCTCTCTGTAAAAAATGCATCATATTTTTGTTGTTTGCAATAAAAATACAACAATAATATCTGTCGTCATAATTAAAACAAATTCCATCGATTTCTTTATTTCTTTTTTCTTTTTTTGATAACTCAACGAATCGAAGAAAAAAAAGTGTCAGGTGTTGGACGTAAAAAATAAAAAAAAAAAAATAAAAATAAAAAAATGAAAAAATATGAAAGTTATTATTGGCAAACATAATTCTTTCTGAAATACATTAACAAATCTGACACCATCGAGAATGCTATTACTAACTAACTCTACTAGATTTTCTTTCAAGTATTTTTATTTTATTTTATTTTATTTTTTTTTGTTTTAATATTATACACGTTTGTTGAATATTTTTCTTCAAAGTATTATTATTATTATTATTATTTTCCAAGAATCGTATTACACGATGATAACCAACCAATCAATTCGTATCAATTTTATATCACCGATAAAAAAACACACACATTTACATTTACATTGAAACACGTAATATACTATATAAAAATTCGATTGATTGATTAATTGATTAATTACAATTTAACAAATGTAAAATATTCTTTGTAAATAATAATAATACAAATTAAATGAAAGAAATACTAGTACAACACACATTTCAATAAATATCAAATTTCGAGAAAGGATCTTTCTCAAGAGTAATCGACCAATAGAAATAGAAAAAAAAAAAAAACAGAAAAAAAAGAAACAAATTATTTGATTGAATGAGAGTGAATTCTATCGTTGAACGATATTCGATCGATAATAGGTGTAGAAGAGAGAAAGAGAAGAAAGAGAAAGAAGAGGAGGAGGGGTGGGGAGGGGTAGGGAGGGGGAGAGGGGGATGGTAGGTCTCTCTTTCTGCTTTTGACGGTTCAATTACTTTCATAAGACGAGTATCTAACGAGCCTTCGTCCATCCGTCCGTCCGTCCGTCCGTCCATCCATCTATCCATCTCATCCCATCCCATCCCATCTACGTTTGCTCGACCGATCTCAAAATTAGATTCTATGAAACGTATAAAACACAAGCTGGAACAGAGAGAGAGAGAGTGAGAGAGAGAGAGAGAGAGAAAACGAAACGAGAGTAACTCAAAGAGAAAGAGAGAGAGAGAGAGTAAACCCCCCCCCCCACCCCACCCCCACTAGCCGCGTATCAAATTTATTTAGCATTCGTGTGAATCTTCCTCCCTCCTCCTCCACCACCATGGAAAACAGAACGAGAGGAGAATTCATTCATTTCTCAACTTTCCATTTCTATTCCTAAACTCTCCCCCTCCCCCTTCCGCCTCCCTCCCACTCCTTCTTTTAATCTTCTATCTTTCTCCTTTTATTTCTTTTCTTTCTTTCTTTCTTTCTCTCTCAGTCTTTCTCAAAGTAACTCGCCAACTCATTAATTCACTCTTCATCTATATCTATCTTCATCTTGTTCTTTTTATCTCTATCCTTTTCTTATCTTTTAGAGTGTGAGTGTGTGTGTGTGTGTGTGAGAGAGAGAGGAAGAGAGAGGTCAACAAATTTTAACTTTTTATTTTATTTTTATTTTGAAGAGAAAAATTGCTGACCATTTTTTTTTTTTTTCATTGCCCCTGTCGTATTATATTTCATCAAAAAAAAAATCCCTTTTTTTATGGTGGTGTAACATTTATATAAAACTCTTCCAGTAGTTAAATAATAATAAACTTTTTTGTATACTATATAAATAATATGTGAAATGAAATTTATCATCCTAGGTAAATCCCACGATATAAAAAAAAAAAAAAAAAAAAAAAAAAAAAAAAAAACGTAAACGTTTGTTTTGTTTGTATATGTTTTTTTGTTTGTTTGTTTTGTACAATTTCATACGTGCAATGAGTGATAGACCAAAAAAAACGAGTAATTCAACGAGTTTATAGAAACCATCCCATACGGAAAGAAAGAGAAACAAACAAAAAAAAAAAAAGAAAGAAAAAAAAACATAGAGACACGTTTTACGCATTTATTTTGTATCCTTCTATGGTGTTCAAGAGAAGGCCATTGGTTGTGACTTGTCCCAGTAACGCAAGGTATTTCATTTGAAATAAAGTTACATAAAAGATTCTCTCTCTCTCTCTCTCTCTTTCTATCTTGTGAGAGCAAGTAAAGATAGGAATTTAGTTTCAAAGATGATTTTCAAAGTAAAACGAGCTATTTTTATTCGTCTATGTCACATCGAACACATCGGCTAACTCTGCTTCACGACCAATCCTACACCACGTATTTATACATGCGTACATATGTGTGCGTTTATGTGTGTCTGTGTATGTGTTATGAATAACTGTATAAACAAATATAAATCACCTGGACAATCAATTTATTTGAACACAATTAATTAATTAAAAAAAAAAAAAAAAAAAAACAATCAATGAGATTAATTTTGATCAATTTAATTTGTCAAGTGTCAATCAAATTTTTTGTTCAATGATTTCATTAATTCATCATTTTTGTATCAATCTCAATGAACTTTTTTTTTTTTTTAAATATAAAACTCGCATATTTTTTTTTTTTTTTTTTTTTTTTAACAAGAAAACAATTCTAAGAGAAAAATCAAATTAGGTTTTTTAATTAAAATTATATTCAAATTTTGTATGAAATAATCAAATATTTTAAGATGATAAATAATTGATTTCTTTCCGGTTCCTCTACATATATATATATATACAGAAATATATATATATATATATATATATATATATATATATATATATATATATCACGTATATAGTAGCTGAAAGTTTCTAACAGTACTTTTCGCAATCTGAATTTCATTCACGACACCAGCCAACGTTGCAATTCTTGAAAGCTTTCAAAAACTATGTATATATATGTTTCCTGTCTCTACTTTATTCTAGGGTATTTATATAGTAAGAATCTAGATATATTTTGTCTGTATTTCTACTGTAAGAATATACCTACACTCTCCTACTATTATATTCATATGTGTATACAGAAAGTAAAATATTAGAAAATGTCATGCAAATATTTTCACTTTTTAGTGATACATATGTGCCCATAATTATGAAAGTGTTCTAACATAAGTCCAAATTAAAAAAAAAAAAAAAATATGAGTTTATCAGTTAGTACGCACTACATTGTTATAAACTAAATAAATTCAATGTAATTTGAAAACGATATTAACAAAAATGAATCATTAAATAATATTTGTTATTTCAATATTACATAGAATTCATGTGATGTTCAAATAAAAATCTTGAAATATTTCGAAACAAGAGATACATGACTTAAACCATTTTCATAATTATATGGGCACATATGTATCATATGTGCTATATCAATCAAATAAATTAGCATAATATTTTTAAGATAAAATATCAATTATTATAATTGTCATAAAATAAACTACAAATGAAAAATAATATACACACGTAAAATGCATTAGAGTAATTAATGAAACAACGTTCAAATGCACCTGTGTGTTTTTGTACAAACATGATCCACATATGTTATATATATATATATATATATATATATATATATATATATGCCAGTCAATTAAATTAAATGTTGTTTCAAACTCGAATACTATGAGTTACTTAACAAACAAAAGAGAGAAAGAGAAAGAAAAAAAAAAGATAAAGATAAAGAAAAAGAAAAGATGAACTAACTTTCATCGTACGAGTTTTGCAAGTACCTGTATAAGTTTATGTATGTATGTGTATATATATATATATAGGAAGGAAAAATATATGCTGGTATCTTTCTCGTTGAAGAAACTCCCACTCTTCCTCCTACACCCCCACCCCCATCCCCCACTCTTACTTTGCTCTCTAACTCTTTTGTTCGATATGAATGGAGATTTTGAAGTCACCGAGAGAGTCAAGATGGCCTTTTCAAAGGGACATACCAGACGTACTCGAAATTAAGGATGAAAAGTAACACACATAACACACACACACACGAAGAGTTGCTAAGATTCTTACGACGTTGTAGAAAGAACAATTTCTACAAAGTCGAATGCATTTTCTATTCATTTGCAAATGAAATTTTCTTTCATTACTTAGCTAATGCGACAACGTTATTTTTTATTGAAATATAATATCGAAAAAATAAATTCCAATATTATTTCTCGAATCAAGCATATATATATATATGATTGTTATTATATGATTATGGGCTATAATGTCTAAGTGGGGAAAAAAAAATAATAAATGAAAACATTACTCACCAAATGTGTTGGCTCCTCTCCTGATGACAGTCTTACACCTTGGTGTAAGCAAGCAAAACACCTGCACAGATAATAAAAGTACCGTTTTAATTTTTCTTCTTCTTCTTTCTTTTTTTTTTTTGATTTTTGTATTTTTTCATTTGTTTATTATTCATCCAATAATGAAAATCGATTGATCACTAAACTTACGTAAAAAAAAAAAAAAAAAGTAAAAAATAGAACAGACTTTTTAGCTTTCGTATTTTTTTTCTTTTTGGTTACACACGAATCAAAAAAAGTCAACATTAAATTCAATAAGTTTGGCCCACCCAGTATAATATAATATCTACGATGATATATTAACAATTAAATTATACTTTCTTTTTTTTTCAGATAAATTTTGATTTAAATTACACAAGCATGAAATGTTCAAACGTAAATGATTGGTAATTGATTTTGAAAATCACCTAGAAACAACAACTCGTAGATTAATGATGTTAAACAAATGAAACAAATGGATAGAAATGCGTGTATGTATTATAAAATAGTTATCATAGAAAAAAAAAAAAAAAAAAAAAAACCGGTTTTACTTCTTAATAAACCGATTGCAATCTTATACGAAGTAGTACATTTCCGATGAAATAAACACATCACAAGGTAATAAACAACACGAAAGAAACAAATGTAATAGAAAAATGATGTCAAATAGAAAGCTACAAATGAAATACGATTTAAGTATAAAGTATAAACACTTTTCTATCACTATCACTATCACACTAGCTCACTATCTCAATTTGTGTTATACAAAACCAATGACAGATGAATCATCATAGACATTAGGTATAATAAACAAAACCGATCACTTTGACGTAATTTATGTAAACACGACTAACGAATATCTTCTAGTTGTTAGTAAAGTAAAAACAAAAAAAAAACCAAAAAGAAAAAATATAAAACGATCTAAGAACGAATAATACAATTTAAATTTTGTATTTAAATGAAGGTTTTTCTGTTAATGATAATAAATTAATATAATAATAATCACTGAAACGTATAATATAGTAATAATTAAAAAATATAATAAAATAAATAACAATGTGACTATAAATTATTATATAATAAATTATTACAAAGAAAATAAAGAGGAAACTTCACTTTAACGTATAATAATAATAATAATAATAATTATTATTAACAAAAAACAATTAAAATAAAATAAAATAAAAATAAATCTCACTAATACAATTGTATAAATATTGTATTTAAATTAGGTTCTTTTTTAATAATAATAATAAGAATAATAATAATTAACAAAAACAACTGAAATAAAATTATTAGATTGTTCGGAAAATAATTTCATTTTATTCCTGACACAATAATAATAACATTAATTAATGCAAACCGGCAAAATAAAATAACACGTGTAATCGTTAAGAGTTTAAATTTATCAAATTAAACTATATTTTAATTCCACTGGAAAATCTTAAGTTTAATTTCGAAACAAATATTATCTTCATTTTCACACAAAAAGAAAAAAGAAAAAAAAAACGAAATTACTTTTCTAACAAACCCAATAGAATACAAATAAATCTCACTTGTTGAACAACTTTACCTTTCTTCCTAAACAAAAAAAACACTTCTAATCTCTCTCTCTCTCTCTCTCTCCCTCTCCCTCTCCCTCTTTCTCTGTTAAAAGTAAGAACCAACGAATAATTATAATAGAATACAACAACAAAAATGCGTGTCTGTAGAATAATAAAATACAGTAGGGACTATCAAAAGAGAACTGATACTCTAGACGCTAGAAACATGAGTAAGTTTAGCTACTTAGTAGAACTCCTTCTTCTTCTTCTTCTTCTTCTTCCCCTCTACCCACTACCCCCCACCCCACTCCCTTCTTCCACTCTCTCTCTCTATCTCTCTTTCATATACGTGATGAACAAGAAGAAAAGGAGAAGAAGGAGGAGGAGGAGGAGGAGGAAGAAGAAGAAGTTGGTGGGGGTTGGTGGAATGTTGTGTACAGTATGAAAAGGGACGGTGTGAACAAAGGGAGAGGAAAGGGGGAGAATGCACGCGTATATGATGCGTGAATACACTCTCTCAATGCATGCATGTATGCATTCTTTCTGTCTCTCTCTTTCTTTCTAACAGTGCTGTGTCAACGAAATGCAAATATGTACTACTACACCAGTTTTATTTTTCTCTTAAGCTGAGACACATTGTTCAAATGCGTGAACGAAATATCAATGCTGTTATGTTGCTTGTTTGCTTTCTATCACTCTCTCTTTCTTTCTCTCTCTTTGATTTCTTTTTTATTTTATTCTAAACGATTAAAGATTCTACTATTATGAATTCTATCGGTGACACCATAGGTATATTTGATTTTTTTCAATTATTTAACACGTTGACGCCGGCGCCGATTTTCACAGTGTCTGCGCTGTGGGGCGGCACTCGAATCTAAGATGCGCTTCATCTGACGGCGCGTGATTTTTGCTTGTTCAAATCTGAACCAAGGTGGACCACCGGTGGTGCGCGCCGCCCGATGGGACAGTCTAGTGCGGGCCACGTGTTAAGGTAATTTATTTGGCTAAATTTTGGGCACATGATTATGGTAATTTTTTGTTGTTGTTATTTATATTATTTTTATATTATCCATATTATTATCCATATTATGAATTATTTTCTAATTATTTCCGTCATTGCATATTACGATAAACTTTTGACAGATGTTTAAAGTTATTTGTTGTTATTGTTGTTGTTTTTTTTGTTACCTTACGAGACTATTCTGTAAAGTTGGAAGGGGGACGGGGTAGGGGGTAGGGGGGAAGGTGATTTAATGAAATATGTATGAAGGAATTCTCGAAGTATTTTAGATTATGCGCATTCGAGTTTTATTGGTTTGTAACGAAACACCTATTGGTTATGTAGAATTATTATTGTCTCTACTAACGTGAGAAAAGGAGAAAAAAGATGAAAGTTATATAATAATAATAATAATAATAATAATACATACATACATACATACACGAAGTATATCTTGAAATTCTTCAAGCACGTTTTATATGTATGTTTATATTGAAAAAAATATGTATGAATGTTTTGAGTTTAAGTGTGTATGATAAAATATGATGATAAAACTTGTGAATATACGAAGTATTCTTTAAAAAAAAAAAAAAAAAAAAAAAAAACAGAATAGTTATATAGTTGCATTATAGTTAGTGCAATATGCATTTATATGAGAATGTGATATTGGAATGGAAAAAATTGTATAACTTGAAAATCTTTTCGTTGCTTTGAAAAAACGAATGAAATTATTCTTTTTTTTGAATAGCACACACATACACACGGTGGTATTTTGCAAATTCTTTTCTTTTGAATTATTTTCTTAGAATTTATAAGTCGGTTAAAAAAAAAATAAAAGAAGAAGAAGAAGAAGATGATGATGATGATAATAAAATGGTTTCAGATGGAAGCATGCGTGTCTCAGAATGGTTTAAGATGAACAGATGATTCCGAAAATCTCAACGATTTTCATCATTTTGAAAAGGTAAGGGGAATAAGAGAGAAAAAAAAATGTGAAAGAAGGGGAAAAGAAGAAAGCAGACGAGGAAAAGAAAAGCGTTTTACTAGGGAACGCGTTTGAAAGAAATCCGGTGGTAGCTCCAGGGTTCTCAGGGTTGAGTTCTTATATCCCTCATAGAAAATTCTTTAAGGGGAGACAAGAAAACTTGGAAAATTTTCTTCGCAAACGTTCAACGTTTTCCACTGTGTATAAGAAAAAGACATAAAGGAAAAATAAATGGACACAAGAGAAAGAAAAAGTTGTAAAACCTTCTTTTTGGTTTCCTTTTTTTTTAATTTTTTTTTTTTTGAAAGAAGAGAAGAATCGAGAAGACTCGTTTTGTAGTAAAATATTCTACACACGTGACAGCACCATAATAATAATAATAATAATGAGTAAAATAATTAGACGAGGAATTTTTCTATATGGTCTAAATGTTCAACAAAATAAATTCTACTATTTTTAACATTAGAAACAATTATTAACCTCATTAACTGCCCAATTATTTGTGGTTACAGAAATATTGATATTTTTTGAAAAAGTTTTCAATGGGAATTGTGGCTGGTTGCACGAAAAAAAAAAAAACCAATAAAGCGACTATTATTTATTTCTTTTATTATTTCCTATAACATACTATGCCATTTTTCTCATACACTTCACATAAAACCGAGTGGTGTACGTAAAATTCCAAAATCCTCAAATGGGGATTGTGGTGGCAGCTAATGGGTTAATAATAATTTCATACAATAATACAATATACAGGAAAGATCGTTGTTATCGTCAAAATATAAATTGCAAACAAATGTCAAAGTTAATTTAACGAATAAATAAAAAAAAAACCAAGCACAGCAATTAGAAGACGAACAATTTTTGTAGAACGAGAAAAAAAAACAAATCCTATGATTTGAAACAAACCTCCCCCAAAAAATAAATTAGCTTCTGTAATAACTATAGATATTTTGGTCTGTATAAAACAAAATAAAATAAAATAAAATTCCAAAATAAATAGACTAAGAGCAAAA
The DNA here is from genome assembly GCF_049000335.1 of Polistes dominula. Lineage (NCBI taxonomy): Eukaryota > Metazoa > Arthropoda > Insecta > Hymenoptera > Vespidae > Polistes > Polistes dominula. The sequence goes on from NW_028301147.1 coordinate 544,732, forward strand.
GACTAAAAAGTTTCCCACAATTAAGCGAATAATCCTAACACGATCCAATCGCAAAAGTTAATCCCTGAATAAAGCCGCAATTTAAAACAAAAACCAAAAAACAAAAAAAAATAAAAATAAATGGAATAGAAACATTAATAAAAATACGAACCAATGTTAACTTAATATAACCCAACACTCAAAAACTCGGTTTCTTCCTTTTTCTTCAAGACGATGATGATGATGATGATGATGATGAGAACTTGTGCACAAACAATAATATCCAAAATAATTTGAAATTGTTGAGAAAAAAATTCAACTTTATTTTCCTTTTTTATTTTATTTTATTTTATTTTAAAAACCGAAAATGATTATTATCACCAAGATGATGTAGTCCGTGACAAAAGTATTTTTTACCCAAATGATAATAATCCAAATACAGTTTGGTCACAGTAAAACAACAACAAAAAATTACATTACATATATTAGCATAGACAACCATCAACTAACGTAGAACAAATAGGATGCATTTAAGGATGCATTTAAGTATGATGCATCATAATCAAAAATCACGAATCGCGAATAGTTTCTTGAACACGAGATTTTGCCAGCACCAACTTGTAAAACAAAAAAAGAAGAAGGAAAATGATGAGAGGGGGAAAGGAGGGGGGGGGGGTAGAGTGGGAAGGAATAAACGAATAATAATTGTAAAAAAAAAAAATGGGTCAATAATGGTTCAACGAATGATCAAACACCATCACCAACCACCAACCACCTTCTCATAGATTTCAAAAAAGTTATCTCAACGAAATGGGAATTGATTTTTTTTATGGGAAACAAGTAGTAGTAGTTTGTTGAGATGATTGTAAAGTCTAAAAAATAATAATAATGATAATAATAATTGATGAAAGTTAATAAAAATAAGAAAATTAATAAAAGTAATTAGGTTGACGTTGTTCCAACGAGGAGGAGGAGGAGGAGGAGGAGGAGGAGGACGCTTCTTAACGTTTAATAACACGATGCGTGACATGCGTGTCAAGCGCGTAATGACGTGGCGTGTTTAAGGAAGTATATCGATCAGCTGATGGTCGGGTGGATACTGGTCTGCTTTTCGCAGAATTCACCATATTGTTGCGTCATTGCGCGTGCGCTTTCTCTCATCATCCCTTTCTCACCACCACCCCTCCCCTCTTCTTCTTATTTTTGCTGCTGCTACTACTGCCACCACACTTTATCAACAACCCCTCCCACATCACTTACTCAAGAGTCTTTTCTTTCGAATCTTTAACCCCCTTACGTCTAAATCTTCCCAATTTTTTTGTATGGGGTATGTGTGTCTATGTATATTTGTGTGGGTGGGTGTGTATGGGTGCATGAAACGTTTGGGGTTTTTGTATTTCAATTTGTATTCGAATCTATGTGTTATTAATTTAATTTGATATTATATATGTGCAATTTTCTATGGGGTATGTAGTGTGTGTGTGATGTGTTTGGGGGTGTGGATGCACGTATGAGAAACATTTGCATTTTTTATATTTAAATTTTTGTCAAATTTACATACGTGTTATTAGTTTAATTTGATATTACATACATAAGTGCAAATTAATGTGTGTATAATAATATAATCCTTCGCACTCGAAGATTATATTTTAATTTTAATAGAAAAAAAAAAAAAAAGAAAAAAAAATCATATTCACGTATTATAAATAAATAAATAAATAAAATGACATATGTATGTGTAATTAAAAAAAAATCATAATTGTGATATGTTGTAAATTGAATTGACATTGTTTCAATTTTTATTTCTATTTTATTGTCTACTTAGCTGAGCTCCCTCGAGAGTGCAAAAAGAGTTAAAAAAAAAAAAAAAAAAAAAAAATTATAAAATTAAATGAAATTATAACATTATGAATGTATACTTCTTCATCTGTATGTGTTTCTAATTTTAGTACACGTATGTACGGTGTGTGAAAGTTAAAGAGTAGGGAAGGAGAAAGGGGGAAAAGGGGAAAGGGGGTGGTCGTATCCATGACCAAGAATAGCAGCAACGATGGTAATCAAATTTCACTGATAATGGATTCGTTGATAATGTTGTAGCCCTTTACCAGAAAGAGGGATGCTCTTAGCACCCTCCACCCTCCCCTCCCCGCCCCCATGAACGCAACCCTTTAGAGACGCGACGATAATTTGGTATCGAGGTAATATTCTTTGATTATTGGGTCATGCACGTAAGCACGCACGCATGCAAGCAAGCAAGCACGCGTGCGTAATTTTTTTCTTTTTTTTTTGTCGTTTAAATATGTAGACATAATTTTGAATATTTCGTTAAGTAAATTTGTTAGTTTGTTTTGTTTGTTACTTTCTCTCAGACAGTTTGTTTGATGATACTTGCTAATAACCGATTTCACTTTGTAATATCTTCTTCCTCTTTAATTATTATTTATTATCGTTTTACATTTTATGTATCCTCAAGGCATATGGTCTTTCAGTTTAAAGTGTCAACAGATTTTTATTTTTTATCAAATGTCACAATATTAAAAGTATGGGATTTATGTTTGAACAAAAAAAAAAAAAAAAAGAAAAAAAGAAGCAAGAAAAAGCTCTCTCTCATTTCTATGATTTATCTCAAAGATTTATTATATATATATATAATAAACTATCTTATCTTTTAAGTTGGATGAAACTGCAGACAGTGTGCAAAATTTGATTAAAATTGGTTTAGTAGTTTAGGAGTCCATTGCGGACAAACAACGTGACACGTAATTTATATATGTATTAAGAAGATTATTTTTTCAAATTAATTTACTTGATTTAGTTAATGAAATAAAAATAAAATTATTATATTATATTATATTAATATTATTATTTTATTCGATTAACTAAAATGCAAATTGAAATTATTATTAAATATAATTTTATCTCTGAAATTGGTTCATTTTTAATTTCATTTAATTTAATTTCGAATTTCTTAAGCTTATTATTAGGTGTCAATCAGAATTAAATTAGGAAACAAAAAAACAACAAAAAAAAACGAGAAGTTTCGTTAGATATGCCAGAAATAGTTGGACAAAATAAGACAAATAATAATAAAAAAGAAAATTTTCATAACCGGTTTTCCATAGTCTAATAGTTAATAGCTAATAGTTAATAGTTAATAGTCGTCGTCGTAGAATAATATCGAAGATACTTGAAACCACGACACGAATAACCGATCAAAGAACCTCGGTTAATATGAAAAGAGTCAAATAGAAAGAAAAAGGAAAGAGTTAATACTTGTCCTCAATTCTCCTCCATTCTTTTCTTTTCTTTTCTAGTTTTTTTTTCTTCCCTTTCTCATTGAAATACTACTTTTGTATACTCTTTTACAATGACATAATAACAAGAAGAAGAAGAAGAAGAAGATGACTACAAATGTTTTTCTTTTTTTACAAAAATCTCGATCACACTCGGTCAATTGTCGAACAACAACAAGGCTCTCTTAAATTTGCATGAAACAGAAAGTTGGAGAGAGAGAGAGAGAGAGAGAGAGAGAGAGAGAGGAAGGTTCGGTCAATTATATTCAACATGAAATATTAAGAAAGAAAGAAAAAAAAAAAAAAGAGAATAAATAAATAATAAAATACACTTTGTGCATAGTAAAAAAAAAGCAAATGTTTCCTTTAAATAATTTTCTTTTTTTTTTTTTTTAATTAAATAAAACATAAAAGTTTACCCTAAGACCACGAATATAAAATGTTTTATATTTGATTTCTTTTATATTTTATTTTACAAAGGACGAAATTGCAAATGCATCATCATCCATTGGTAATTTTAAAATTACAACGTTCGATACAGCAGAGTAAACGAAAAATATAAAACCTTTTCTTTCAAACTCCTAATTTACATATATACAGTCCGATACACACGTCTTTAAGTCAACGAATTACTTAATATCGTCACCTGTTAGAATCTTATCGAACTAACAGAGATAATCATGACTCTAATTAATTAATAAACAAATAATTGACAATAAAATAATATTGCGATTATAAACTATCCTATCTTTCAAGTTGGATGAAACTGCATAAAGTGTGCAAAATTTTATTCAAATCGGTTCAGTACTTTAGGAGTCCATTGCGGACAAACAACACAAAGGTATCTTTGCACTTATCATCATCAGTCGCAGAAACGCCATTGTTTGTGTCTCATAAAAAAAAAAAAAAAAAAAAACGGGAAGTTATTTATGATTCGACCTAATATATTAACAATCCTAAATAATCCTAAAACAAATTTCTATAAATTTTATTTAAAAAAAAAAAAAAAAAAATTAAGGATAATAACTCGCGAACATATAAAACAATGGAGTTGTATATTTATATCGTTGTTCTAACACATAATTGACGATCATAGACGTATAATAAAATAATATGAATCACGATTAAGATAATGATCTTAAAAGAAAACTCGAAAGTGTTGGGAGGAGGAGAGGAGGAGGTGGGAAAGGAAGAGAGAGAGAGAGAATTAGAGGTAATAGCGTTATGTGGCGTTGTTATACTCATTCTCTTTCTCTTTCTCTCTCTTTCTATGATTATTTCAAAGTTAAAGTTAGATAAAGACAGACAGACAGAAGAGAGAGAGAGAGAGAGAGAGAGAGACTGAGAGAGAACCAATGAAGAAATGAAATGGAAAAACACGGTTACTTCGAGATGATTTGACGGTTGAAGCAAACGCGAAGATTCATAGTCACGCTTGTGTGATTCGTTTTACGATTTACCAAGAGAAAAAAAAACAAAATGGGGGATGAAAGGAGGAAGAAGAAGAAAGAAGAAGATAAAGAAAGAATTCCCGTTCATCCCTATCATTTTGTTTTTTGTTCATTTTTATACTAAAACTATTTCTCTCAATTTAAATCCGTTATCAAAAATAAAAAAATAACCCGAATGTAATTTTTAATTTAATAAAATGTACACAGTTGTTTTATTTTTTTTAAGCAAACACACGTTTTCATTTTGATTGTATTTTTCATTAAAAAATTGGGGTAAAAAAAAACTATTGAAATATTTTGAATGAAATTGTACGAAGTTTCAGTTCTCATGAATTTGTACGATGCAAAAAAAAGACAAATGTGTGGGAATTTAAAGAAAACGTATGACGAAAGATTAGAAAGAAAGAAAAAAAATAGAAGAAAATTAGATTGAGATGATCTATAAGGAAGTAAAATAGGCAAAGAAAATGTAATTTCGTTGTCTATGTTTTTTTTTTTTTTATTCTTTTTTATTTTTCTAAGAAAAAGTAAACGGTCACGCTAGTTACTTGAAACAATGAGACGATTACGATGGTAATCTATTTTACTCGTGTGCAAGAAAAGGTGACGGTTAAGAAAGCGGATTCTATATACCATAATTAAAAGAACCAGTGCATTAGAATGTGTTATGTGTGTGTATATGAAATATAACAACCCCATACACACATATAAATAATATACACAGTAAAAGAAAACAAAACTCTTCTTGAGATTTGTAAAAAAAAATTAATGAACAAATTTCGAAAGATTTTTCAAGCTGATTTTCTTTTCAGATTACAAGAAAAAACAATGATAAATCTCGTTCGTACAAAATTAATGAATCACCATGTATAAGTGAATATAAAGTTCATGTTACTCACTCTGGTTCTTCAATTATGACTACTTAATAATAATTAATATACACTTTACAAAGTTTCAAGAAACGTTTTCTCGAATAATAATAATAATAAGAGAACGAAAAAAACGAAAGCTTATGGGAAATATAATTTCCCACATAGAATGTGAATGGAATAAATGTATGAATCAAAGAAAAAATAATTAATGATTAAATGTCTTTAAGTCAACGAATTATCTTATACCGCCATTTGCTAGAATCTTATCGAACTGACATGACTCTTTGTTAATAAACAAATAATCATTGCGATTATAAATTGCGATTATAAACTATCCTATCTTTCAAATTGGATGAAACTGCACACAGTGTGTAAAATTTGATTAAAATCGGTTCAGTAATTTAGCAGTCCATTGCGGACAAACAACGTCACACACACGTCATTTATATTTATCGATTTTTTATTTACCGAAAATAATTTTCTTTCCAAATGGAAAATGTGATAAGTTTTTCATATTAAAAATACTATTAATTTCAAGAAGAAGAGTGTCACCGTATACGGTGACGGGGGGCCTGCCTGGTGAAGCATGCCCGTCTCCGGTATACGGTGGTCGTGCCATGACGACGAACGTGTTAAACAAGAAATTATTGAAATTTGTATAAAAGATGATAAAGTAAAAAACAACTCACTCAACGATGAAATTTATCCAAGATGGTGGTCAGTGGACAAACTCGTGAATAGTAGTTTCGGGATACCCTTCGCGATTTTCTTTATCTGAAATCAAAAACAAAAATGATATTTCATTATAATTCGTACATTTCATTTGTATTGTCAATAATTTGTACGATAGATAAAAATAGACAAGAACGCATAATGCATTCGGTAAATGCAACACGGGGGGTGAGGAGGTGAGGGTTTATAAAAAAAAAAAAAACTTGAATAATCCAATCTTTTGCTACGGGTACCCAACAAAATGTCAAAGCAATTTCCTCTTGTCAACTAGCAAAACACTTTCTCTAACTCCCATAATCTTGGTCTACCTCCATAAAAAAAAAAAATAAAAAGGAAAATATCACATTATCTTTTCTAACACCTTTTATTTTTTTTTGGTTGTCCATTTGCAAACAGACAAGCAACAGACTAATATTTTTGTCTAATTTGATTTTATTCAAACACTGTATAAAAATAAACCTCACCCCCTTATAAACGATTGGAAACGTTTATTGTATTCATCATTAGTTTATTACCATCTATGACAAATTATATTTCATAATTGAATATAATTATCTTGAAATAGATAAAGTAGATTAAAAAATGAAAAAAAAATGTGATTATTCATTTTGAGTTAATCATTTCAAACTTTTCATTCAATGTTGCACAATGATGGACAATAAAATCATATGAAAAAAAAAAGAAAAAAATCTAAACGATCTATCATTTATTACAAGACAATTTGTTTATTGAAAACTAATTGGAATTATTTTCAAAATAAATATCATTTTGAATTGTACAATAGAACAAGCTTCTGAATACGAAACCTAAGTCTGCAATAAATGATTCATTTTCTCAGTTACAGAAATAACTCTTACGTTAGGTACTACAACATCAGTTTTACATTACTGTCTACCTATCATAGTGCGCTTAGTCAAATGAAAATCCTAGATGTGTCATAATAGAAAACATTTTCTAAATCACGAACCCCTTTAAAGTAGCCTTGACTACCATAACAAGAAAAATAATACAAAAATGCAAATACAAAGTGTCGAAGTAGATTAACAAAGTGATATATATGGTGGTGCGTTGATATACAGGTGGTATACAAGGTGGTGATGGTGATGGTGCTCATGTGCTTTTCCAATATAGGTCTTTTGGTGTACAATCAAAACCAAAAATAATGAATAAATCTTACGCAACAAAGTAGAGAGATCCTTGAATCCCCGTAGACGCATACGCGAAACCAGAGAAATAGAGAACGGAATCCTAATCCCAAAAGAAATGTTCAAAGTCAAGGGAGAAGGTAATAAGAAAAAATGATTGACTATGTTTCAATGAAATAGGATAATTTGAAATAAAAAAAGAAGATTATTAGGACAACTGAACTGGACTGGACTGAACTGGACTGTGAACTGGACTGGATAAGAGTTCAAAGTAGGAATGATAGGAAAACTGAAGATGTCTGATGTTATATGCTACGATGATATGACGATGATGTCTTTGGTCAAGATGGGGAAAAAATGGAAAGACATGGGACAGATAGAAAATAATAGAAAAATAGAAAGAGAAAAATAGAGAGAGAGAGAGAGAGAGAGAGAGAAAGAGAACGAGAAAGAAAGAGAGAGACCGTTCTCCACTTGATGTGTTCACGTCCGTTTGTGGGTTTCGGTGGCCTCGAACTGGTCTCTTATCCCCGATATCGCCCAATCAAAAAACCGGCAGCATACCGAATGTCCGATTGGTCGAGTACGGCCACCGCGAGGATCGCAATTGGTCGATCGGCTCGTGTTATCCATGGTTACCATTCGCATCAACAACATATCCAACGGTCGATATTTCCTACGTTGCTACCTTTTGCAGTACACATAGAGATCCAACCCCTTTCCCCCAACCTCAACCTCACCACCCCCTCCCACCCTCCCTCTATATTCCACTCTTTGCCCTTCTCTTTCTCTTCTTTATCCACCCTCACCCCCACCCCAACCCACCCCCTTCTTTTTCTTCTTCTTTTTCTTTCTCTATGGGTGGTGCTTTCTTTCTCTCGTCACCATGCACGATTAACGACGATAACTTCCAGGAGGTACGATTTCTAGAGGGTAAAAAGCTCCAACCACCACCCACCACCACCACCACCACCATTGCTTCTAACTCAACCTTCTTCGGCAAGAATCCTCTCTCTTCTATTATTTTATTCCTCGATCTCTTCCAATCCTCAGAATTATCTTTTCTTTCTAACTTTGAATTTTGTTTGGTTTTTTTTTTTTTAAGGGTTTTGGTTTTGGTTTTGTGGACCATTCGAAGTCAAAGGTAAATGCAAGAAAGTTTTCTCTGATTTTCTTTTATATTATAGATATATCGTAATATAATATTATAAAAAAAAAACAAACGATTTCCTTTTGAATACCCAACACCCATTGAACGAAGTATAATTCGTCAGTTAATCGATTGACCATGATTAGAGTTTAAATCAACCAATGGAAACAACTCGCATGGTTAGCAATTTGAACCAACAAACATTATTTTATCCGACACTTTAATAATATAAGAAAATAACATGTTTCACGGTTATTCGAAATCTTTAAATTCTTCTTTTACTTCATCCTCCACTCATACACATGGGGAGTAATTTATCATGGGAAAATATTCATTGAAAAATATTCTATGAAAAATCAAATGACTGGGTACAATTCATTCGTACAAGAAAGACGAAAATATCTTTTATATATATAAAAAGATTGTATATTATGTGTGTGAATGTGTGTGTGTGTGTGTGTGTTCATACGTGCTGAAAATCCTTTCCATGAAAACTAATTCGATTGGGTAGGTTTCTTTTTAAATGGGAAACCGTATTACACGGCACGCTAACCTGCTTGTCTCGTTTAATATCGACGAGAACGTGATCGCCAATTCCGTTGGCTGATTAAATTCGCGATTGATGGGTCCTCCCTATTTCTATTTCTATTTATTTTCTATTTTGTTTTTTTTTTTGATAGAGAAACGTGGGTACTTATGTATTAACGCCATGGCATCAAAGCAAAAATTCTGCTAATGCGCCAATAAAGAGCAATCTTGTTATTCGCACACAACAACCTTGTTGTTTGCACATAGCAACCGTCAAGGTTTCATCAGGGTTGCTTCAAAGTTTCGTCAGGGTTGCTTCAGAGTTTCGTCACGTCAGGGTATCGTCAGGGTTGCTTGAGTGTTTTGTCAGGGTTGCTTCAAAGTTTGGTCAGGTTTGCGTCAGTGTTTCGTCAGGGTTTCTTTATTTTTTAGTGCTACGAAAAATGCGTATTTGGGATTTGCAAAAAACAGAACAACATGCGAGACATCATTTTGAATTTGATTTATCAGAGTTCATTTGGCAACAGCATCAAATGAAAGAAAATATAAACTGTTTTGAATCTATATGGTAAATTTTATATCGGCCCATTATCTGTGTGTAGATTAGGGCACGTTAGCGGAGTTTTTCTGTGGTAGTGTTAATACGTAAGTACCGAAACGTGTATACACACACACACATGGTCTTTTTAAATGAATTAATAAAAGTAAAGAATAAATAATAAAATCAACGAATGTAGATAGATGGATACATGTTACAAAAGAAATAATATTCTTGCATGAGATTCGTTGAATTTCGTCTCATCATCGTTTTTCTCTCGAAAGAAGAAGAAGAAGAAGAAGAAGAAGTAAAGTTGTGCAAGAGAAAAATAGAAAAAGAGAAAGATGAGGAAGAGGAAGATTGGAGCCCGGAAGTCGATCGGAAGGAAAACAATAATGTCGGAAGAGAGTGTTCCGACTCGTTTCAAAGTCGTGAACAAGAGTGAGACGAAAGATGAGGCCAGAACTAAAGAAACAGAGAGAAAGAGAGAAAGGGTGATGACCGGAAAAGGGTGAACGTACGGAAATCACGAGTAACTTCCAAGAGAAATGGAGAGTAAGAGAAGAGAAGGGGACATGGAGAGGGGGGATAGGGAGAAAGAGGGAGAGAGAGAGAGAGAGAGACAAAGTTGGTTGAGTTGGTAAAGTGGTCTTCTCTCTGCATTAGAAAGAAGAAAAAGAAGATGGCTAGATCATAGAAAGAAAATTTATCATAGTTAAACTCTAAGTGTGTTTTGCATCCCAGACGCCATTTAACACACAGTTTGATATATATAAAAAAAAATAATAATAATAATAATGATTTGAATATCAGAGAAGAAAAATATTGAAAACGTTTATGTAAATTAAATCAAATTTGTAATTATTCGAATTAATCACGACAACTATTTATATTCATATTTTATTAAATTTGAATTCATATTTTTATATTTATATTGTATTTATTATATAATATGTATGATAATACACGATGACACGCGTAAGTACTGAAACACACAAAAATTATACAAATTTATGAAGATTATAAGGAAGAAAGGAAGCTTAATAAATTATGCATTGAAAGATAACAAAAAAAAAATCTGTCGATTAATCGCTAGATTGAATATTAAAATCATACATAAAAAAAAAAATAAAAAAAAATGAAAAAAATGCAAGAGAGTGATAATAAATTTTTCTCATCCCACCCATCATCTATCAATTTCTTTTTTTTTTATCATTTAATTATTTAATTCTTGTTTCTTTAATAATATTTCTCAGTTTAAAAGTAATTTGCGGTTGGTAGAATAGCCTAAGGCCGTGAGAAAGATTCCTCGAAACCGTTTTCATCCAACCACCAGCAGTACCAGCACCAAGCATCAAGTACCAAGTACCAGTACCAGTACACCAGCACCATAAACAAGCCAGAAAGAGAGAGAGAGAAAGATGAAATAACCACGAGGAGTATTACTCGTAGTTCTCCATCTATCTCTATCCCTTTCTATACGATTGCCCTTCTCCTTCACCCTCCATCCTTGTAGTAGGCGATTTTTTTCGACTTTCCAAACCGGCTCGAGAAGCCACCAAGAGGACAATGGACTCTACCTACTCTACCCATTTTCTTTTCCTTCTTCTTCTTCTTCTTCTTTTTCTATCTTCAACCGTACACTCGTACGGTTGTGCTAACTAAAGTTAACTATACTATTTCATGATCATCAAACTATTACTGCTACATTTTGTAATAGTCATTTTAATCAAATATTTAATATAAAGAGACAACCAAAAATAACTATATATATATAAACATTGGTGGTGTGTGTACGTGTCCTCGGGATGTATATAAAACTTCATCATAGAAGTATATTTCTTTCTTAGATTTACGGTTAGTTCAAAACGATAGGAGGAGGAAGAAGAAGAAGCATTTTCTTTCTGTTACTGAAATGATTTATTTTACGACGACGTCCGAAAAGCAAAAGAAAATTCTACTGAGATGAACTCTCAGAAAGGAAGGAAGGAAGGAAGGGGTTGGGGTGGAGGGGGGAGGAGGAGGATATATATTAGCTGTTAACTTTTTTTCTTCTTCTTCTTCTTTTTTGTTGTTTTCATCATACGAAATCATACACCCGTTTCATATTTATCACGCGTCAGGGTTGCGTCAAGGTTTCTTAAACAACATCCAACATAATATATATAATATTATATATTTAATAATAATCTAATAATGCAATATAATTAATTTATAATTATTATAAAATAATAATAATTAACAAATAATTATTTGTCACAAATTTGTCGTTTCAAAATCAAATCCAAATAATAAAATGGTCTATACGAATTTTAAAAAAAAGGGGGAAGGAGAGAGAGAGAGAGGGTAAAGTAAATTACTATCTTCAAAATTATTAACAAATTTTTGACCAATTATGTACAGAGAGGGTGGTGGTGGGAGTTTTATGCAATATAATATACTCGAATCGTTTTTTATCGTCTTATCGTTTTATCGCTTATGGCAAATAGATCACGACAGATATATATATATATATATATATATATATATATATATATATATATAGGGTGAATTGAATTTTGCTGACTTTTTCGACATCTTCTCGTATTTTTCCAACAAAGTGCATACCTTTCTCAATAAATCAACCTATTTCCTCTCCTATGAATAAATGTTTTTTTGCATTTTGGAATCATGTCTTGTCTTTCTTTTTTTTTTTTTTTTTTTTTTTCATTTTTCTTTTCAAGCAAAACCTCTGACTTTCTTAGTTCAAGAAAAATAAATAAATAAAAATAAAAATAAAAGTAAAATTACGAGACACGAACAAATATATATTTATCTATGGTGTGTACACACCAATGGTGTGTATAAAAAAAATGTGCTGTTGAATATTTATCGTAAAACAAATGTTAGGAAAAGGAAGAAAGAAAGAAAGAAAAAAAAAAAAAGTATAGAAATAATTTGTTCACGTTTATAAAAGTGCATTTACGACACACTACTCTAACGAAGATTTTCCATCCTACAAAAGACGAAGTTGAGTGGGGTGGGGTGGTGATGGGAGGAGAAAGAGAGAGAATTCGTGAAAGCGATGGTATGGCACGTCTTCTCTCGATACATCTATGAGATTTGTGAGAAAATAATACGGGAAACCATAAACGTTCTTCTGTTTCTTTCTTTCACGAGTAGTTTTCTCTCCCATGACAAAAGAGAAGAAAAGAAAAGTATGGAAAAATGATATATCAGTCAAATTTATTATCTTACACTTATGCTTGTAAATTAATATAATAACATTAATAAATAAATAAATAAGAATGCAAAACGTTTATTTGTTTATTTATTAAATTTGCAAAATGTACTATGGAAAATTATAAAAACTATGGAAAGAAATATAATGACCATATAGGAAAATGTTGTAAGATAATAAAATATTGATGTAAAATATCCTACTACTACTATTACTACTATTATTACTACTACTACTACCACGTGGTATTCAACGTTCATTCGCAATGCATGGATAGCATCGATAAAAAAAAACTTGTAACTTTCGTATAAAAAGAAAGAAACTTATAAATGTTCTCTAACTTCATGCACATCGAGTTTGCCATAATAAAAAAAATAAAAAGGAAAATAATAATAATAATAATAAGAAGAAGAAGAAGAATATTTTTATTATAATAAATATTAGTTTATAAGTGTAATAAATAATTGAAAATGAAGATACTTTAACAACAGCTGTTGCTATATGAATGTTACGACTTTTAAATCTAAATGAAATAAATTTAATTCATACATAAAACTATTTATTAATAACTGAACATTATTATTATTATTATTATTATTATTATTATTGACAAAGATAAAAATAAAATGAAAAAAAGAAGATAAATAGATAAAATATAGAATGATTAAAGAGTCTTGAAGAAATCACGTGATTGATAATCCTGGAAAGCATGGTATTCCTTCGTATAGATAAAAATGTGTGATAAGAAAAATCAAAAGAATACAATGATAAGAAAAAAAAAAATTAAAAAAAAGGTACGAAGAATTGTTCGTTTACATGATTAATAATATCCTGTGAAAAAGTTTTTTTTTACGCAGAATAAAGACGTTTATACCTGGCATCTTAAAAAAAAAAAAAAATATATATATATATATATATATATTAAAAAAAAATTCGAAGAAAAGTTAGAGGGATGAAAAAAAAAAAATAGCAAAAAATTCGAGAATTAAATAAGAGAAAGAAAGCACCACGATGGGGAAAAAGGAAAAATAAAGAAGAAGAAGAAAGAACAAAATATTATAAAAGGAATAATATGTAGGAGTTCGAGGGAGGTTTAAGAGAAGAAGGAGGAGGAGTAGAAGGAGGAGGAGGAGGATAGAAAAAAAAAAAAAAGAGAGAGAAACCGTCCAAGTAAGAATGGCAAACTACTGTGGGACGATGCATCTGTCCAAGCATATTTGATATCCCACCGCCTTCCAGCAACCACCACCATCAACCACCACCAACCACCACCAACCACCACCCTCAATATGCAGTTTACCAAGAAGAATACAACAGTTATACATACGAGTATGTATCTATACATCTCTTTCTTTTTTTCTTTTTCTTTTTATTACAAAATTGTTGTTAGAATATTAGTTGTAAAAGTTCGATCTACGAAGTTGGCCGTTTCAAACGTGTCTTTCTCTCTCTCTCTCTCTCTCTCTTTTTCTCTTTCTTTTCTCCACCTATTACACTCGAGCGTACTCTGCCCTTCGAAACTACCCTCCTCTCCCCACCCCCACCCCCGTTGACACACATAGACAGACACACATACACCACTTGTCGCTCTTCTCTCCCTCATCTAACTCCGTTTATACCTGAGAAGCAGCCCCCCCCTCCCTTTTACCACGATTTCCACGGCAGTGGCTTTAATTTCGTGTCTCGCGACACGAAACGATCGCTCACCTCCTTCAACCACCACCACCCCCTCCCCCTGCTACTACTGACACAAGCCCTTTTTCCAACCCCTTTTCTTCTTTTCACGACAAAAGGAGGATACAGTTCTTTCTTTCTCCTACCTCGTCCGTTCCAACTGTAATTTCCATCGACGTTGGGTTATATACTGTCACAAGAGATATAATATTTGTGTATGTATGTGTAGGATGTAAGTGTGAGATACAAGTTATGTTACGAGTGTGACTGGTATGTATGTATGTTGATTGTACGAGGAGGAACCCAACGCGAAGGGAAAAGACAAGGGACATAGGAAACGTACCTATAATAGTCCTTTACAAGGGAGGGGGTGAAATGATATAATTGGCATTCGCGATGGGGGCGGATAATATCGAAAAGCGGGTAAATGCTTCTCTCTCTCTCTCTGACTGACTATTACACCCTCCGACTATCCATTCGCGTGTCCTAATATATATATAATAAATTATGTCATAATGTTGTACTTTCTATATATTATATAATAATATAATTAAATTAAAAAAAAATTATATTATATATTATATAATTAATTTTGTAGTTATTTAAATTTATAAAAATTAAAATTATTTATATATATATATTTGTTATATTATATTTTTAAAGTTTTGCTAACTTAATTTGTTTTCTCTTTCTATTATATACATATACATAGATACATACATAAAATATAAAGTTATGACATAAATTACTTTTATGGATTGTCTATAAAAGAATAGTATAAAAAAAAAAAGAAAAGGTACAAAATAGTTTTGCGAGGTCATGGTAGGCGTCCATTTCTATACGAACACGTCGAACATTAACTGGATCGACGCTCCCATTTTTATTTTTTTCTTACTTTCTTACTTTCTTTCTTTCTTTCTTTCTTTCTTATTCCAGTCGGCAACTTACCCACGATTACCTGAAATCTCGATTCATGCATTTTTTAAAAGCTACCTGGATCCTTATTCTCTTATAAACCACCACTATATATACCATTATCATGACTTACGTAGTTGGCAATACTTCGTCCTTTAGACGTAAGTAAATTACTTCCAAAGTTTTTCCTACGTACTACTCATTTTGTCAGATTATTTTTTTCTTTTTTTTTTCTATTCTTCTCTTTCATTTTACACATTTGAATTATTCAATACGAAATACGTGGAGATAACGTTTGACCATTTACTTTTACTAAGAAGACATTTATAATAACATATTTAATATCATTTACTTTGTTTTTATTTACTATTCCATTTAATCAGTTGACGACTGTGGAATTTAGTTTCAAATTAAAAACAAGCAACGCGACGTGTATACACGTCTAACGCACTTAACTGCTTAAGATTGTATTTTACGATGTAAAAGAACAAAAAAAGTGTACATTATCAAACTGATAGAAATACATTGGACACGTTTGAAAATATTGTTAATACAAAAATAAGCAAACAACCTTCATTGGAAGGAACGGGTTGTTCCTCCTCCTCCTCCTCATTAAAAGATGTGGGATAAAAAAATAAAGGAAAAAAATAATCATAATAATAATAATTTGATAAGTCAAGAACACAATTTGTAAATAGTACACTGAAAAAAAAGGGAGTATTGAAAAGGCTCTTGAATTTTGCGGGAGTATTCAAACCCATTTGTAAAGTTCACGATGATTCGATACCCGATTATATACCTCTGACCCTCTGACTGACCTCGTAACCCTTCTTCGTGTCCGCAATTCGCACAATTGCAATAAAAAGTATTCGCATTCCGTAACTCTCCTCTTTTACCATCCCCCAACCATTATCATCAACCAACACCACCCCCTTTTCCAATTAAACGTGTAACGCGCGTACATTCATTTGTGCATTTATTAATCTACAGGGTTAATCAAAAGTCGTTCAATTGTTTTTTGATAATCCAATTATTTAGTTTGTTCACTGTCAAAATGTATGCAAATGATCAATAGAAAGATATCAATTTAATTGCAATATTTATCAAATATAATCTTAATATATATAACTGCAGTGTGACGTTGTTTGTCCGCAATGAACTCCTAAACTACTGAACCGATTTTAATCAAATTTTGCACACAGTGTGCAGTTTCCATCCAACTTGAAAGATAGGATAGTTTATATCTCAATTTATTGCGAATTATTTGTTTATTAACAAAAAAGAGTCATGATTATGTCTATAAGTTCGATAAGATTCTAACAGATGGCGGTGGTATAAGGTAATAATTAATATGTCAAAACAACGTTTGTTGGGTCAGCTCTAATATTTGTACATCTTGAAATAATTTATTAGTAACTTTTGAATAAACCTGTATGGTACATACGAAGCCAATCGATCGATCGATAATTTTACCGAAGAGATACGCTAGAATAGCCTAATTACTCGCAAGCGTGAACGTAAAGGGCATCGAGCATAATGCATGATCCATTATGATGCGAAGATATGTTCGGTGAGATAAAAAAAAAAAAAAAAGAAAAGGGGTGGAAAAAGAGAAAAACAAGAAAAAAATATATCGAAGCGAATGCGTAGTAGGACGCAAGTTTAAAAAAAAAAAAAAACGATGATCTCCTCCTTTTACAGTGGCAACGTTAAAAAAAAAAAAAATAATAGGAGCAAGGATAAAAGAAAAGAAAATAAAATGAAATAAATCAATGATCAAAATGTCGCGTAACTTTGAATTCGATTTAATGGAAAAAAAAAAAATAAAAATAAAAAAGAAAATAATTATGAACAATTTCAATAATAATAGAAATTTTTCAAAAGGTTGGTTGGATCATCAACATTTAATTTAACCCAAATTTAATCGAACATTTTCTTATCATTTTTCTTGAAATATTTATCAAATATATAATAGTATAAAGAACAAAACTATTAACTCACGACACGAAACTATCATTAATAATAAAAAAAAAAAAAAAACCATATCGAATAATTCCAAGTTCTCCTTGGTATTTGTCGTTCGTTCGTTCGTTCTATTTTTAAGACAACTCGATAGAAAAAAAAAAACTATTGTACTATAACTCGTAATTTGTTAAAAATAATAAATTGCAATAGAATGGAAAAAATTCAACAACAACAAAAATAAAAAAAAGAAATTCCAAATCAAATGATGAAATAATATTTATAAATGGTAAATAATTATTAACAATCTAATGATATTTTGTAAAAACGACAAAGAAAAGTCAAGAGTCATCGAATTGATCGAAGGTAGGGTGATGGTGGTGTGGTGGTGGTAGTGGTGGTGGTCTGTCTAGGACCGGTAGAGGGCCGTTATAAGGGCCGATCGATTATTAACCAAAAGGAGAACTAGCTGAGTAAGGAAATCGTTGCCCAAAGTTCATACATATGTACACTATATATTATATATACATAACATATATACATACTATATCATATTATGTAGAGTACATATGTAGAACAGAAGGAATACGGGTCACGAACCTAACCCATTGGAAAACTTTACGATAACGATCCAAATCATCATTTTCTACATATGTGTGTATAAATAATTAGTTTGTTGAATGTTTTATAACTACAAAAATAATTCTTCTTTTTTCTTTTTCTTTTTTTTTTTGAAGTGAAAATTTCTTTAGAATCAGGGTCATTTGAAAATCATGAAACGGAAGAAACCGTGAAACCGATGAAACAAAAATAATTAATTAATTAATTAATCAAATTCAATATATACAAATTCAGTGTGACGTTGTTTGTCCGCAATGGACTCTTAAACTACTGAACTGATTTTAATGAAATTTATTTTATTTCACGTGATTTTTTTCAACTTAACACATAGCACAATTTTTATTTAGAATTAGGTTATCTAGGTTCTGTAAAGTTCTTTCAATAGATGGCACTGTATTACAATTCAATTGTTTAGATATATTCACGTCTTGAAGCTTGCTTTTCTTTGAAGATTTGTTTCACTTCTACCGTGTGTTTTGTTAAATTTACAATGAATGGAAATCTTTCAATGTGTGTGTGTATAATTAGTTAGTTCAATGTTTTATAAATGAAAAATATTTCCAATTTTTTTTCCTTTTTTTTTTTTTTTTTGTTAAAATTAACCCCATCATATTATAACAATAAGTGGAAAACTGAAATAATTCAACTAATTAATGCATAAAGAGGAGATATAATAACATCAATTAAAAACGACCGACCAATTAAATTCTTCTCGTCTAAAATAGGACAATAATTGAATTATCATGCAACTCTTTATGAAGATGCATTTTACCCGTTGAATATTATCTAATGAACGACGTTTAATTTTTTTTTTTTTTTATTACTTTTTAAGTGACATTACTACATTTAAATTATTTCGAGAGATAAAATAAATGTTAATATTAAATATTAAATATATTTAATTTAATTATATTTAATATTTAATATTAATATTAATATCAATGAAATATTGTAAAGTAAAATAATTTATGAAAATATCAAAAAAAAAAAACCCATGATGATGGTGATCAATTCTTTTGTCAGATTCAAATATTTTTTTTTATATTTTTATTACTCGTACTTTAAACAGTTCTCTTTCGAAATAAGAAGAAAATACAGTCGAATTGAGAACCTCCTTCTTTTGGAAGTCGGTTAAACATTTCTGCATTAAATTCATGAAAGTACCGAGGTCAACGTCTTCTTCTTCTTCTTCAAGAGAGAGAGAGAGAGAGAGAAAAAGAAAAAGTAAAACTAATCTCTGTTAATGTCGTCGAAAATATGCAAATCACGAGTATACCAAACCGAATTACTTGCAAAGCTTGACTTTTAGAATCATCGTCTTCGTCGTCGTTGTTTTTACATTTCTCATCCAACATTTCTACGTAAACTCTCAATGTAACTTTACTACTTGCTTTTAAGAAGTTACATGAGTAACTTTCAAAGTGTTCTCATTACATTTTCTCTCTCTCTCTCTCTCTCTCTCTCTCTTTCTCTCTCTCTTTCTCTCTAGCGTAATTAATTATATCAAATACAAAAACTAAAGAAAAAAAAAAACTCAAAATATTAATTTACGAAAGATTTGTTCTTTTTTTTTTACTTTAAAGTTTATTATCAAACTTTTCTCACAAACTCAAAGTTTTTTTTGCAATTTATCAAACTGAAGAATAATTGATTTTTTTTTTTTTTTTTTTTTTGTAAAAACAACTAGTAATTATTTTATTCATGATGTAATCTTATGTAACATAATTATTTCTTTATTCGAATACGTAAAGTAATGTTACATTCAATTAATTCATTGTAAGAGAAAATATACATTGATCTTAAAATTTGAGAACTCATTTTTCTATAGAACGAACACATGAAAAGTAAAAAAATAAAAATAAAGGATATTAATGACGTTACATAATAATAATAGACGATATAGCAACACATCGTGAGAAGATTTTAATTGACATTACAAAAAGAAAGAGAAAGAGAGAGAGAGAGAGAGAGAGACAAGATTCGCGTGTTGAGATGTAAGAAGGAAAACTCTTCTATCCGTTACACACGCGTCGATAAAATACCCACGCTTTCTCTTCTACATTATTTCAAATTGAAATAAACAACAACCAAGAAGATTGACGTTATTAAGTAAACGAGACAATAGAAAAATAATGACAATAATTATTATTTACAAAAATTTACCAGTAATTACCGACATGTTTTGTTAGGTTCGAAGTCACGATAAAAGGACAAACGAAATTATTTATGGTTTTATATATATATATATATATGTTTGTCTATCACAAACTAACATTTAATTTAAAAATTGAAAAAAAAAAGAAAAAATACTTTTCAAAGTTTTCAACAAATCGAATAAATCTATTCTTTTTTTTTTTTTTTTATTTCTATTATATAAAATTAATATTGAAAAATAATTTGATAAAAGTTTTATTACCAATTTATGTTTCAAAATTGTACGATATGTTTAATTGCATTAAATTAATAAATTACACAATTATTATTATTATTATTATTAATTTAGATAAGATTAAATAATGAATGAGAGAAAGAGTATGGGATTATGGGTGAACGATTTACCAATGGTCTTCTTTCTCACTTTCTCACTATCACGATCTCATGTGTGTGTGTGTATGTGAGTGAGTGAGTGAATGAGTGAGTGGATTAAGCAGGACACGTGGGCAGGAATGCGACGTTAAGTGAAAGCAAAAGTTTCGTACTCGTAAAAGAGGAGAACAAGGTGGTGGAAAAGGTGAGGTAGGGGGCGAGGAAAGGAGGGGGAGGGGGAGGGTGAAGGAGGATGCGCCCATGGCAAGGTCGAGCAATGCCAGGTTCAAGGCCATCTCTAAAGCGTTCACTTCTTACTCTCACGACCAATTATTTTCCAATCTCTTATGCATTAATATTATTATTATTAAAATATGTAACACGTAAATATACGCGTCCAAAGTTTCATATAAAAAAAAAAAATATAAATGTGCATGGTGCATGGTGCGTGGTGCATGGTGCATGTGTGTCCATGTATGTATTATTACACAATGTCATCATTCGTAAGTATTAAGAAAGAGAACGCATATTTGGGCTGCAATTATTTCAAGGCCTTGTGTTTTTCATAGTAATTGCGAATATAATTTGTCTTTCTTCTTAAACTGAAGAATTGGTCAAGAAGATTTTAATTGGAGCACGACGACAAAATGAGAAATTGGAAATTTGAAAAATGACTTCGTTACATTGTCCTTGACATAAGGAAAAACGATTGCAATTAAAAATTGTAATTTATCAAATGTTGTTTTATAACACGCGTGTAATATAAATAACAAGTGTTGAAATGACGCGGCGTATTTTTTTTTTTTTTTTTTTTTTTTTACTAAAAGGATATAAAATAAAAGTAATTATCATTATATGTACGAAAAGTGAAAAAAAAAAAAAGTACGAAGATTGAGAATGATTTTCTTGGTAAACTATTGAATAATGCACGAAGAGAGAAACGAGAATTATAACGAGAATGAACGTATTTATTTATTTATTTATTTATTTATTTATTTATTTCTTTGAGAGAGAAAACCATTGGTGTGGTGATCCACACACAAGGCGTTTACGTAGATTTCACAACGCATTTAATGAGAAATCCAGTAACAACCCCCCACCCTACCCCTACCCCTACCCCCACCCCTCCTCCCTATAGGTGACACGAATCGCAAAGTCTTTTGAAATGAATTATTGCGAAATAATGTAGTAAGAAAAAAAAACGATAACTAAATCAATCAATCGATCAAAAGAAGAATAAGAGAAACATAATTGATGAGCACAATTTTTGTTTCAAATTCCATCATTTTTAGTGTTATCATAAAGATGTGAATTAACTAAAAAAAAAAAGATATTAGATGGAATTTTTCAAACACGATGATGATGGTGGTGGTAGTGGTGGTGATGGTATCTACCATTCCTACTTTGTCATACTAATCTCAAGAGACCTAGATCGTTGCATTCCATTGACGTAAAAGTACTCCTCGTCGAGTTCCAAGGCCTACGAGTTGACACAACGAGAAGGAGGAGGAGGAGGAGGAGGAGGAGGAGGAATAAAAGGGAAACTCTCTGTAGTTAGTGATGGTAATGGGTGGAACAGTGGAACAAAATAAGATGGAGATTTGAAAATGGAAAAACTACTTTGGTCATAGATACTCGAAGGAATTTGTTCTAATACTGTCGCAATTTTCAAGGCACGAGCCTCTTGTTTTTTTTCTTTTTCCTTTTTTTTTTTTTTCTATCTAAGATTACACGTCTAACGTGCATTAGTTGCTAAGAGTATTACAAGTGTTGATATTAATTTAACTTTATATATTACACATAATTAATATTTTGTTATCTTTAACCCATTAGCTGTCACCACGACGATTCCCATTTGGGAATTTTGAAAAATTTTACTTACACCACTCGCGGTTTTTTATGTGAACTGTATGAGAAAAAGTGGCATAATAATACCTATTTTGTATGTATAAAATAATAATAATAATAATAATAATAATAATAATAATAATAATAATAATAAAAGAAATGTTGTAAAATAAATTCAGGTAACATTTAACGTGTTGTTATTATTATTAAACGTGTGTATGATTATTATTTGACAAATTATTATTCTTTGCTTTTTTTTATTATTATTATTATTATTATTATTATTGTCAATTATATAACTTAATCGAGAAAAAGATATCAAACGAGATATTTAAACGAGTTAATATCATCTCATCGACAATGATCGAGATAAATTATATTGAAAGGAAAATATTCAATCGTAAAATGTATTTTAAAGATGCGTCAATGAGATTATAAATGAATCGTACAAAATAATTCCAAAAACAAAAAAAAACTAATTAGTATTCGTATTTTGTCACAGAGTGGGGAAAAACAAATTTAACGATTCACTTTTCGTTCCACTTTGTAAGGGATGTTTACGGGTAGGTTAGCCGGTAAACTGGAACACACCGAGGGGGAAACAGAGAATCGATGTGAGAGAAAGAGAGAGAGAGAGAGAGAGAGAGATGTTGTTCTGTATACGGGCGTTTGGTATGTACATATGTATTCCCCCCATCCCCCACACCACCGCCACACCACCCCCACCCACACTCCTCCTCCTTCTCAGGAGTTTACCTCGACCTCCTAAAACACCGCTTTATTTTATTTAATCTTCTTTTTTTCTTGTTTTTTCTTGTTTTTTTTTTTCAAATTAACCGAATAATTATAATTTTAACGTGAACATTTTTCTCTCGCTATATTTCACTAACACACACACATCTACAATCCCATATATTTTCATCGAATTGAAAATGCAAAAAAAAAAAAAAACATTTTTTCCACAAATTTATTTCAACTCATCTCTAAAAAAATTTTATTCATTTGCATACATGTGTGTGTGGGCGTGGGGGGGGGGGGGTGTTAGTATGTTGAGTAGTAGCACACAAGTGAATAAATATTGTAGATGACAAGTTGGAAATCATCATTTTCTCTTTTTCTTAGAAAAATACGAATGAAGGAATTAAGAAAAACATGTTTCATGTTTTATTGAAAATTTTCGTACGATAAGAGATTAAAAGAAAAAGAAAAAAAACAAATAGAAAAATAAATATGAAAAATATATTTCTCGAAAGAAGAGCTCAGAGAAGAGAGAGAGAGAGAGAGCTTCGATGTAAACCAAGTATAATAAGTGTTGCTTGTTATTCAAAGTTAAAGAGTACGAGATATCAAACGTCGAGGTCGCGTAGTAACCTATATTTCATGCAAATTAAGAAACCGGTGAGCAGGTGTAAACACACGGCTAAACATAAGACTTTACTTTTATGTTAGTTCTATTTGTGTGTGCGTGTACACGTTTTTGTTTAGAAACGTGTCTCTCATTTAAATTTGCATACTAAAAGCCTACGTATTTTTTTTTTTATATTAATCAAGTATTTTATCCTTATCGCGTCATAATATGCAATAAATAATATATATATATTATTATTATTATTATTATTATTATATTATATATTATATTATTTATATTATATACGTATGTATATATAAAACAACCGTAATAAGATATAACAATCTTGAATATGATATAACCTAGTCATCCTCTCCCACCCTGTACACACACACGTGCTGGTGCACGCAAGCGTACGCGTACGCGTTTAAAACAAAATGTGTGAAGAGAGGAAAAACAAAGGGAATAATATAAATAAATAAATCAAAAAGAAAAGAGATGTAGTAGTGTAGGTTGGTAAAAAATATGGGGGGGGGAGGGGGAAACGCCTATATGACAGAAACGAGTGGACAAAGTCTGTAGGAGTAGAACACAACCCACCCGCGTGGCTCGCGTGTCAATGGGCGTGTGAATTTTCCCTTTGTCTTTCTCTCTCTCTCTTTCTTTCTCATATTTACGTGTGCACACGGTGAGAGAGAGGAGGACCTCATATATACTTGCACTCCCCCCCCCCTCACCCCACCCACCAACCCATCCCTCTTTTACGAATATACCCGTGTGTGTGTATGTGTTCACCAACGACGAACCCTTACATTAATGTTTTCAGTCACAAGCTGGAAAGTTTTGTGATGGCAACCAGTGAGCTAGCTACTAGTTACCCTGGTAACGCTTTGTTGTGCCACGAGGGATGAAGAAAAGGACAGAGTATATTCTACCTATCCCTTCTTCTTCTCCTTTTCCCTACCCTTCGTCCGTTAGTTCGTTCGTTCGTTCATTTACATCCTTTAAAACCATCTGATACTCACGAGAAACTCTTCTGTTCTCGCGACAACTTGCATCAGAGACCAACCACTATTTTCTATAGAGACGGGGGGGGGGGGGAGAGAGAGAGAGGTGAGTGACCAAAAAAAATGCAACAGTTTTCTAAAACCTGATATTTCGATATTATTTAGTATTTATGGTGTATAGCAAATAGTCTCTGCCGTCAGTCAAGCCAGTTTCTTTTACGATTAGCGGGAGGGGTGGAAGGGGTGGTGACGGCTTCAAAGTTGTGTGAAAAAAATCATGTATGTAGCAACAGTTTTCTAAAATCTCAAAAATTTATAATCCAAAAGCTGTGTATCGACTGCTGATGGCGTATGTTAAATAAAAATTCAGGCTGAGTATGTGTTTTTTTTTTTTTTTATTTTTTCTTATTATTAAGAACTTGTATACCTATTTTGAGATTTTAGAAAAGTGTTGCAACATACATGGTTTTTTTTTTCACAACTTTGAAGTAGCCGTCCTCCCGCTAATCGTAGAAGAAACTGGCTGACTGACTGACAGAAGGCTGCTATTGCTTTACACCATAAATATTACATAATATGGAAATATCAGGTTTTGGAAAAGTGTTGCATTTTTTTTTTGCCACTCACCTCCCCCTGTCTATTAATTTTCGACTTAACTTGACCTACCCCCAAAACTTATTTCACATTAAACATCATCCTTATATACATGTAGGTATATATATATGTATGTATGTACATGTGTTTGTAGATGTATATATGTATATTTTTATATATATGTTGTGTAATTATATAAAGCTTGCAAATTTTCTATTATAATCAAATATTAATTAATATAATAAGAAATATTTGTTGTATTTATTATCACAGGTACCTGTTTGATAATTAATATTGCAATTTTTAATGTGTACAATTAATAATATTTTGTTGTTAAATGTTTTATACTAATATTTAAATCACACAAAATATACAACAGCATTTACAACAGTATTTTAAATTTAAATATATATATTTTGTATGCTTAGTTATATATTTCATTTTCTATTATAATCAAATATTAATTTGATAAGAAATATTTTGTATTTATTATCACAGGTTAGTATTTGATAATTAATATTGCAATTTGTAGCAATTTTAAATCTGTACAATACATATTGTACTAATATTTAAATCACACCAAATATTTTCTAATATACATCAGCATTTATTACAGTATTCTAAATTTAAATATATATTATTTGTGCTTAGTTATAAATTTCATTTTCTATTATAATCAAATATTAATTGATAAGAAATATTGTTTGTATTTATTATCACAGGTTAGTATTTGATAATTAACGTTGCAATTTGTAGCAATTTTGAATATGTACAATTAATAATACTATTTTGTTTAAGTGTTTTGTACTAATATTTAAATCACACAAAATATTTTATAATATAGAACAGCATTTACAGTATTCTAAATTTAAATATATATATATTTTTTGTGCTTAGTTATAAATTTCCTTTTTCTATTATAATCAAATATTAATTAATTAATAAGAAATATTTTTTGTATTTATTATCACATGTATGTGTTTGATAATTAACCTTGCAATTTGTAGCAATTTTGAATCTGTACAATTAATAATACTTTTTTGCTAAGTGTTTTATACTAATATTTAAATCACACAAAATATACAACAGCACATTTACAGTATTGTAAATTGAAATATATATTTTTTGTGCTTTGCTATAAATTTCATATTTGTATTGTAATAGTTAATTCATTGTGTATGTAATTTAAACTAATGTAGTTTTTAAATAATTGTGATGTAGTTTATATGTATGGTTCAAAAAAATATTGAACATAAAAACTGTCGTTAATGAGCATGAGAAAATATTGAAAAAAAAAAAAAAAAAAAAAGAAATTACCTACAATAACCATATTTGTCTTCTAGAAAGATATTTCTATGTGTAAACGTTGTACAACATAGAAAAACAAAGAATTTCATACAATCTAACAAATGTTAGATTTACAAACACATATATATTTATATATAGTGATATATAAAAGAGAAGAAGAAATAGGAATAAAGTAACTGACGCCTATTCATTCTTGTTCTAAATTCTAAACACTTTAAACTAGACTATGAACAGAAATGTTACGTAAAAATGTTAAGAATAGATTGATAATAGAACAAAGGGAAAAAACCAGGTAAACATTTATCTATACAAAAAAAAACAAAAAGTAAAACGTTTAAAGTCACGAAAAAAAAAAACAAAACAAAACAAACAAACAAAAGAAAAGAAAAGAAAAGAAAAACTTTGAAAAATACAATTCTCTGGAAATAAAATCAACCAAAAAAAAAAAATTGTACAGATTCAAAATAAAATAACTAGCACAGAAAAAAAAAAAATTGTTCTCTTGAATATATTTAAAAAACTATTTTATCTTCCTTACGTGCTTTATCTATCACATCGAGTGACTCAATTTCTTCTTAAAAAATAAAATAAAATAAAATAAAAAAGGTTGAGATTAAACTGTAAAGATCGCAAGATGTTTCTGTAATAATCGTAAGAAACCTACAAATCTTCCTTCACGTTTATCTCAATGGTTCGTGAAAGAATATGAAATAACCATATAAAGAGTAGCAAACATAAATGCATTGTTGTTCATATAGATGATGACTACGTGATCTCCATCATGAAAAACTGCTCATGTAAAACGTAAGCTCTCGTAATGTGCCTGCTGCTGCTGTCGTTCCCAAAAATATATAGAGTTTAGTATACAATTAGTTTTTAACAGGGCCGGTTTGTCTGCGTTTGTTGATCAGCAACCAGCATACAATCAAAAACCTATATAGGCAGAAGAGGTTTTTGATAAATAAAGAAACCAAAAAGGTTTCCAAATTCTTTCTACAAATTGACTCGTTGATCGTATTTCAATGCATTCCAATGTAATACTTATATAAAGATATAAGATGTTGTATAGATGATGCATAAGTGTAGAAGAAAGAGGTGTAGAAGAATAAAGAATGTTGACCAAAACCCCTTATCGTGCTTTATATATTAATGATTGCATTTTATATTGCGTTTATACTATTTACAAGTAGAACAAATTAAAATGTACTTTTTCATATGAAAATAAATGAATTTTTCGATATTTTGAAATAGGGTGAGTATTTATATATATATATATATATAGGCGTGTTAAGCTACGCGAAAGTAATAATGTAAACGCAAGAAATGCTATCGTACAGATGGTTGCATGCGCATTTACAAAGAGAGTCTCTCTCTTTCGAGGTCATCGAGATTCTCCGACGTGCGTTTCGTCGGTTACGGTCGAGTTTCTTCAGACTAACGAGTCTAACAACAAGTAGAAAAATAAATTAAAAGCCTTAAGAGGACGATCTATCTGATATAACGATAATACGATAATCATTGATTACAATGAACATTCTTTCGAAATTATCAAAGAAAATATTTTCTAATCAAAAAAAATCTAAAATACAATTAATTAATTAATTAAATATTATATACACATAATTAAATAATGAACATTAATTAAATCATTATAAATAACGTTAAAAAAAATTCTTTCTCTCATTGTTACCAACCGCGTTTACTGTTTCTAAAAAAAAAAAAAAGAAAAAACAAACAAACGAGGAATTTCATTCTATCAAAAGTAAATTATAATAAACTTTTAAATAAATGATGATGAAAGAAATTTCTAGATGACGTAAGGAATATAATTTAAAAAAAAAAAAAAAAAAAAAAACAATATGGAATATAATGTTGCATCGTTTTTAATCGAAACGTTTTAATGGCCGAGTATGAGTAGATAAAAAAAAGGAAAAAAAGAAGAAAAAAATGTTATCTTTCGTGATAACACAACGGCGGGACATATGCGGAGAAAATGAAAGAGAGAGAGAGAAAGAGAGAGACAGAGAGAGACGCTGCATCAACACAACTATGAAACAACTACAAGGAAAATCCTCGTAAAGTGGCGCTGATCTCGCTTTTATCTTTTCTAATATACAATACACACACGTAATTCCTCCCCCTTTTTACTACGCCCTACTTAAATCTTTCTTTTTTATCTGAATCTTTGTTCGTCCGGTAAAATGAGGTAAAAAAAGAAAAAAAATATGACCAGAAATAAAAGAATTTAGTTATTTAATAAAAAAAAATTATGAAAAAGATAATGGTTGTGTAGTAACTCCTTCTGGGGTAAACCTATCAAAGTATCCAGACGAATTCCGACGGAAGAAGCCGAAGCGAATCGCCAGAATTATCGACTTTGGCCGTCGACCCTCGTCGTCGTCGTCGTCGTCGTCGTAGTCGTAGTCGTAGTCGTCGTCACCATCGTGGCCGTCAATGATACATCATTTTCGTACAAAAGATGTTAAATGAATATAACAGGGCATATAATATTTCTAATCTTATATCATTTTGTTATAATTGTTGTTCTCTCAACTTTTCGTTATGGTTTTGATTTTTAATCGAATATTCAAAATAGGATTAAAATAACAAATGATGATCTAACAAAAAAAAAAAATAAGAATGCAATTTGATGATTTCTTTATTCCCTACAGTATAACAATCGAAGCGAAAGGAAAATTTGGTAGAAAGGACAGGTAGCTGGTATATAGGACAGTTAGGTACAAAAAGAAATAAGGGGAAAAGGTACAGAACGAAGGGAACATAGGAAATGAAGAAAGGAAGGAATGCAAGACGCGTCCACGTGAGAGGGCACGCTCTCTACACTGGTAGACTAGATTAGATTTACAATAGTGGTGTAACTTTGCTACATCTTTGTAATAATATCGACGTAAAAGAAAAGACAAAAATTTAACCAAAACACGAAATTTCGTAAACGGTTTTTCGACTTTTAATCCGGTGAGATATGCCGGAATCGATGTAAGAATGGAAGTAAAGGATAGAACGATAGATAAAAGAGAGAAAGAGAGAGAGAGAAGGAGGAAGAAATACGATAAACGAAAGTTAGTAAAGGACGCTTTTTCACTAAACACTTAAAAATCATTTCACCAATAACAAATAAAACGTTGGTTATATTTTACAAAATGGTTCTCAACTTACCCGTTCAAAAGAATTCAAATAGAAACCGCAAAAGACTTTCAAGAACAGGATCAACGCTAACTTACTTACAATGAAAATACTTCTGGTACACAAATTGCAAGAATAGCTTTCCTATGCACCCGGACCGACATACGCTACTAACGCCATCTGCCGGTCTAACGCGATTGGACGAAATCAATCGACCAATCAACGTAAAGCTTGCCTCCTTTACGGGGGAAATAATTTGAAGTGAATTATTCTTCACATTGTCTCGCCACAATTCAAACATTTCTAATCATTAACTTATCCTTTTTTATTTTTACTTTATCGTTCTATCTCGTATTTTTATTATCTATGGAAATTACTGTCGAATTTAATTAACTCTCGAGAAAATTTACTATATATATATATATATATATTATGTAACTCGTCATATTACTTTTCTTCTTTTTTTCTTTCTTATAAATGAAATTGTTTAATCAAAAATATCGATAAATTAAACTACTCCCTGACGTTCTATTTTATTTAATAATTTATCAACAATGCAAAACGATCAAGACAAAATGAATATTACAGAAGAAATGCAATCGTACGAAAAGAAATTTCAAACGATTAATAAGAAATACGAAGAAATCGAATTGAAAATTATTCATATAAGTCAATCCAGAGATAGAACTTTGCTCGAATTAGAAGACATGAAAATGAGAAACGATATGCTTAAAGAACGATTAATAAATATTCACGATAATTATTTATCCTGCGTAACGATATTGGATAATCAACAAAGATACGAGGATGAAATGCGCGGTAAATTTGAAAAGTTAACTATCGAACGAAACAATTTAAATGAACGTTTGATCGAATGTAAACGATTAAAGGAAGATAATGAAGAAGAGATTAGAAAATTATCTGTTACATTCGAAATAGAAAAGGTAATTAGTATAGAATTCGCAATGTGTTTTTAAATAAAATATAATCATGTTCATCATTTTATATGTTTTTCCGTAAATACAAACTATAAACGATGCGTTACAATGATAATGTAACAATATTTCGTAGAAAAAGAACGTAGCTTTACTTCGTAAATTAGAGACAGCATCAAAGACGATTAATATCACGCAAGATTTACGTGATAAAATTAACGTTGTTTTAATGAACAACAACGAGTCATCAAATGAGATCTAAAGAAAAATCTCACACAAATCAACTAACATGTAAAAATATAAATAAATAAATATAAAAATAATTTTTTTTTTTACTATGATAATAAAAATGGCCTATTGTCTTCGAATATATGACCCATATAAATCAGTATTGCAATAAATAAATCAAATATTTAAATACATTGATCGAATACTTTCAACAATACCATTTTTAATCTTATTCCAAATTCTCCCCTTTTATTGTCATAGCACAAACCACCGTTGTTTTCTCGATTCATTTCCCAAATCATTATTTCACAATTAGGAAAATTACCTCTCTGTCTTTTCGTACTTTTTCTGTCAGACTTTGAGCAGCATAATATCCCTTTCTTTGTTTCGTATTTCCAAACAATGACACATCATTTAATTAATCTTCTTCCATTACTTGAAGCAAATGTTGCACCTCTTCTACTTGATTTTCCAAATATTCTTGAATAATAGGAGCTCTGTGTAAAATATTTGCTACTCTGTCATTAGTAGCACATAATTTGGCCCTATCATCAGTGAGTTTCTTCATTAGGATAGCATTTTCATTTTCTTTTTCGATCAACCATTTCTCTAGTTTCTCATTTTCCGCTTTAATCTTTTCAGCGTCTAACGATCTCAAGTGTAATTCAACATTTCCAGGTGGTCTCCTACAAATACACAGAATTAATATCGTTAGTTTGATAAACTATTTATAAAAGAAACTAGAAGAAATTGCTATTGTACCAAACAGTTTGATCGTTCGTTGAATTTACAGCTTCTTCCGACAATTTGGAAACTTTCTTCAATCCAGCTTCCAATGAACCCTCTTGATATATTTCCTCCAATTCGTCATTCATTCTCTTCAACAATTCATCAATCATAGCTTTGTGCAATTTACGGCAGAGAGAAGAGGATGACCGTTTCTTAACGATAGTCAACTCGCGAAATTCTTCTTCACTGAAAAAATAAATAACGTTATTATATTCTCAGTATAATAAATCAATTCTATTTATAAATTATAGACAAATAATTCACATTTTTATCTATCTCAATATACAATTATATATCCGATATACATAATAAGGATAAATACAATATATTACGTAAAAATAAAGTAATATAATACTTAAAAAAAATGTACCAACACTCCTTTAATGCCGATACTTATTTAAACAAATACACACGATCATATATTGTGCACAAATATGTAATCTTTATGTAATATAAAGCACGCACACACGCACACACTCACACACGCTCGTACACGCTATTCTATGAAATTCTATGAAAGAAAACTATTCTTCAGAGTTGACATAGTAAGCTCAATCAGGCCGGGACTGGTGCAATTTGATATAAATGCTACATATTTGCATTAGTCCAGACCTAACTGAACACACTAATTATTTCTTTGATGATGATCCTTGTCCAAATGCAACTTCTTTTTATTATAACAAACAAACAACATAGGAATTTTATTTGAAAACTTCGAGAGTGAAAGAGACACACTGCAGGAGCCCAACAACAAAGAGAAAAAAAAAAAGAAAAAAAAAAGAATAAAAGTAATAGAAAAAAAAAAAAAGATGTGTTGAATTTACGATCTCGACCAACCGATCCAAAAACTATCACGATCTTTACAATCGAGGGTTGCTCCAACAACTGTGGCTTCCGTTGAAGATCTCTCTCTCTCTCTCTCTCTCTCTCACTCTCTTTCTTTCTTCCTTTTGTAGTATGGTAGGTATATACACGCTTAGGGTCCTTTGTTTCCTCGAACATTTCATGGAATTCCTCGAAGGTCAACCGGGTATGCCGAGCGTCTGCTGAGTTTCTCGGAAGAGGAAATAGAAGGAGGATGATTAGCAACGGAGAAGTTTAGAAAGAGTAAAAGAGGAGAGGAGAGGAGAGGAGAGGAGAGGAGAGGAAGGAATGGAATTTCTTTTAACGATTATTATTCTCAGAACGAGAGAAGTAGTAAAGGGGGAGGAAGGGAGAAAGGAAGAAAGGAAGAAAGAAAAAAAGAAAGAAAGAGAACGCATAATCCTCTTTCAACGGTGACCAAAGAACTCGATGGTCAACCACGTCAGAAAACGAACGAACGAACTACGAATTAACATGCGAGTTTGCGAAGGCCAATGACATCGAATGACACCATCGAGTTCAACCGACCTTAACATTTTCTTCCCCTTCCTTCCCGAATATTCTTTTTCACGAGAGCTTACATATCGTTTTGTAGGAAGATGCTATTATTATTTATTCTTAGGTAAAATTTTGTATATTACAGATTTTCATTATTAGAATTCTTTTTTCTTTATCAACTGATCCGAAAATAAAAAAAATAATTACATTTATTTATTAAATGATCAATAAATCTTTAGTCAGAATTTGTCTATAACGAAACCAACAAAAACAGACCTGTTACGTATAAAATACGCTTTTCTTGTGTTACATTTTTTTTTGGTCAAATTAACTGATTAATTAAACAGAAAATATTGCTTACAAATAATTCAATGAAAGAACGGACGGACATAATCGTCGAACGATGCCAATGCAAAACTGTGAGAACACATTTTTCCAATCCCTTTCACTTGAGACTCCAATGCGGAAACTAAATTATAATTGATATTATTTTGTTACCGTTATAATCCGTTCGATACGTGATAATAAATTGAAAGTTAAATAAGTATTACTGTATACTAAGTATTATTTTGTCCGTTAATTCTTCATTTTATATTGATTATTACGTGGAAGAATAATTTATTATTGTAATATAATACAATGTCTCTATATGAATAATACGTGCATTTCCTTTGAAGAAAGGTCAGAGAATGAAATAGTTTAGATTATTAAAAGACCATGTGTGCATGGTATTCGATATGATACATTCCTATCAAGATTACTTCTTCCTGGAAGCAATAATGAGCCAAGCAACTTCCGGTCATGCTTATATTGCTGTAATTATAAGAGCTCAGATGAAAGAATATCGCTGAATCCTTTTAAAAATTCATTTAATATATATGTATATAACATTTCTTCAATTATTTTTTAATATACAGGTTGAAATAAAAGTCACTATATTCTTAAAGTAATTTTCAAGAAATTATTTATTTACTCATTCATTTGTTTTAATTATTAATTTGTATGTAACAGAAAATAACCAAGGGTTTTGTTTAGCATGTATTTTATCGACATTTATAAAAATCTTTTGATTTATCAAGAAAGGATACAACATAATAAGTTGTATTAATTAGTTTTTTGTTTTTGTACAGTTAAAACTGCATGAACAAATAAATTACATAAACAAATTTCTGAAAAAAGCAATTACTTATCTCATCCTGTATAATTTATTCACATTTATAATATAGTATCAAGATTAAATGAAGTATATTTGAAATATTAACTTTTTACAATTTTTAAACTAATATCGCAAACTGCATAATGTTATAAACTATGGAAATGTGGTATAATAAAAAATGTATAATACAACAGAATAGTACATGGAATAATTGTTTTTTTTTTTTTTTTTTAAGTAAGAATAAAATCTAGTTTGAAATTCGTTTCTATTTTAGTCTTCTATTGTCATCAATCAGTCATCTTTATTGTGGCTACTGTGATTTAGAATTCCGGAGAATGCATAAAAGACATATTTTTTATGAATGTAAAAGTTATTATAGTTAACATTTCAATAAAAGAAACAAATAAATAATAATTTTATCGTTAGAATAGAAAATCTTTTGTTACTGTTTCTCCAATGATAAGAAATTGGTGTTCAAGTTTGTAAGAAATTTTTTAAAATGTATGTATGTATAAATCTAAATTATCGAGACTATAATAATTTGGACTCACCTGACAGATTCAGCAATGTTTTTGAAACTCTTTGTAACAGCAAGCCGGAAAAGAAGCGCATTGTTTGCTGCAGATACTTCTTCTTTCTCAAGTGTAACATCTTGCCCTTGCGACATATTTAAATCTAACCTATACAATTCTTTCATCTGTCACCATATCAATATAACGCTCGTAAGTTCTTCCTTTTGATATCACAGATTCACAGTTACATTCCTATTTTCTTTGAAGGTTTCTTTAATTTCTAGAAAATATGGAAATGCATCATATGCACTTGCAAAGAAATTATTCAAAACACGCCGACGCAATTTACTACTGTCAGTCACGCGAATGCTATACTCTCCACGTAATGCAAGAAGAAGCGTCGAGGTGGAGGTGGAGCCATCTATCGTAATCCCAGAGACTTTAGTTCGTTAGAAGGGCCGTACAATTATCGTACGCACAGGAAAAATGTTGAATTTGTTGAATTTTTCGGATTTGATTTTCAACATCTGAAAAAAGAATAAAAGTTCCAATTTTTTCAAAGTTGATGACCTTTTTCTTTTTTTTTCTTTTTTTTTTTTTAGACTTCAAGTTTAAACAAGTTGTCGTACGTACGACGTACGGCAGGGAGAAAGATCAGATGGTACAGTGGTGGTTCTTTCTTCTCGAGATATTGAATCAAAATCACATTGCTTGTCTTCAACTTACCCGTTGGGTAAAATATAAAAAAAAAAAAAAAAAATGTTATCAAGTTTTCTAATTTTCAGATTGGACAGTGATAATTTATAGTTTTATCGATACAATTATGTACATATCGGATAATATCGGATAATATCGAATAATATCGAATTATCGTAAAATCGAAAATTATCGTACAGACTGAATTTTGGATCGTACAAGACTTCAAATTATGTGACGCGTACAATAATTATCGTACGAATGGGATCACTGCTATCAACTAAACCACTACGTGTCCACCTTATCGATAGTTATCGAATTTCTTACAGTAGCAATATATCGAAATTTGAAAGTGATTAGTATTCGAAATATATATATTAGTTTTATTATGAAATTTATAAATAAAAGATATTCTTTTTGAAAAGAAAATAAAATCTACATTGCGATATACTGTAAAATTAAACATTTAAATAAACTATATTAATTAAACACAATATAATTTATTATTATATTAATATTATTTCGATAAAATATAATATAATCGAAGAAACAGAAGAACATGCATTATATGATACATTTAATTATTTAACATCTTATTTTCTTCTTCTTTTTATATTTAAAAAGTTTCGATCTACAAAAAGGAGTTGCAATAACTGACAATGAGTTTCACAGACAATTGTCGTGATCTCAATTTTTCGTTCCACGTTCTCAGTGAAATTTCTCGATGGTAATGACGATTATGTATTCAACGGATTACGTGTGCTTAGACAATCACGTTAGATCAAAGCCATTGAAGCTACGCTACATCTGCATCTTCCTATGGAATGTCGAAGAAAGTAACTTCGTGGAAATTTAATGGTTGATGATCCCCGATCGATCTTTCACAAGGCAAACTCGTTACTGAAAGTATCGTGAGCTACATTAGCGATATTACATAATTGTATATATCATTTCTACAAGAATTTACTTATCTTGAAATAATATTGATCTATCTCATTATTTTGCGATAAATCTAACTTTAACTTGGAAATAAAAAATGCTCAATGTGTGTGTGCATAAAAACTTGACGACACGACGAAAAATGATATCACAAATCTCAATAAAATTGATGTAAAAAGTTTCAAAAAAGAGAATACTTCAAAATGTAGGTGATTTTTACAATTTCATATAAAATTCCCAAGAGACTTTTCATCCGACTCCTCACATCATACATATGTAAATAGATATGTAATATAAAGTAGAAATGGTATCCGGTATATTCGTAGATGCATAGTTCGATGAAATATCTCGGTGAACACGTTGAATATGAGAGCTATTCAAAAAGATGTTGTAATTGCAGCAGGTACCAGCAGCAGGTTCATTTGCTAACCGGACGTTAAGAATCAAATCCATCGTTGTTCGTTTCTACGTAAGATTGGATACACGAAGAAGAAGAAGAAGATGATCATATAAGCGGAACAAGTGCTTATAGATACATATCCGTAGATTTATCTTATAGTATCCGCATTTAAAATGACTCGATACGTCATTTGGTGGGTAAACAACGTTTGCCGAATATCAAACGAGCCGTTTATAGTATTACCAAGATAGAAATGGAAGAAGAAAGACTTGTATACTAAGATCATCGTACACATCTAAAGTGTGTATTTGAAAAGATGCGACCGGAATTGGTAACATTTGATGATAGCGAATGAGATATGGCAATACCTATCGCATGTTGGGCTAATACATTCTCTCAATCTCTAATCCTCTTTCTCTCTGATTCTTAAAAGTTCACCGGATCTTCCCCATTAGCTCTTATGGTAGGAATCCAAGGCGAACCAGGTGTATATCGGTAGAAAATATGTTCACTCTTAAATTGGATCATCCTTTGAAAGGGACGCATTCGTGTCGAGATCGACTGCACCCTTAAATCAAAGGTCATTCTAATTGAATCCAGCCACTTAATAAGAGATTAAGGATAGAGACAAAAAATAAGAGAAAAAAAAAACAAGAATAAAACAGAACATCTTAAACTCTTACGGATCGTCAAGATCGTCGAGAGAGATGTTCCAACGGCATCTTAAAATTATGCAATAACTGAACGGCCTGAACTATATTTTCTTTTTCTCTATCACACGGAACACGCGCAAAAAGGCTTCGGGGCTACCGATGAGCACCCATTCACTCCATCGGGTCTTGTCTATCTTAACGATTTTCTCATACCGAGATATTACTCTAATGTAAGAGTCAAATCCCATACGGGACCTTCTGCACTACGACGATCTTTCGATATTTTCTCTTTAACGAGTTTCTCGAGACTAGCCCCATCGTTTAGTTTATTTTGTTGTTTTGTTTTTCTTAATGTTTCAATCATTATCATCTTTTTATATTTTCTTGAGAAATGGAATGCATGAAATTTGTTCGCAACACGTTGCAGCATTGTCCTAATGGATCAAGAAAAATGATTTCTTCCGTTGGTTTTATTTAAATATCTCGTTTTGGCCTCTCATCTTCTACTCTCATCCAATCCATGTAATCCTTGTCGTCGGAGAATAGTTGCGTCAATACCAAAGCGTAAGAAATCATCCAGACCGCAGCTTTTTTCTTCTCTCTCCATCTCTCGACCTCCGGCCGTCTGTTTGTCCGTCCGTCCGTCTGTTTGTCTATCTATTCGCGTTATTTCGAAATCATTTGACTCGAGCGAGAGCAAGAACACAAGTGAAAAAGGGTTACGGAGTGGCAGGTACAGAAGTACCGGCATTGAGTTCAATCTAAATTTCGCAAGATAAAAGAAGAAGAAGAAGAAGAAGAAAAAATTAATAGATAAAAATGACAATGTAATTGACGTGTGCCGATCGATACGATAAATGATCGATCGCCATTATTTCTTCATTTTCGGGCGTCGTGTTTAAACGTCGACGCCATTATTAACACCTACCTTAGTTAGTTCGATGTGATCTTTTATCATTTAAAAATTTTGGTAAGAAGGATGAAACGTGTCGAACCATCGTGTTTCCTATCGCGTAAGAATAAGTACAAGTAAAGAAATAGAAAAAGAAGATCTAGTTCAAAGAATTCTCGGTTGAAGAGAATCTAACCCCTGGCATTACACGAGCAACAAGATAGATGAATGCGAGGATAGGAGCGCGCCAAAAGGGCTGGGTCTTCTCAAAGAATATATATCCGTGCTAGGTGACTCGATGATCCTTTTAGAAAGCAGTTCACTTGCTTAGGAAACCCCTCCGAACGAACGAACGAACGAACTCTACTATATACTATTATATACTACATTGTTTCAAACGATCGTCTAGCATCCTATTATCGAGAACAAGACTCACGATTGGCCCGATTTTTAATCGAGCCGCACCCCCGTTCACCATCCGCTAATTCAAATATCTTGTTGATTCTTCATTTTATAAATGTATATTCAAAGTTACTCTCACGTATATGTATTTGATCCTTCTTGATCCTCTTTGATCCAATTTAATCCTCTTTAACTATGATTGCTCAAATTGCCGATCATCTTCGTATGATTTTCATTTTGTTCTTGCGGTCGCGACTCGAATTAATCTAAATAACTTCATTCATTTTTTTCTTTTTTCTTTTTTTTTTACAAAGTACTTTTATCAATATAATGTTTCAATGAAAATATTATTAAATTATATATTACAACATACAATTTAGATCAACAAGATAAATAAATATACCTAGCTACCGAAATCTATTTCAAAATATTATTTAATAGTGACCATTATTATAAGGCAAGAGAAAAAAAAATGATCTTTCGAAAGCGTTAATTTGCTATCCTCGAAATAAATAAATAAAAAAAAAGAAAGAAATATCGTGAAAGTAAATCCTCAAACAAAAGAAAATTATAAATAAGTATGCGCACAATTTCTATATACATACGTGTATACTATATAAATGGCATAAAGACCGAGATTTGAAAATTTCACTTTAAGATTACGAACGAGTAGAAATCTCTAGTAAAATGCAGACCATTTACTAGATGTTATATCATCGAGCGTGATGCTTTCAATCGCTGTCTAAAGATGATCCTGTCAGGTGAAGTGACTGACTCTCGGTCACGTCATATGATTATACACCTATATAGAAATATCTGCCATCAATCACAGTACTCTACTACATGAATAAATCTAAAATAGAAAATATATATTTAAATGATTTATAATAAATTTATATATTTGAAATATATCTCAAATAAATTCAAATAAAACGTCAATCATTATAAATGATCATTATAAATCAATTTGATCTCTCCTATCACAAAGATATATTTTCTATAACACATTACTAAATATCAATAAAAAAAATAAATAAATATATATATCATACTAATTGTAAATAAAATAAAATCTGAATACTTAACAATGAGTAAAGAATAAACAAATAAAGTCAAGGTTTCGTTTCTTCTCTTTTTGGTCTGGAATAACCTACGCCATTTTGGTACCGATCTAACGTACAAGACTTCCGTGAGAAATAATAACGAGACGGTTGGATGTTGATTGCTCAATGAGAAAGAAGAAACGATTTGTCACATGTCTAGAGTTCAACCACGACTCTACCAGATAAAATATGAAATTTTATGAAGAAAATCGAAAATATATAAACATTGACCGAATGTATGACGTGAAGACGGAAAGATGATCCAGCAGCGCGTTAAAATCGTTGACGAACCAAATAAGGGAAGATGGTGTTGTACCAGTAAAAGTATTATCATCATCGACAGTAACATTAGCAAAAGGAGAAAAAGAAGAAGAAGAAGAAGAAGAAGAAGAAATCGAAGCAAAAGCAAAAGCAAAAGATAGGTGTATTCGTTGCTTGTACATCTACAAAGAGAAAGAAAATTTAGAGTGAGTTTAACGAGCTGAAAACAGCATAAGTTTGATCTAAAGACAGAAAGTCGATTATTAGGGGGAAGAAGCGATCGAGAGTAGCGTGGGTACCGTGACCTGAGATCGGAGAAAGAAAAAGGAGAGAAAAAATGAAAGAAAGAGGAAGATGAAAAGAGACAGAAAAATGGAGAGGTTCGATCATTAAAAGAAGAAGAAGAAGAAGAAGAAGAAGGAGTTACGTCCTGATCGGTAATATACTAGACGATTTGGAGCGCGTTCTCTTCTAATACGTAGACGACGCGTTACACGCACCATCTTTCTCTTTTTCTTTCTCTCTCTTTAGAAACAGAAAGATGTGCAACGCATCTCTTACGTAATAAGCAAGATATCTCAGCAGAGAGTCGGTTGCAGGAATCAACATGCGTTGGGTTGCTGTTTGCTAGCTAGCTAGCTTGCTCTCTATAAGCCGCGAATAGGAGGATGATGATGATGATGATGATGATGCGACCCCAGTCGTAATATCCAACGAAGAAAGGCCGATATAATTACAAGGAGGAACGCGGCTGCATAATATGGGTAAGATGTCTCTTCTTCGACACCGCATTGTGATCCTCTCTTTTTTTTCTTTACTCTACCACCATTTGTTTCATTTTTTTCTTTTTTTTTCTTTTTTCTTTTCTTTTACGCGGTTACCATCTCTTTCTTTC
The DNA here is from genome assembly GCF_049000335.1 of Polistes dominula. NCBI lineage: Eukaryota > Metazoa > Arthropoda > Insecta > Hymenoptera > Vespidae > Polistes > Polistes dominula. Next base: position 585,810 of record NW_028301147.1, read on the forward strand.
TCTCTTTGTCTTTTTTTTTTATAATGGTATAAACTCACAGTCAGTCACATTTATACCGGGTTACTTGATGCGTTCTCATGACGATCGTTCGACCTTCAGATTCGTCGAGAGATGCCCGCCGATCTGTATCATCCGACTTGCGCAACTACCCTCTCATCTATTTATTTCTCTTTCTCTTTCCCTCTTTCTCCCTCTCTCTTTTTTTTTTCTTTCTTTCTCTTACATATAAATATAGACATATATATATATATACTTAGAGACGTTAATTCTCTTTCTCTCCTACTCTTTCTTTCCCCATTCACCATAGACGACGACATCATATTCATCTTCCATCTCTCTTACTCGAGCAACGCACACGAGGACTCCCATTTGGCGAACTTCATCAGGGTGTTCTTTTTCTTCTACTTCTTGTTGTTCATCGGGCCACAGTCATAAGCCCTCCCCTTCGACCTGGTGGGAGGAAGACGATCCACCGTGGATGGATCGAGTATATAAGAACGCTTGATTCGACCTGGATCCGTACAGACCAATTATCGCTATCGTTTCGCGATACATCACCTCTCGTCAGTCTAGTGTTCGAATACGTTAACCCTACAGGACTCCACTTCGCAAAAAATTTCAAGGATTAGCAAGGATCTGTCTGGCAGCGACATGAGACCGGTAGGAATATACACCTTACCGTCGTTGTTCTTCTTCCTACTTTTATTTTTTGCTTCAATTATTTGTCATCAATTATTTACATCATTGACTTTGTTTTCCTTTTTTCTCATTCTTTGATTTGATTTCCATCATCAACTGAAACACATTTGGAAATGATCGACAAAATTATTTGATATCTGTACTTGATCTAAATTTCTATTCGTATGATCAAACTTATTGCAACATGAAAATGTTTAACATATAACATAAAAGTGCGTAGATGTGAAAAAATAAAACTTTTTTCAGCAGCTCGCCGTGACGTTACTTGCCCTGGCAAGTGCGTGTTACGCAGCACGTTTGGAGAACACGTATCTTCCACCTGGTAGCGCAGGAACTGCAGGTGGAGCGGGATTTATCTCAACGCCGAATAGGGGTGGTCCTGGTAGACCAGGACCTGGTGGCCCTGGTATCGGAGGGGGTAATTACCATGGTGGTAAGTTGTTCTAAAACTATCCTCATTTTTTCAACTCTAATTAATTCATAAGAAATGGAAGTATATTCTACAATAGATTTTCCAAATCTAAAAAGTATTTATATAAATATAAATTTAAAATATGAAAACAAAAAAGAAAACATAAAATTCAATACTTTACCTCACTGTTTTTAAAAATGTATAAAATTTAACATTCTTATAAATAAATATTTCCCAAATGTATATCGAATCTTGAAGGATTCTGATTTTCTTCTTGGTGGCATCAAAAATACGTAATATTTTAGGTGGTGGCCAAGGAGGTGGTGGAATCAGACCAGGTGGTGGCCAAGGAGGCGGTGGAAGAGGACCTGGAGGTGGAGGAGATATTCCAATCATCTCATTCAATAACGAGAACAGTGGGGATGGCAATTATCAATTCAGCTATGAAACAGGAAATGGTATTAGTGCGCAAGAAACGGGTCAATTGCAAGGTAAGCTATCATCTATTGAAATACAACAAAAAAAAAAACATACATATAAATACATTCTTTATTTCCCAACTTCAATCTTTGGCTTTCCTTTCGTATTACTGTTATTTTCAAAGTGTTGCATTACATCTTTGCCATTGGCCTCGAACACCATTGTTTCGTTTCGATTCGTAAGTAACCGTGATCGAAGAAAGATGATAGTTTTGGAATAATATTGAAGATACTAACAACGATAACGTAATCTTAAGATGAGACTTCAGGATATGATAGATGATTATGATCTGAAGATAATAAAAAAAAAAAATCATATTTTTATAGTAAATTTAATGATTAAAAATGTAAATTTTTCATTCAAATGTTTAATAATAGTTTCACAAATAATTTCTAATCGTTATTAGGAAAGTTCTAATTACTGTGAGCAACCTGAAACATATCCAATAACTTTAATAATTATCCCTAATTTGAATTGTTATTTTTTTTCTTTAGGAGAGACTGAAGCTGTGAGTGGTTCATTCTCTTACACTGGACCTGACGGTGTTCAATATTCGATCACTTATACTGCCGACGAAGAAGGATTCCATCCACAGGGTGCCCATCTTCCAACACCTCCTCCTATCCCACCGGAAATTCAGCGAGGTGTTGAACTTTCGCTTGCTGCTGAAGCAAGAGGAGAAAATCAAGATGGTGGTGCTGGCGGTGGCGGTGGCGGTGGCTATGGTGGTATGTTTACTTGTTTTCTTTTTTTTTTTTATTTTATTCTTATTGTAAAATGTGCATGTAATTATATTATATATATTAATGAATTAATTTATTTCAAAGAAATACTCACAAAATTTGTCTTCCATGATTTAACAGGAGGTCGTGGAGGTGGTGGTGGACGTGGTGGAGGTGGAGGTTCCTATCAAGGACCAAATTCTTATCAAACGAGTGCAGGTGGGGGCGGTGGATACCAATATTAAACATCACATTCGCAAAAATAACAAGAACGAAGTGATGTCCGCTAGTAAGCTCGTTTTATTGCAACGAATGCATTCTTAAGCGGATCTATGTATATAACAATTTATCGTTTATGCTATTATATATATATATTATTTTTAATTCCTTTTTTTCTTTGTATTCATACAAGGAAGATACTCCCCTTTTTCTATTACATTCTTCATACATTATAAACTGCTTCGTTCTAAATTCATAAGCGAAATCGAATTTACGATATGACAATCGTAAATTTTTCAAATGTGAATCACTAGAGCTTACATCTATAATATATCGACAAATCATTATTGTGAAACACACCATTATCATTTTTGATAAATACATTTTTTTAATGAAACATAAGTAAATTCTTTCTAAGATTATACAAAAGTATATATATATATATATATATATATTTATTATGTACACAAGTTTTGTATACATAAACAGAATGTATGTTCTCTGTTCGCATTAATAAATGTGCCGTAATTATAGGTGTATTCGTGTTTGTGATTAATTTTATTACAACACTGTCAAGCTTATTATCACGATGGACGACGTATAATAGCAGTACCGACCATCATATAAATAGATTTATGAAATATAATTTATTTATTTACTTGACTATATATATATATATATAGTATATATCACATATAATAGTTAAGTCGCAATTATTCGTTATTTGGTTGGCTACTGCTTTCCCTTGGCGAATTATCGTAATTAGGCATAGTTATGCCTCTTGCAAATTGAATAAATAATTGCTCGAGTGTCGCCGAAAGTACAGAATAATCTTCTATACATTCAAATCGATTTTTCAAATCGTTCATAGTGCTATACATTTTAGTCCAAGTTGTTGTAGGATCGGTCACGTGGTAAGCAATAAATCCCTAAAAAAAATGAGTTACCTTAAAAAATCATGAAAAATAATCGTTACGTCTCTCCCTCGATATAATTACCAAATTTTCATCCCTAATTTCACAAGTTAGAAGGGATTCAATAGTATTCTTTATAATTGTAACATCTTCCTCTGATCGATTTGGATTTAATTTAATAAGAATATCAAAACCAGCGCCAAATCTTTGTTTAAGTTCTTGACTAGCTCCAATACAAACCAATTGTCCTTGTACCATTATGACCAATCGATTACACAAAGCTTCACATTCTTCCATACTAATATAAACATTAGTTAATATATCAGAAAAATGTTAACGTTGTGAAATAATGTTGTCTACATTTGAAAATGTACAAAAAAAAATACCTATGAGATGTGAGTATAAAAGATTGTCCTACTGCTTGACAAGATTGTATTACAGTCCACAATGATCTTCTAGCTGCTGGATCAACTCCTGTCGTTGGTTCATCCAATAAAACTAATGTAGGACTGCCAATTAATGCCATTGCTATATTCAAACGTCTTTTATTACCACCGCTGTACGTTCCACTAGGTTGTACCGCACATGCTTTCAAATCTGAAAATATTCATTCAAATTAAATATTACAACGATCGATCATAATACATAAGTGAAATCTATTTGTCACTTACTCAATCTAACTATCCATTTATTAACTTCCAAATCTATTTTATTTGGTGGTATGCCTCGAAGTCTTGCGAACAATCTCAAATGATCAAACGAATTCAAAGAATTGATCAATGCGTCCGTTTGCGGACAATATCCCATTTCTGCTAAATACTACAAATAAATTTGTATTTTTTGAATTCTTTAAAAAAAAGAAAAAAAACACACACACACACGCAAATGAGAGTAAACAACGATACTTAATTAAACGTATATAAAATATGATTAATTACAGCTTGACGATTGGAATAAATTTCCGCTTGTTTTAAATACATGGTACCACTGTTAGGTGTTTCTTCTCCAGTCAACATTCTAAACGTAGTACTTTTTCCAGCACCATTAACACCAAGCAATCCAAAACATTCATGCTTCTTAACTCGAAAATTGACTTCCTTTACGGCCATTAATTTTCCATAAGATTTACTTAATTCGTATACTAAGAACAAACTGTTCTCAGATTCAGGAATTTGCGAGTAACCAACAACTGAATTTCCATTGGCATTATAATGTACACTGTTCCTTTTACCTGTATAATTTGTATATAATATTATATAAATATATTTTACATTATATTTTTGTTATCGTATCTAACGTCATATCGTCGGTAGTTTATATGTAACTTTAGCACGGATCATTACCCATATAAGGATTACTAATAATGAAAGCGCGAGAGTATCTTACTTTGACTAGTAATTTTACTGATCTCTAATGCAACCGCATGTTTTTCCTTTTTTACTTCTTCATCCATCTGTAATGTCATCCATCCCATTGCTGACGACGATTTACGTATTTTGCTAAGTAATTTATTAAACAATCTTACAAAAATTCTCTCCTCCAGCATAATAAGAATAGCAAAATATATCACAGGTGTTAAAAATAAGTATAGAATAGTTTCCTCTAACTGAAAGGCCTTTTCAAAATTTCCAATATATGGCATAGGCTTATTACAAACACCATCTACACAATCCATGTCTATGAAAAAGAAAAAAGAAAATAATTAAAATTTGATAAAAATCAAATATATTTATTTATTGTAATAATATATTTATTGGTTCATTTTTTAAAAGTAATGAATTCTTACTGCAACATGGAGTATAAATTCCATTTTTACACTGTTGCTGTAAAATTTTACTTGATAAACGTCGACAATTTGCATTTTTTACAGCCACGGTTAGGAATAACAATTCCCCGTGGAAGAAACTTATATATGGTATTAAAAAGAATAATCGTTGTAAAATCATTTGCATCGTTTCATAATCTTGCAGTATTGTAAATACCAAATATTGTATGAAAACTGTAATTGAATATAACTTTAATATATTATACTAACTCTTTTGTGCTTTTATATATACATATATATATATATTTGAATTACTTGTTTATTTACTTACCAATTCCAATAGGTGTAATACTTAAAATAGTTATTACAGTACTTCTTGATTTGTTGAGGAAACTAAATATGTATGATATAAATATACAATTTAAACCAACGATTACTAGCAATAATATTGTTAATACTGAAAAAAAAAAAAGAAAATCCGATAAATATTATATTAGTATTAAATTTTGAAAGTTACAAAAATATATCAAATATAATACTTACATATTTCTGTTTGACGATATAAACGTATATCTAATATAATATCCATTATGCAAAATCCTAATGTAATGAACAATGAGGATATTATGCAAATTAGAAAATCGAAAAGAAACATGGTGAGCCAATACGACACAGACGTAACTCCAGTCATACGTTGTAACTGTTTAACTTTAGTAGACGTTTCTTGTAACGGATGAATAACAAATAATGCTAAAGTAGGAAATAAAAATGAACAAAGTGTTAACACTCGTGAAAGTGGTTCCATTTCATACGAAGAAATTGAATTGGGTAATTGTTGTTTAGATATTTCGATGGAATATTTGTTATCCCCAGTTGCATTACGAAGAATGGTATTTGACAAAATATTCATTGTCAGGGGTAAACTATGCATCATCGTTCCAGAATATAAACCATTGGCAGTTATTTCTGAATTATTCGTACTATTAAATTCAGCAGATACAACTACATGATTATGATAATCTGCTATATCCTTTCTACCAAATGATAATAGCTCTAAAACAACAACAACAACAACAAAACAATAATGTAATAATCTTCTCTTATATACAAATAAATAGAATTTTGTAGGAATAGGTTTACCTTTAAAAATGCTTCCAGTTGCAACATTAATAGCAGTTCCCCAGAATTTCTCGATTATTTCCTTATATCCATTACCATAATCGCTATTATCGGAAGAATAAAATGCCTTGGGATTTCTATACATATTGAGCGTTAAAGGCGTTATTTCTAACGATTCAGAAGGATTCTTATAACTTAGAACCATGAAAAAAATAGAAACCAAAGGTAGAAATAGCTAGAACAATAAAATGTTTATCGTTAGTTGAAATAATATTTTGATAATTGTATAATAAAATCAATGAAATATGATTAAAAAAAAAGAAAATTCACTTACGATTATAAATAAGATGCCTAGATTTTTGGTAGCGTATATATATTTTTTATTAAACAATGCCAAACATCTCTGTATAATCAATTGATTACCTTGAAGTTTCTGTACAGGTGTAGAAAGATCTGAGAGATCATTTTCACTTTCATCCTTTTTAATAATCCTAAATAAAGTGTTTAACGAAAAAGATAATGAATTAAAACACATTTGTTTTTTTTTTTCGTGGGGTTTGTTAACCCGGGCGCTCACAGTCCTCGGACCATTGTGTGCCCGCCGGGCCCCTTGAGGGGAGAACCTATCATCGTGGTGGTCCCGCGGGCAACCCTCCGTCCCTTGTGCGAAACGCAGCAGTCCCCCCCGAGCCCACCAAGTCGAATGTTGGCGGTGGTCCCAAGGATATCATTTGTGACGCCCGCGAGCCCAAAGCCACGACGACGACGACGAGCAGGCATGTCCCCTCGTTCGATGTCAAAGAGCAGGGAGACTCGAACCCGCGAAAACTTTGAGTGGGAGTCGAACGCTCTGCCGACTGAGCCATGCCCGTGCTCATAATTAAACATATACAGATAAATGTATTACCATTTATTTTGAACTTACTTCAAAAATACTTGTTCCAATGTAATCAATGATACATTAATTCCAGTTACACCTAATGTTTTCTTTTCTCTTTCAATTTGATCCAAGGAATCTGGTAAATTTTCCGTATACGGTACACTTAAAATAATTTTGTCATTTTCAATATTAATTTGTGTTCCTAAATCAAACTTATTAACAACTTTCTCCGGATTGCACCATGATTTAATAGATAACGTAACTTCTACGAATCCATGACCTGTAAAAAATAATAACAATCATTTCATTAACAATAAATCATCAAAAGTAATAAAAATAAAGCGAACAATTACCATACTGTTTCTTCAAAAACATTGATGTACCATAACTCCTTAAAAGACCACCATGTACAATGGCAATTCTATCACCAAGTATATCAGCTTCTTCCATATTATGTGTACTGATTATTATTGTCTTTTTACCCCTCATTTTCTATTAAAAAAAATAAATAAATAAAACGTATAAATAAAAATCATAATAATAAGATAAAATGATAAAAGAAATATTTCTATGTAAATTACCAATAACATTTCCCAAGTGTCTCTTCTCGTTTCAGGATCCATACCGGATGTTGGTTCATCCAAAATGAATGTCTATAATAATAAATAATTCAAATTATAACACATAAATAAAAACAATTAATGAAATATAAAAGTAAAAAAAGAAATAAATGCATACACTAGCATCACCAATGAGTGCCATTCCAAGACAAACACGTCTCTTTTGACCACCAGACAATTTGGTGGGAAGACAATTTCGTTTTTCACTTAATTTTAATTTAGCAAGCAAATTCTCAACATTGCGTTTGATTTCATCTCGTGTTTTATGTTTATTTTTTAACTGTAACAATATACATATATATATATGTGTATTAAAAATATTACTTTTATATTATATAACGATGTTTACTTACCAAACCGAAGAATTCAATCTGTTGGAACACATTTAAATCTGGAAAAACAATATTTTCTTGAGGACATAGACCTAAATCGTTTCTAATCTCACTCAAATGATTTTTCAAATTTTTCCCATTTATAAAAATTTTTCCTTCAGTCTCAGCTGTAACGCCTAAAGAAATAACAATATTTTTTTAGTATTAAAATCACTCATATATATATATATATATTATAGTAATTCTATTTTATTTATTAAGGATCATCAATGAACCTGTTATTATTGACATAAGAGTAGTCTTTCCAGCACCATTATGTCCTAACAGTGCAGTTATTTGTCCTTTGTAAAAATCTATAGATACTCCTTTTAATGCATGTACCAACTGAAATAATTGAAAACACCATGACGAGTCATTTTCTCATGAAAAAAAAAAAAAAAGAAAAAACAAGAAAAATACTTACAGATTTACGCAATAAACCGGTGTTGTAAACTTTTTTAAGACCACGAATTTGAATACCAGGTGTAAGTACACCTTTAGAAACAGCTTCAAAATCTTCACCACTTAATTCCTCGTAATCATAATCCTCTGCTTCTTCGTCTAACGACACTTTATTTTTTCTAATGCACTAAAAAAATTGTTTCACTCGTTACTTATTATGAAATGATATATTTATTATAATAGATCATTCATACTAGATTGTCATTGTTTTTGTAAATATCATTGTTGTTCACCTGTAGAAAATATAATGGATGTTTCTTAACGCCATATTTTCCTGGTCGCAAGTTATTTATATAAACTGCCATTAGAAAATGAAATATAGTTCCCAAAATAGAAAATATAAATATGAATCCTGTACTTCCTGTAATATTGTATTGAGATGATTCGCTAGGTATAAAAATGTTGCTCCATCTAATTCCAATTACTAAAAAGAAAGATAATAATAATAATATTAATAATATATATTCGTTAGATAATTTTTCTATTATGTATGTAAATGAAAAAATATTTCATTAAACACGTACACTGTGTTTCGTATGTATTAACTTCTTCTAATAATCTTGACAATAAAAGATTTGGTAAAAATATACCAAGATACGGTATAGAATTGAACATATTTTCTTTGACCAAATTTTCGTAAAGAGAAGACGAAGCACTATATATAACTGATAAAATTATAATCACAAAAACAGCTGAAAAAATAAATCACTGTTAATAAGACAATACAATATATATATATATATCCTGTATAATGTCACACACATATTTTACATATAATATAATAAAATATACTCTAAGGACTTACGTTTAGCAAAGTATGCTGCAACATGCATACCAAATGAAATAAGATGAATAATGTGTATAGTCATTAATATCCAAAATAAAAATGCATCACTATAATATAAATATGGATTAACATGATTAGAGAATGTATTTTTAAATAATACTATTAACGGTATAATATAAAAGATACTGAAAATACAGCCAGTGGTAAGCCAGCTTAATAAATTTTGATACAATTTCACTCCGTTCATTGCCATTAATGTCTACAAATAAATGTTAACAATTTGTATTAACAATAAAATATAATATAAATGATATTTACATTCTATAGTTACTTACATTAACACCAATGAACTTTTCTCTAGCTGTATAATTAATTTCTACGCAGAGTGGCATTAAAAATATGGCAACAGCAAATACTAAAATTATTTGTCGCAATACTTTGTCATTCTCATTTGTTTTAATATATGGAGGATAGGGCATTCTTTGTATGAAAATCTGTTTAAAAAAAGAATTATTATTATGAAATAATACATAGAATTTAATTAACTATCAGATAGAAACGAAATATCTAATTTACCTTTGGTTGAAATGAATTAGTAGTCTTGTTTATAAAAGTTCTATCAATACACATTTGTAATTGTACAAATGGAATTTGTTCAAGATAACTGTGTTCTATATTCAAATAAGACATATCTGTATATAATTGGGAAGGAATTCGCGTAGAATGTCTTATTTTATATTTGAATTTTTTCCCTTCTTCATTTTTATCTATAACAATTGCCAAAACATCGTCAAATCTATTTTGAATTTGATTAATCGTGTAAGCATCAAGCATATCTTCCTCTGTTGCAAATCCAACAAATTCTGAAAAATGCGAATATTCGTTAATATGTTACTTAAAACAATCAAATATATGTATAATAAAATATATTTACTTTCTGTATGTTGTAAACACCAAGCTGTTGATTTCATAAATTCTTCAGTAGATGGATCATTCGGTACAAAATATATTTTAATGAAACTTCTCTTGACATTATCTAACAATTGATCTTCGCTCTTTAAAGGATAATAAGTATCTGTTGTAATGACTAATGGTGGATCTGAATTAAGATCTCTTAAGGCTTGCATTAAAGCGAACAATACTATAGGCAATAGTATTTGAATGAATAAGGTCACTTTCCAATGCATTAATCGTACTATGAAATTCTTACGTAGTAATAAACCAAATATTCTACACCATTCGCTCATTTTGTTAACGTTATTGCAAAGACACATACACTATGAAATATATATATATATAAATGTGCAATATGCCTTATTTTTTTTTTTTTGGTAAAAATTAGAATAAGTGTCGGTAGGTAAAGTTACAGTCTGCTTGCTTGTATATCTGCAACAAAAAAGTTTATGAAAGTAAAGAGAATAATTTAAACATATTGACGTGTAAATCCATACTAACTTTTGTTTTCCAAGTAACACGAATGGATTAACAATATGACCTTATGCACAGACTATAAATCAAGGTAACACGACAGCAGTAGGTTGTATTCTTTATTCACTTTCATTCTATCTTCGAAATATTATTTATAAAATGTCCAAATATCTATCTGAAAAAAAAGATTATTGTTTTTCAATTAATACACCACCAATACAAGTCTGAAACAATTCTGTGAGTGTGTATAAAAATCTGATATGTCATCATTTTATGTATATAAATATATTTAAAGCTTTATATTAATATCATGTAAAAATTGAAAGATAACAGATTTTCTTTAAACAAACAATTGTTCCCTGTAACATCTTCATAATTTATCTAATCTAATCTAATCTAATATTTCAATCTACTATTAGGAAGAAACAGAAAAGATTTTTATCCGAAAATATAATCTCATATCTCAATGCCACAAACGAAATGTGCGTGCAAATTTAGATCAAAAAAGAAAAGAAAAAAAAAAAAGTAAAATACATTTATTGATTACCATGTCTACTTCCCATTTCCAAAAACATATTCTATCTAATGTTTTTCAAATGACAACTAGAATGACAACGTTTTAAATGGAATGATATAATAAATATAAATAAATAATATATTTGTATTAATATATCAATAAAAATATATTATATCAATGATAAAAAAACAAAAATGACAGGTATGAAACAAATGAATAAAGATATGAAATATTAGGTGGTTCGGAAAGTCATTTCGTTTTTTGCTGTACACAATAATGACATTAGTTGATGCAAACTGACAAATAGTAACACATGAGAGCGATGAGAGGTTAAATTTATCAAATTCAAAGGTTTAACCTAGAAGTAAAAATTGTCTTCATTTTTACAAAAGAAAAAGGAAACGACTTTCCTCACTTTCACCTAATATTATGACATTACTTATAACGTAAAATATTACCGTGAATGAGCACGTAGAAGAGATGAGTAGAATAAATTACACAAATAAACAATGAAAACTAATTGAACCATAATCACAATGTTGCTTATATAATAAAAAAAAAACAAATGACAGCCTATTAAAAAATTGCAGGAAAATGACAATTCCTTATCATATCGTATAGTAACATTATATTGATAGAACGATTCTTATCAAAAAAGAAAAATAAAATGTAAGACAAACACAATTGAATATCGTATGACAAACCCTTCTCCAAATTATGCATCATTCGTTATCACTATAAGCTAACACAGTACATTACATTATGTTTAATGACATAACACGTAAGAGTTTTTTAATCGATATATATATATTGTTCTCGCGTTTCAAATGCGCTCGATATGAAATTATCCAATCACAATCAAATGAAGAAGTATCGACCAATAGAATGAGAGTATCGAACGGAGTGAATATTCTCTAACAGATGATTGGTCAAATCTAATAAATGCATTTCTTGCGATATAAACCTTAAACTAAATAACGCTTATTCAAAAGGGATTTATTTGAATTAATGATATTTCATAATTTTTGACAATTTATTAATATGGCGTAACAACTGTTGAACACTATTAATGTCATAACGGTGTTGTAAATTAAAATTGTTGTATATCAAGATCTAACCGTTCTTAAGTAAATTATTGAACTCAAAACCGGACTTCTACATATTTCGAGAAAGTCGAAGAAAATCCGTTAAAAAAAAACCTGTCGTAACGTTCAGTAAGGATGTGAATGTGTTTTTGTGCGCACATATGGAAATGTTTTCTACATATATATCTGCAGGAGGTTATAATTATTTCTATTATAATAGATAATAATTCTTCGAGTAAGAATAATCTGATATGATATTTTAAAATCAATCGTGGCTTATTTTTTTTTGTTGCTTTCAAAGATTAAAAAAAAAAAAAAAAAAAAAAAAGAATAAGAAAAACAAATTGTATTATGTGCAATATGTACATCTTTATTACTATTGATACAATATTATAATTTGTTGTGGTGTTTGTTTGCTAATTTTGTGTGCGTGCGTGCGTGTGTGTTTTTAAATATGTTTGAAATGGCCATGGATTGTTGTTACTTAGAACAAAATGAAGATACAGGTATGGAGGAGGTATTTCCAAATGTATCTAGTCCAGAGATGTTTGACAGTGATATTGAAAATGAGCAAAACGAGCAACAAGAAATAACATCTTTAAACAAAGATACATTGATTAAAACTAGTCCAGAAAAACCTTCTATAGCTACACTTATTACTAAGTCTGACAATTATCTGCTGGCCAGAATCAATAAATATTTAACTGGAGTTCCTCCACCCCCAAGTCACACTATTAGTCAAAGCAATTGTAATGACTTGTTGCATTATATTCAACAAAATCGTCAATACTTTTGGACAGCCTCTCCCATAAAGGAAGAGAATAATGTTAGACAAGAAGAAAACATTGACAAATCCTTTAATCAAGGAACATTAGAAAACAACGAGAGATTTTCATTTTATAAAACCAATAGTACCCAGAGAAATTTGACTAGTGCTTTTGATGAATGCGACTCGCAAACAAATAATATCACTAACGAGGTTAATATACATAACCATTTAATCTTAATAATGTATTACAAATAATAATGGTGTTATAATATAATAATATTATTTGTAGAATAAATCTTCAATCCTTTACAACTCGGTTGATGAAAATGAAGTTAAAAATATGCCATGGTCTGAAGCGTATTTTCACAAATGTCATGGTATCTAGTAAGTATAAATAATGTTTCTTATATTAATAATATTTAAACATTGTTATATTTTGTCACATTTGATATATTTCAGTTATAACAGAAGTAATACGATAGAAGAGTTTGAAAATTTAACAAGAAAACTATGTGGAAGGTATATAGGAGCAGAAACACAATCTACGTGTAATGTATTCTTTTCTAAACAAGGACCTGGAAGTCCTATAAAAAAAAGCATTCTAGCTAAACGTAATTATGGTCAAAGTCCGGGTAAAAGGTTAAGTCATTTGACTCGCAGAAGGAGAACATTTTCAAGTGCAAATTTGCAAGGCTTAAATCTCAATGATAAAAGACAATTGATATTAACTGCTAAGTACGTTTCTTTTATCTTTGTTTGATATACAATTGAAAAATAATTTATTTTTTTTTAACTATTTGTTAAAAAAAAATTCTCTCTTTATAGAAGACCATCAACTAGAAAACTTAAAAGTCCTAGAGGCAAAAGCCCGAGATATAAAAGTCCTAGAGGTAAAAGTCCAAGAGGTAAAAGTCCTAGAGGATCGGCAAAGAAAAAAGTAGTTAGAAGGCTTACTTTAGAAAATACAAGTCCACTTAAAACTAAATTAGATACATCAAGACGAGCTCTATTCCAAAGTCCAACCTTAGACAAGGCAGGACCGAGTAAATTGTTCAATTGCAATAATGCTAATAATCCACATACAATTAAACGTGCCTTATTTCCTACGGCTAAGAAGAATGAAGATGTTTTAATGGAAGATATCAAAGCGATTAATTATGTCGAAGAATCTAGAAAGAGAAAGAGTGAAGAAGAATTGGAAGGACCTCGTTTCAAATGGGCAAAGAGTTTATCGTTCGACTGTCCTTACGAATTACAAAATTCATCTGTACATTCGTGGGATCGTGAAAGGCATTCTTCTGGAAACGTTTTACAGCAACACGAAATACCTGTTACTATGAGAAAAGGTGTACTTAGTGATACACATAGAAAGGTAAAATAATACTTCCATCTTATTAATTTATTTCTGCGTATATTATTTTATATTTGATATTTCATTATATTTATTATTATTTTTAGAAATTATTATGGGCTGTAGCAGAAGCGTTACGAGGTAGAGGGATTGGTATGAGCCATCCGCAATTTAAACAGTACGCTTCTAATCTAGCGCGTACTGTTAGAAAATTAATGCCCGATTTAGAAAATAAAAATATATCAAGAAAACCAGGCAGTACAAGTGATCGTATGTTAAAGATAGCCAAACACCACGCTCTTCTTATAATAGATACAAGGACTGTGGAATGAATGACTGTACTTTTTAGTATAAATAAAAAATATATATATATATATATATTAATTGTTTTTAAAAACAACAGAAAAAGAAGAAACAAGTACGAGCTTATTAAATGCTAATTCGATACTTTTAAACATAATGGAAAAGGACTTTTTTTTAATTATTTCACGTGATTAAATGTGATGATCAAATATATATTAATAAGATTTACATCATTTCTTTTTTTTTTTTTTCACTAAAAATCATATATTTTATACTGTATAAATGTAAAAGAAAGGTTCTCCTAAAAATCTCACAGTGTATATATTAGAATAATTGTATCCTGGACGGGATATATTTACGTATTTTATACATATATATATATATATATATATATATATAATAAAATATTATATCATATATATATATATTTATATAAAGATTTGTAAATGAATTAAAGTGATGGAATAAATTACATATTCATCGAAGAAAAGTAAAAAAAGAAAAAAGAAAAAAAAAAGCACAATTTTCGAGAAGAATCAATTGAAATTTTTGTTCATTTAAAAGATGATAAACTTTTGTTTAATACTCTTCAAAGTGTGACTTTATAATTTTCTATTACTAAGAATAACGAATGATAGAAATATTATCTTGTAACGTAAAACAAAAAAAAAACATCGAATTAAAAGTTTCAAAGTTATAAATTTAACTAATTTATAATATTCGAATGAATTAAAAAAAAAAAAAAAACAATTATATATCTAAATTTAACTTTAATTCGAAAGTTCTCTTATTCTTATTAAATAAGGACTTTGGTAACGAGACAAGTGAAAAGTTGATAAAATATTAAGTAAGATTTGTTGCACACACACACACACACACACAAAATTGTTACATAAATTGTTGTTTTCTTCTATTTTAAAGTGATACCTTTGCTTTATTATTTATAAATTATGAAATATACAATTTTTTATTGCCAATATATATCAATTTTATTTAACCCGTATGAAATACTTTTGATTGGGGGGATAGAATTGATATTTATTGGCATTCAATTATATATATATATATACATACATATATATATATATATATATCGATAAATAGATTAATATATGCTTTAGTGATATATCTAGCGTAAGTTCTTTATATATATATATATTTAATATGATTAAGGCGAGTAAAAAAATAAAGACTAATAAAGAGAGGGAAGAAATAAAGAAAGACTAATACAGACTAATTGCGACAAGGGGGATGTGGTATTTCAGGAGAATATATTAAATTAATTTCTATTATAAAATTCTTGTTAGTTCTCCTTCTTCTCCTCCTCCTCCTCCTCCGCCTTCTCCTTCTCCTGCTTCTTATTCTTATTCTGCATTTTGACGACCACCAACCCTAGCAATCAATTCATCTAATATCTGTGTGAGTTCTTTGTTTTCCTTCGTTTTTTGCTCAACTATCTCAGCTAGTGAATTACTCTTCAATTCTGCTTTTCTCACCATCGCGTGTAATTTTACCGTCTCGGATTCGTGTTGTTTTTGTATATCCACTAATTCCAAATTAGCCCTGTAAACAATAAATTTTGTTATTAATTTAAAAAAAAAAAAACCGATGAACTTTTTACTTTTTTTGAAAAATTAATTTCTTATATATTTTATTTTGGTTGTTGTTGTCTTCTCTTCTCTTACTTTCTTAATTGCGACATGGCATGAGTTTTCAATTGATCGTAACGATTTTCTAATGACTTGATCGTTTCTAAGTTTTCTTGTATACTCTCTTTCAAAACACTTTCGTTATTTTTATAAGCTGAAACGACACCCTTAAGTCTTTCATATTTCAAATGAACGTCATTAAATGCAGCTTCGGTATTGCTAAGATGAAGATTAGTAGCTTGAAGCTCTTCTTGTATTCGAGCTTTTTCTTGCTCCAAATTAGCATGATCTCTTTCCTTTTCAGTTAATAATCGACTTATCGACTTTTCGTATTCGTCTACGACAACTCTGTGTAAAAAAAAAAAGAATATATATATATATTATTTTTAATTTTTCAAATGACATTTATTTGTTTATATAAATAATAATAATAATAATAATAAATATTAATAATTGTGAAGAATAACTCACGCTAATTGATTTTTATTCTCAATTTCTTCGTTCAATTGAGCTTGCAATTTTGTGATTTTTTCTTGAGAAGTTGCCTTTTGTTTTTCCAATTTACATTCATATTCCGTTTTCTGTTTTTCCAATTCTTTTTCCAATTGTGACACAGTTGCACGTAATAAATCCAATTTTTCCGTTCCGTCTATATTTTCCACTTCTTTCGTATCAGATTTAGTTACTTGTAAAGGTTCATCCTTAAAAGATGTAGATAAAAGTAAAAAATAAGTTTCATTTATTAAAAAAAAAAAAAGAAATAAATAATTTATAAAATACACTTACATTTTTGTCTTGAATCTCTTCTAATTTGTGTATCGTACCGCTGGTAGGAGTACTAAAAACTTGACTATTTCCTTGAGGTAACATACTGGTGTTTGCTAACAAAGGATCAAATTTAACAAACAAGGATTCATTCCTAAGGCGATTTGAACTTTCTGAATTTCCTCTTGCCGAAAGAAAATCAAAAGTCGTCGGATCATGGAATACTGAAAATGATGATGAATTTTGTTCAATTATTTCCAAATATTTTTCAATAATAATTAAAACCTTTGCTTACCACCCTTTCTGGGGTAACAACACGCTTACCACACTCGGGTCTTTTGGACCCGGGTGAGAAAAATTGTTATAAACAAAAAAACTATTGCGTAGATTTACTTCAACATTTTTTTTTTGAAACTTCTTTAATACTTACTTAAAAAGACTATATAGATTTTATAGCTTTAAATTAAATTTAAATATGTTTAAAAAATTATCAAAGTTGAACAATTGAGAAAAATGACTCAAGTTGCAAAAAAAGGTCTGGGCTCGTTTGAACCAAGTGTGAATAAGCAAAGATTAAAATACGTATTTTTATACACAATTTGTTAAACTTACTTTCTAACACTGGATTAGAAATATCATCTTCAAATTCTAAAGGTGATTTTAAAATGTCATCTGCAATTTCTCCTGCCGCTAATTCTAATTTTTCTAAAGAACAACAGATATCATCATTATCATTATCATCATTTTTGTTAGTCAATGTAGTACTCTGTCTTTGTGGTTTAAATTCTTCGTAATTAAATTCAATGTGTTCAACTTCGTTTAAGGGATCGTTATTTAAGAAAATGTCATCAGTTAAAGTTAACGTTTCATCCAATATTTCATCCTTACTTGTACTTTTGATATTATTATCATCAACACCATCTAATTCATCGATATTCTTTTCAATTAGATTTTCCTCGTTTACTTTATTATTTTTATCTGTTTTAGTTTGATTGAAATCATTCAATTCTGTTTCTTCACTTTCATTTACATTATTAGTTGAATCGATTTTATTATTATTATTATTATTATTATTTTCATTTACATTAAATGTTACATCATATTTATTATCATTAACATTTAATTTCGTATTAATCAATTGTTCATATAATTTGTCAGTTGTATCGATTTGTTTATCTTCCTTTCTTTCAAATGTTACATCTGTTTTATCTTCTTTTATATTAATTGTCGTATCAATTTTATGCTCATGTATTATATTAATTGTCGTATCAATTTCATTTTCATCTATATTAATAGTTGTATCAATTTCATGATCAGCTACATTAATAGTCGTATCAATGTTATTATCATCTATATTAATTGTTTTATCAATTTCATGTTCATTTATATTATTTTTTATTACATCAATGTTATTTCTATCCGTTTTATTTTCATCTCTATCATCAGATTTAATATTTTCATTAACAATATTGGTAACTATTTGATCAATAATACAAGTATTATTTGTTGTATCTATTTCACTTTTGTCTGTATTACTTAAATCAACTTCTTGTGTGATTTTATTACACGTATCTGTTTCCTTATCATTGATATTATTACATAAATGTTCAACTTTGTCTTCCTCTACGTTGTTACTGCAATCAACAGGAGTAGTTGATCTTGGTGTAGATGTTTCTAAAGTAAGTTGTACACTTTCAACTTGATATTCTTTTAATTCCTCTTTACTTTCTTCTACATTGCCAGCAATGTCTTCCTTAGTAAAAGATATATCTGTTTTCAAGTGTAAAGATTCTTGAGATGTATTATTACAAGTTAAATGATCTACAAGTAATTCTTCTTCTGTTTGAGAAGGATTAATAATAACAGGTGTTGCTGAACCATTTTCTAGCGTACATGTCTCATTTAAATGACCATTGATAGGTGTTTTCTCATCTATGAAAACATCAGTATCATCGATGGCTGAGTTGAAAGTTTGAATCAAAGTGTCATTGGGTGATTCATAAATAGAATTACAAGATGAGACTTCTTCTGTATTACAATCGAGTTGAATATCTGCATAGGCACGAATCAGATCATTGACACCAGGTATATTACTGTCCACATAGGAAGTGTCTGAGACCTTGTATAGTGGAGAATTGGTGTTGTCATCGATATCAGAATTGATACCACTGGTTTTGGTACTTTGAATACTACCGATGCTGTAATAACTGCTCTCTGAAGAGAAACTTTCCGGTGTGGAATACGTCACCAAGTCAGCATCCGCAAATTCACGCGCGAAACGCACCTTCACCTCGTGTTCGGCTGCAGCCTTGGAGAAAGTGTTGTTGGTTGTGTCGTTTCCAATCTAAAATCAATGAGGAAAAATAAATGTGAATAAAAGACTTTCAAATTGAAAAAAGTAATGACCAAAATAAAGAGAAGATAGGAGAGGAGAATGAATGAATGAATGAATGAATGAATGAATGAATGAATGAAGAGAAATGTAAGCAATCTAAAAATCTTTATCACAACGTTCTCCTACGGTTTTCTTCAAAACAGTTGCAGAATGGACAATGATAATGTTGTCAAATGGATGATATTATTGATACCTCGGATACAGGCGTTGAGGAAGATGCTGATGAATTTGCAGGAGAACGATGTAAGAGTCTGTTGATGTACTCCATAACAACAACGTGTTTATCAGCAAGCACAAACAACACTGTGCTAATTGAATCCGTGGGAAGAGAAAAAGAGAAGGGGGGAAAGACCAAAAAAGGAGAAATAGAGAATGATGAAGTTCACAGCGTTGTCTACCTCTGTTCACTGGGCCGACAATAACGGTGTACCAACCAGAAAGAGAATCAGCTGACTTTGAAACTCGATAGGGCAACGTAGCAATGTCTCGAGAGATGATTTTGTTAGAAAGAATTGCGCAACACACCAATATACACAGTAGTGTGTAGCCGCGAAATATGCGTTTCGCTCGTTCTAATAATAAATATATTTCACAGGGAGAGAAAGTTTTATCCACGATAGAAATCCTGTCAGTCTCGTTATAGTTCGAGATCGTTTACAAGTTGTTAGCAACATTATTTTTCTTTCAACGTTATCCGGCAGTATTTTATATCCTTAAATAAGAAACGTACCTTGCTAAAGGATTATTCTTTTTTTTTATTACAGTGGATACTTGGAAAAGTGATTTTTATGTGTGAACATTTAAAGGCAAGTATTTATATACATATATTATTATTATTATTTTGTATGTATAATAATTAATTACGGAATAATGTTTTTATTAATAACTGATATAAAAAAAAAGGTATTTATAAATTGATGTGTATATATATATATATTCAAATCACACACGATTTGCGCGCGTCCATATATGTATATAAATACCGAGAGATAGAACACGCATGTGTATACACGTACGCACGTATGAACGCACGCACGCACGCACGCACAAAATAGAACTCCCCTATTCGCGAGAAACTTTGTCTTCAACTTTACTTGGTAAATGGTATTTAAAAAGAAACACCATTTAAAATACGATGTGTTCAATTAAGATCCTTTCTTTCTTTTTTTCTTTTGCGCGCACGACGACGATTACCTTGTGAAAAAGATTGCCCATCTTTTCACTTTTAAAGTAGCTTCTCTTTTGAGCAAAGTCTTCAAGTTCTTTCCGTATTTATCACTTTCCTTCCTCTTCTTTTAACTCACGGAACCCCACGAAGTTTAGAAAAAAAAAAAAAAAAGAAATAGAAAAGAGAAGTCATTCCCCTTTTCTTCTTTCTCTAGATAGATATTTGTTCTTCTTTTATATTTGATCGCACCACCGTTGTTCCTGACAAAATAAGAATCACCGAACGGTGCTTACGAACTGTCAGCTTAGCATTCGAAACTGGCATACCAATTTTTTTTTTTCAAACGCGTTCTCGCGCCCTTCCGGTATTATTTATTTGGTTGGTTACTTGCTACGCGTCGACGACACCACTTCCGTCGTAGCCATTTTTTTTCTTTTTTTTTTTCCTACTTAATCGATGCAGTCTTAATTAAATATGCGGATCTTATTTCGAAAGGATACGTCAAGGTCAAGAAAACACCGAAACATGACATTGTTTGATTCGTAAGTACGCCGCTAACATTTGAATTTCGCGCCTAATAATAATTCACATCAAATGTTTCACTAATGATGGTTGTGTTTTTTTCTTTTTCACGAATATTGTTAACGATATATTGCAATGAATAGTTTAAACATGAATATTAAACAAAGAAAAATGACATTAGAATAAAGTTTGACATATTAAATTGTAAAATTTGTTCAATGCGCAAAAATTCATATTTCGCGCCACACTCATTTAAATCTTAATTTGACATCAATCGCTGTCATCAATATAATGTTTCGATAATGTCTTTTAATTTTATTTTTGAACGAATATTATTATAATATATATATTTCAATGAATGAATCATGAACTTTAAATGATAGACGAATCAAAAAAAAAAGTATTTATAAATATTGAAACGATAAGAAAATTCGAAATAATCGTCGAGTTTTTTTCCACAACTGCGGAATAATATAATGACGTGATAGGTGGCGCTAGTATTCTTTGGAGAGAGAGAGAGAGAGAAAAAAAGTGGGACACTACAGCTGTTTTATACGTTAAAGGATTTTATGAAACTACTACGATGCTGTAGAAGAATACGCATTTTCTCGTTAACCTCTTTATTTGTGACTTATAAATATCGATTAGATATAAATAAAAGGTTTTTTTTTCATCTGCTTAAAGAATTAATTGTTAAATAAAGAATAATTATTATTTCGAAGAAAACAAAGGTAAAAACAATTTGTAGACGAAAGAAATAAATTGGCTCTTGTTTTTTTTTGTTTTTTTTGGTGGATTACGTAAAACTGCAGATAAGGAGAATGGTTATTATGCGAAAAGATAATAAAACATAAGTCAATCATGTAAAAATAACTCGAATATTTGTTCAGTTTATTCATTTAATAGAAAAGAGTTAATTGAAATTGTAAAAGAAAAGAAAGCCTTGATACTTTAACCTATATATTTTAGTCCTAGGTCAATGTAATTAAAGGATCAATAAAATCTTTCGAATGGCAGCAGTGAACATTTCGAAGAAACAAAGGAAATATTTCATTACAATGTTAACACGAATTAATGCACAGTACGTAAGTATATAAGTAAACCCCTAGATATGATGACATCACAGGAGAAAAGAAAATGAGTCATATGCCATCCTACTCAGATGATAGACCAATTTCCATTATTGGCGTATAAAAGAAGAAAATCAAATTCAAAGATGACACCGATAGACAGATGATTGACAAGCACCAAAAAGACAAACAAACAAACAAAAAAAGACAAAAAAAGGCATGAACGAACCAATGTGACAAATTATAATTCGTCCAAATGCAATGAGACAACAATGATTTCTGAATTATAAATATATATATATATATATATATATAAAAAGAAAAAACAATTGGATGATCATTTACCTTAATTTTTAGATGATCCTAAAACAGAATGTCGACGATCCCAGAACTTGACCCAACAGCAGCGAGCAAGGGAGAGAGAGAGAGAATATTCGTAAGTAAGTAAGTAAGTAAGTAAGTAAGTAAGTAAGTAAGTAAGTAAGTAGCAAGTATAAGTACAAGAAGAGTACTTAGGTAGAAGAATGTATATAATATAAGGTAGAATGTATGTATGTGAAAACTAGTGGCTTGGAGTGCGCGCGCGACACGAACGCGCGTTCAAATACGAAGATATGTTCGGGTCTGTTCGGCTGTTGTGGGGGAATCGATTCTTCTACAAGCCCTCGAAGTTCGAGAGACTCGCGCTCCTTATTCGGAGCGTTCTTGACATCAAATCACGAATACGATGACCAACAACGACGTACAAACTGCAGTAGAGTAAAGTAAAGTTAAGTAAAGTAAGTATTTAAATAACAACAGCAACAGCAACTGCAACTGCAACTGCAGCAGCAGCAGCAGTCAACGAAGAGTAAACGAAGTAGTAAACGAAGAGATGGTGCATGAGTCATTCCCCATTTGCACCAAAAGGAACAACTACAACCTCCACTTTCCTCATCCTGTTCCTCCTTCTCCACCACCTTCAATTCCTACTTGCTATCCAGACATGATGCAGCAACACCAAGGGGAAAAGAGAGAGGAAAAGAAGTGGATGAAGATAGGCCTTGTCTTAAAAGGGGTGTATGTTGGATATACAATTGACTCTAAAGACATTTAATTCTATTCGAGAGAATTATTTCACTATTCTGCAGATAAATCATACACAATTTCTTTTTCTTTTTTTAAATAAAATTACTTTCAGTTTATTTTCGTTATGTAAGAAATAAAGCATGTTAGAAGGTATGTATGTATGTATGCATTTGTATGAAGACAGATAATATGCCAGATGTCTTCCTCGACTGCAATAAATTTTAATCAACAGTGTCCTGACAGTTAGATTAATATCAAGAGAAAGAGAGAAAAAGAATTTGAATTAATTCAAAATGAAGTTTAATTGAAAAAGAGAGAGAGAGAGAGAGTGAATGAATGAATGTAGGCGTTTGGTATAACTGAAGAACTGACAAAAAGAAAAAAAAAAGAAAAACAATTGAAAGGGACATCTTCGATCAGACTGCACACCTGTGCACCACACAACCTTCGATCCGTGTATACGGTTCTCTTCCTGATTCGTCTTCTAATATTAGAATTCGCATAGCGTATCGGCTGACTACTATGCAAGTATGAGAGGGAGAGAAGGAAAGTACGTCGGCCGCAAAAGAAAGGGGAGAGGGGGAGAGAGAAAGAGAACAGATATAGAAGAAAAACGACAAGGAAGATAACGAAGGTAGTGGTCGTCGTATGGTAACGATAGTGGTGGGAGGAAGAAAGAGAAGGGATGGGGTGGGGCGGGGCGGGGCGCGATTCGATCGCTCACCTTTCGTTCCTCGTGTTATCGAAAATTTGTTCCTGTCTCTCTTTCTGTACGCAAGTAAATATACGTGCGTGCGTGATGCACATATAACACGTTTGCAACGTGTTCTCTCGCGTGCAAAAGTAGCCGCTGAAAGATCCGCGCGGCGCGCGCGCGCGCGCCTCAATATTTTTTTATTGTCTCCTCTTCGTTGTCCCTTCTTCGTCTTCTTGTTTATTCAATTGTTCGTTATTTAAACCCGACGATTAATTGTATGTTACATATATGTATGTATTACGCGTACGTTGAAATATTGTCACGTTAAACGACGTAAATATATTACCCGAGTTCGTGCTAAGAAGCCGCTCCTTTTACTTGTCGTCGTCGTCGTCGTCGTCGTCGCTTCGACGACGTTCTTCACAGCACGCAACTCAAAGCGCGCACACGCCGTATCACCCGGAGATCACCGAAGATAGAAAGGTGGTAGGGGAGTGCACCGAACAAAATATCCCCCCGCGAATCTAACGCCATCTTCATCATTTGCATGCGTCGATAACATATTGTTTTAGTCGTGCAGCGTATTATCATCGGTCGGTAATTTGTTTTCGTTTCTTATGGTAATTACTAGTAGATACTTTTTAAAAACATATATATATTGTTTTGATTTTCATTTACGTTAGAGAAAGAATTTTTCATTCAACTTATATTCTGAACACATGATTTTACATTTCTTTTTTTTCTTCTTACAAGATATTTATTAAGACAAATATTTGTAATTATTCATAAGAATCGAAGAGAAGGAAAATCAAATTGTTAGACAATTAAATGTGAAACAATTTCTGAACTAATTTTATTCCGAATAAAAAATAGACATTTTTCTTAGAAATATTTTAACCCCGATTGTCTTTCGTCACATGTCAAACAAATTAGCTTTACTTTTACAATAGAAGCACACGGTTAATCGCATGACATTTCAGCTCGTACCGAAGGGTAAATCCGAATTAGCACAAAACACATTCTATTCTACCCCCACCTTTTATCCTCATTCTAAATACTTTAACACGTTTACCTAGATTAACTGTCTCATTGACGAAGTTACATAAACAAAATAAATAACAAATCATTTTTTTTTGGTTTCAATTATCACATACTTATAATTAAATCAAATTGACATAACTATAAATATTAAATAAATAAATTGCTCGACATATGCATATGACCTACATATTGTTTAGTAATTAGATAGTAGATAACTGTTATGGCTTCATCTGAAAATATCTCGTTAAATAATGCATTACACATTTACTTTTATTTTTACTTTTTTTTTTTTTTCAATAAAATCTTCACAATAATAATATTTTTGAAAATATACATAATATATGTATAATCATATGCATGTAAAATTAATTGAGAATAAAAGAGAAACTAATTAAAATACTCATCAAATAACTAAATTTAATCCTTCACGTTACCTAGGGTTAACATTCGAATCTCGATACGTCGCATTCGTTGAAGTCTCTCTCCCCATCATTCCGCGACTTCAAAAACATACAAATAATCTTGAAATTATTTCAGCCTCTCTTTTATTTATTTCCGCATGCCTTAAGCATTTCAATTAGTCATTTATTTTTTATTTATTTAATCAAACCTGTCTATCATCTTTCAAACCTAGCTTATATATATTTAACACAATAAATCATTTCTAAATTAATTATATAATAAATGAAATATATACGATGGGATGTATTAAAAAAAAATGTTGAACTTTGAACAAAACAACAAACACTTTTATTTCTTTTTTTTTTGTAAATATTATTATAGCTCACAACTTTTCAACCTATCCGTATATATAATTTCATAAATATTTTGACATTTCAATTTTTCAATCATATGGATAATTAATATTCTTGATACTATACAAATCAATCATGCATTCGGAATTCTTTTGTAAATAATTTTTATGGGTATGATTCGTGAACTGCACACGTGACACACATTCACAATAATTCAACGTATAGAGACATACACTGTCATGGTATTGTATTAACAATTATTATATTTTATTAATTAATAAAATAATTACGATGGAACAAAAATGTACGTAGGTAATGAAAGATGAAGGATCTATCATCGTTGGTCAAAAACTTTGACTTTGAAAAGTAACGGGAGAAGAGTAAAGAATTTATTTTTGTTTCAAGGTACTCCTGGAGATACAGAGTTTATTTATAGGAATTCATCCTCCGGTCGAACTATCAGTAAACGCCCATGGAAGACAAGAAGAAGAAAGAAGAAGAAAGAAGAAGAAGACGACGAAGAAGAAGTAGTAGTAGTAGTAGTAAAAGAAAAAAAGAAAAAACTCGAAGATATTTTAATTTGTTTTCCCCCTCTACTATTCTCTTTCTCCCTTTGTACCGTATCGTTCACCAAACAATGATCTTGCACCATGTCCGAATTTGTATTTAAAAGAAATAAAAGAAAAGTAAAAAAAACAAATAAAAAATGGGGTACCTTACGACGAGGAGAAGTTTGTGTTGGCGGGGAATTGTGAAGCATGGCTGTGATTTCCCTTAGAACGACCCTCGTCCCTTCACGAACTTGTCCTCCAACGATGATGTTTTTTGGATTCGACATTTCTCCTGGTCGTCGTATTTCCATATTTTGTGACAAATATTTGACGCTTCTGTTACTGTCCTTTTGGTTTTCTTATTCCTCTTCTTTTTCTTCTTTTTTTTTTTTTTATATACGTTACAAAGATAAATTTTTCTCAGCTCGCGTCTCTTCTCTCCACCAAATCAAAACGCACTTTTTCTTCGACGTATCACATAACTAAAAACACATTTAGATCTTTAATTACACTTATGAACCTTTGACAATTACGTATCCGACACCAATTAATTAATTTGATTCGTTTATTCACTCGTTAGCACCAACTTTTGTAACCTTACACACATTCAATTCTACAATGCAACGACACGACGACTTTTAACGGCTGCCTTAGCATTCACAAACTTGAATGCGAAACTTGTAACCAATCAAAATTGCCGATTTATTTAACTCTATGCGCCACCGTATCGTGTGGCATCTTCCTTATACGATTGATAATATAGATTTCTTTAATCTTATTTAACTGTATAAAATAAGTAAAATATATGTATTATATTATCCTATTTTTTTATTTAATGAAACACATAATGTTAATTAAATATATAATTAATG
The DNA here is from genome assembly GCF_049000335.1 of Polistes dominula. Classification (NCBI taxonomy): domain Eukaryota; kingdom Metazoa; phylum Arthropoda; class Insecta; order Hymenoptera; family Vespidae; genus Polistes; species Polistes dominula. The sequence goes on from NW_028301147.1 coordinate 613,266, forward strand.
TTAATTCTACTGTAAAATATTTCTATTTTTATTTATATTAAAGTTAATCTTATGCAAATTTGAATGAAACAAATTTACAAAGATAGAAAGAAGAATAGTTTATATATATACCTTAATTTTGTATTTTTATGACAAATAAACGTACTTATGATTTCTCGTTACAGTTTAATCACATTTGTCTATTTATATTAAGTAATTTTTATAAATATCGAGTTTAATTAAACGCTATGTACTTACGAAGATGCAACAGGTTTCAATTGATTAGAAAAATAATCTCCACTCAAAGAAAATTTTATTTTGTATATTTAATAAATCAAGGTACACATTTTCTTTACCTTATTACATAGTTGAATTTATTAGATTCGTTTATTTGTTTCTTCCATGTAAGATCATACAAATGTAACCGTACTACGCTTTTTCTAACACTGCAGCAATATCTTGCAACAAGAAGATGATTCCAACGACCAATCAGAACGGATGATTTATTTGTTTGATTTAAATGCAATGGCGCTGTATTTTATCTTTCCACGGTCGGTAATACAGATCTCTAACAATCTTGATGAAAATGCGCGCCAAAATATCATACATATGAATTTCATTGCATTTTTATTGTTTATATATATATATAAAAAAAAAAAAAAAAAAAAAAGATGTACTTATAATGTTAACTAAACATATAATATTATTCTTACAAGTTTCTATTACTAAATTTAGATTTAAAATTCATGCAATATAGTATAACCGTATACAATTAATTTGTTCGAATTAATTACAATAAGGCAATTATTATTATTATTATTATTACTAATACATTGATTACTGGTAAAAGCTCCTTTTTCGAATATCCTATAGATTAACAAGTTTATTCTCAAGCTTCATACAAATGTGTATAAACCATCACGTTATTTTACGTGAACGGCAGTGTGAAAATATCACCACGAGTTATGGTGTTTGTAAGTCTTGTCATATTATTTACTCATGCTAATTTCTCTCGTACAATCTCACGCGCATCCACTCACTCGAAACTTCTATTTTCATCTTTTTTTTTTTTATGCATATTATATATTATATGTGTAAATATATATATAATATATTATATATAATATGTATAAAAAACTGCACACACGTACAATACATTAATATATTACCGCATTACATAGTAAATTAATAATAAGCGATATATATATATATATATAATACTATTAACAATGTTCTTTTTATATATAAATAAAAAGAACTCCAAGTAAAGATTTTTCATAGGCACTAGAATAACTTTTTTTTGTTTTTTGTTGACTGAATAATAATAATAATAATAATATTTATAGGAATAAGAACAATATTAATTAAATATGATTTGTTAAAGTATATGTTGTGTGAAACATTACTGTATGGATATAATCACAGAGATTAGTCACCATTTAATATATGGTTCCTATTTAAGTTCAAGTTGCTTTAAAACAAGGCACTTATTTCTTCTTCTTTTTTTTTCTTTCTTTTTTTTCTTTTTTTTTTTTAAAATGTAAACATTTATATATTATACTAAAATATATATTACATTAAATTTGTGCTCAGAATCAATATCCACTAATAATAATGCCTTTTACAGAGTTATTTTCTATAACAATCACCACCCCATACTAAACGATTGTTCGAGATATGATCGATCGATTAATGTACATAAAGGAATTAACATTATGCATATTATTTATGAAATAAAATGTAACAACTAATATACGCACATGCATAAGATTTGATACGTGTGAGAGCGCTGTTATCGATTTTGTTTTCTTCTCTTTTCATTCTTTTTCTCTCCTCCATTTATTTCTCGTAATTCTTTTTTTCAACAATAACTTTTTTTTCTTTCTTTTTTTTTTCAAAATAATAATAACTCTAAAATTTAAAAAAAAATTATTCGCAAATAAATGAGTAATAGTTGTTAGCAAATAATTATTATGTGTACGGGCGTAACTGTGGTGGATGACTTGGAGTCGATGGATCATTTTTTTGACTGCTAGATGGAGGAGTTAAAAGACAATTTTCAGTTGGACTACTATTTAAATCGGATTCAGTTTTAGTTTCTACTTCTTCTAGGTCGATCGGTAGAATATCATGTGGCACTCGATGTTGCGCTTTCTCTAACATGTTCAGATCTACAACATGAGTTTGAATGCGATGCGATTCGTCTATCACTATATTAGGTACTGCTGCTTTAAGTCCAGATCCAGAATTAGATTCTACAGGAGATACAGCGGATCTTAATAAAAATTGGGGACCTTCTTCCAATACTGTTGTAGCAAATGGGGTCATCCACTTGACGCAAGGGGCCAATTGTTCCCAAGAATAACGTGACACATTTAATGCACACTCTCGTCCTTGTATATGGTAAATGCATCCTGCAGCTATGTGACTGTAAGGAAATTTTAAACTTCCTTCATCCAAAGTTGCTAAATCCAAAAGCTGAGCAATTTGTGTATACTGTAATCCACTGTACTGTGGATATATAAACACGTTGGGCTTAGACCAATCACCGGATTCTATTTGCATGTAAGTATTTAGCCATGCGGAAGCAGTTATGGATGATAGATTCCATCCGAGTCCTTTTAAGATGATTAACTCTTTTCCCAAAATCTCCTCTTCCGTACAAGCTCCATCAGTGACGTATGCAAACTCAGCTACTTTAGGTGGATAAATTTCTTCGAACTGAAAATCAATTATGTGTTTCATTATAGATTGTTATATTTATAAATAAAGTATTTGAAATGAGTAGAAATTAATGTAAAAAAAAAAAAAAAAAGGTAAATAAAGCGTACATACCTTAGCTGCTATAAATAGGCATGTAATACCTATAAGTTGTAATTGACTTTTTGGTACATTTTGATGAATAGACAGATATCTGTCTATATAATCCATAGCAAGATAATAAGTTTCTCTGTGTAGTTTGTACACTTCGCATACTTCGATAAGCCAATCCAACAAAATAGCTCGCATTCTTGGTTGTAATGTCGGATGCCTTAGAAACATTTGTGAATCTCTTTGACCAAGAGTCTTCTGATCTTCCAAACACATAAGGTTCCATACATGCGTACTATCTGCCCAAGAAAATAATGGAAGCGGAGCTGACCTATTTGTTCCATTGTTAGAGCCGGATGGTGTTAAGAAACAAGTTGCGTTTCTTAATTCAGACCAAGTTGCTGGCTCCTGTTGTTCTTTTAAAGGCGTTGGAGATGCTTGAAGAGGTGTGCATGGATTTTCCATTGAAAGTGCACCATTACAAGACTCGTATGGCACGTGAGATAATGCTGGTACTTTGCTAGGCGGATATATATTCTCTGAATCTTCGGAAAGTTCAGCGGTGCGCCTTTTGCGTTTCATTGATTGCCTCTCCTTACCACATTGCAAATAGGTTTGTGAAGATTTCTTCTCTTGTAAACTGTTGATAGATGGACAAAAAATATATATATTATATATTTCTCCAAAACTACTGCTTTCCTATCGTATGAATAAGAAAACTTATAAAAAATAAATGACCTAAGTACAACGATTAAACACTCAATACAATATGCAATATGGAAAATTGTAACTACAATTTATCATTTATTATATCTCTATTAACGTTATAATTAATCTGCTATGGCATTTGTTCTTTTAGTAATCTCAATATGTGTTGAACAGTTACAAGAGAAGGTTATATAAACAAAATTAAAGCCACAACTAAGGGAGAAAAAGTAATCGATTGTTTGTTAAGAGTATTCCAAGGTCGCTATAATGAGTATCAATTTGTTCTAAATGAAAACCAATGAGATAAAGGAAAAAATTTTTCTATAAAATAGAAGATCAAATACTCACTTGGTCTGTTGCATGTTGCTGAGATACGCCAGCTATGTTCGAAATATTTCCAAGTGTTATTAATTATTTGTATTTATTATACGAATCGACCGATATCGTTCTAAATATTGAAGGTAATTAAATGAAATTTAGTCGAACAATATTGTCGATAAAATACTGAAAATGATGTTAGCGCGCGAAGTTTAGGCACACTCGATCGCCATAATGCACGTCGTCTTTCCAATACGAATACGATATTTAACTATTAAACTTAAAGTCACTTGTGATATTTGATCGTAAGAAAATCTTCTCTAGTCCTTAGATATGTAAAGTTTAAGTGTAAATGAATTTGGAATAAAAGTTTCATGGAAAAATCGGAGGACGTGGATCTCGAAGCGCGGGAGACCAGCGCGCGAAACGATGACCAACCCCTGCTTGCAATCTGGCGCTGTGACGCCCTCTATATGAATGCCATAACCTCAAAAGGGGAAAATTTTTCAATGTCGACAAATATTTTCGAGAGGACTTCCCTTGACCTCTATCAATGGACAAACATCGATGTCATTCTCAGGAAACAAGGATTTCCTTGATCAAACAAAGGTCTCTCTAGCTCTTCCTTCGGTCCACGACTCCTCCCAATTAGACTCGATTTTTCCAATAATTAACCACTACAAAGGCACCCGATGAACTTTTTCTCGAATAGAATGAGCACATTAGTCTCCTTATTGATAATTTCTTTTCACTTGTATATGAAATAATAGCGTTAAAACGTTTTCGAAACAACACGATGCCACATGTATTGAGACTCTTTTGCGTCCATTAGTATACGCTGCTTCCCGCCTTGATCTAATCGCGCCGTATTTTCGAACAAACGATAGAATAACTTTAAATTCACTCAAGTTAAATGCGTTACGATGAGGAACTTTAGATAATCGTGTAAAAAAGATAAATAATAAAATAATATATATTTAAAATAAACTCAAGAAACAGGTACGAAAGACTGTCTTGTAAGAACGCCACAAAAGTAACAGGCGCCGGGTAGGCGTGCTTATAGGTGTCGCTAGTAACGTTTCGAGGATAGGCCTTTCTGATTGGTCGAGCCGTCTGACACAGCTGGCGCTCAGCTGATCCATCCGTAACACACACTCTTATTTACCTTCACCGATAAGTGACGCGCGCTAGTTGATACGATGCAACACCATGCACACACACACAACTCGACAACCCTGACCCACGCGGGAAAATACGCGCGCGCGGCTAAATGAATTTCTCTTCATCCCGCTACACCCCTGCTCTAACATTACCGCTCTCTTCCTCTTTCATTTCCTCTTTCTCTTTCTTTCTATGCGTATGCGCGCGCATCCAACCAACAACGTAACAGAAGACTACAAACCGCGTTGATCGGATTCTTCCAGAGATGCGCAATCCTTACCACGTGTAGAACACGATGACCCCTTTCAAATTTTGCGCTACAAGATCGATTTTATATTATTGTATTTCTTTTAGGCTTAGAAATTCTAACGGGTCTTATAATATAACTACATATGAAGACCTTAGTGCGTCTTATGGAAATTATATACATTATATCATAGGCTTCTACTCCTTGTCTAACTGTACTTTTTAGAAACTCCTCTCTTGGTTTTTTTATTCTATTTAAATTATCAATTGTTATGTATCCTAATTTTATCTACTCTTCTTATTACTTAACAATATTCGATTTAGAATAAAGTTAAAAAAAGAATGCTTACGATCGATATTTATTTTCGATGAATGTACAAATTACTGAATCTTGTCTTATTATAAATAAGTCTTAATTTTATAGTTATTTATGAAATTTATTGAATTTAATAAATAATAAAATGATTGTAATACTCTAAAATAGAAAAGATTGTCTATTATTTTTTTATTAATGCATAACTGATGCAAACTATAAAAAATAAAAGATAAAAATATCGTTGAATAAAGTCGATAATTTATCGACCGTATCGATAGTTCCAAACTGTTTATCGATCGATATTGAAACTATAGGGAATTTACAAAATTAATAACTACGTGTCGCTTTGATCGATAATAAACCAATAACAGATTTAGTCATCTATCTTATATATTATCAGTGAACATCATTTTACGACTAATCACACACACACGCGCACACATACGAGTGTACTTGACGATTTCGTACACATATGCCGAGTTCGATGCAAGTATGTACGGAAATTCGGTGTGTGACGGGGGCGAGGGTGAGGGGTTGAGGATTCTAGGGGGAAAGACGAAGTGCAAGAATGCGATGTGCAACATCGAACGACAAACACAAGGAAAACACTGGCGTGCCGTTGACTGGGACGGGGAAGGTGCGCTCTTACATTTATTGTCATTTCAATAATATGATCGATAATTATCTAGAAATAATTACAATTTCTATTCTACATTGTTTTACATCTAATTATATATTAAATTCTAATATAAATATGAATAGATATTTTCTTCACTAATATCTTTTTATACTTAAACACAAATGATTTAAAAAAAAAATTATGTACCATAGTAATATATTTATAATAAATATATAAATAAATAGATTAAAGATAATTGTTATCAAGATCGTAATAATTTGATTAAATTTTAATAATATTCTTATTATTGTTAATAAATTTAAATGTCAAATAATAAACGTGACAAAATAAATATATTACATTTGTCTGTACAATATTTATACTTTATCAAATATTATATATATAATATTGAAGATAATTATATAATAGAATAATTGAATGACAGTGTAAGAATAGATATTAAGATAAATCTAAATGATTGTAAAAGTGTTATGATTCGTAGTAGTGATATTTGGAAGGGCATAGGGAAGAGACGTACGGCCCTGGTTTTCTGGAAATCGTCAGCGGTCCGGGGCCATTAAACGCGTTATATGTGTCTTGCAATTTGATCCCACAGTGCAGAGAGAAGAGTACACCCGATCGGAGAATAATTTACGCAAATTCCTGGTCTCATCTCTGGGCTCTCTGCAGGTGGGCCTGTTGGATTTCTTCTTGATCTTTGATGCCTCGGTATCACACACACGTTCAGACAGACACATGTACACAGTGATAGTTACTTTTACCCAATAGTCAAGTCTACACCTTAAAAAGACTAGTTTAGAAATTGATCAGATAAAACCAAGGAAAGAAACCAGGACACGACAGGATTCTCTCGCACAATCGCCAATTCGCCAATTTTTTTCTTACGCTAATTCACCCAAGACGAAGACTTATCGGTAATTAATTTTTTTCCCTGTTGTTGTTGTTAACAAATGTTCATTTTTATTTTTAATATCCAAATATTTGTATGATTCTATTCTGTTAAATGACATTGGATTTTTAATCACGTTTGGAATGTTTGTGACAAAAGTGTTTTTCATCACTTTTTCTTTCTTTTATTTGATTCTTTTCTTATTTTTGTTATAACTATAATAATTATTTATATAGTTGTGATTATTTAAATATAATTACATTTTTACAGTGTAAATGAACGTGTAGTATTGTGGAGTAATGCAAGGCATGATGCCAGTTAAGACAAAATCTCGTATTCCTGAGACAATGGGAGTAACCAATGGATTGGTGGATGCAAGAGCAAAGCAGGTTTTGAGGGAAGCTGTAGATGCAGTCGTCAATAGTTTTGCTAAACATACTCAGGGTTATGGAAGAGGTTTGTTCTTTTCCTTTTACTTTTACTTTTCTTTTTAATATATATTTATTGAAGTTAGGATAAAATGTTTACATAATAATATATATGTTTAGTGAATGTGGTTGAGGCGTTGCAAGAATTCTGGCAAATGAAACAAAGTAGAGGCACAGAATTAAGAAATGGAGCATTAGTTATTTACGAATCTGTCCCAGGTGCTAGTCCACCGTATGTTTGTTACGTAACCCTTCCTGGAGGATCTTGCTTTGGAAGTTTTCAAAATTGTCCTACCAAAGCTGAAGCACGTAGATCAGCGGCTAAAATAGCATTAATGAATTCGGTATTCAATGAACATCCATCACGAAAAATTACTGATGATTTCATAGAAAAAGCTGTTGCTGAAGCAAGAGCAAGTTTTGCTAAACCTTCCACTACACCTAACAGCGTTGGCAATCAAACTCAAGTAATTTTGTACTCATGTTATTATTTAAATGTATTGTGAATATACATTTATATATTTAAGATTAAAATATATTTTTAGGGAAATGGTGATGACAAGGAAGATCCGAACACTGGCATTGGCGCATTTCGTTTCATGTTGGAATGTAATCGTGGTAGGACAATGTTAGAGTTTCAAGAACTTATGACAGTTTTCCAATTACTTCACTGGAATGGTTCATTGAAAGCTATGCGAGAAAGACAGTGCAGTAGACAAGAAGTAGTAGCTCATTATAGTCATCGTGCATTAGATGATGATATGCGCAGTCAAATGGCACTTGATTGGGTTGCCAGAGAACACGAAAGCGGTGGTGGAGTTGTTGCTATGGAATTAGCTTTAGCAGAAAGAGAACTTGAAACAGCACGTTTGGCAGGACGCGAGCTTAGATTTCCAAAGGAAAAGAAAGATATACTAATGTTGGCTCATGCTCAAGTTTGTCCCCAATGAATTATTATTTGAGGTAATATCAATTATTTGAGACTTTATGAGACTGCTTTTTTGAAAATTGGATCATTCAGAAAGATAAACAATTCATGTGCCTTGTAAGGATCGAATTTTCAAAAATAACGATTCACTCTTCATTTGTTATTCATTTTTTAAATCATTAGACAATTGTATTTTATCAAGGTTCACTTTTGTTCTTTGCTTTTTTTTCTTTTTTTTTTTTTTTTTTTGGAAGAAATATATTACACAAAGAATTTTGTGATAATACACTTTCGAAGGAATTTGAAAATTCAAAGAAAAGTGTTGTGGTGTACCCAGGGTATTTGAAGTACTTAATCTCTGCTAGAAATTAATTGAAGCAGAAATAAGAATAAATGTTTAATGTCGTCCTACGTACGTTTGTAAGCGTTTTTAAACACATAGAGATTTGTCTTCCATTTTTTTTTTGTTTTTGTATTATTTTCTTTTTATAAATAATACGAAACGTATTTCATATATATATATATATATATATATATACGGAGTGGTGAAAAGAAAAAGAATTCGATATTTGAAGAAATGATTTTAAGATCTGCGTTGATTAGAACATTTTTTTTTACTTATCTCGATAAGTACTATAAACTCTTTAAATATCGAACCCCTTTTTTTTACCACCCTGTATATATAAATATTTACATTCCAGTTATATATGCTTAAACACATATTGCGCTTATCTTTTATGGTACGTGTATGCTAATGCAAAAAAAAAAAAAAGAAACATACACGTATATATATACATATATATATTGATATTCAAAGAGATTGAAATATCTTTTTAAATATTTTTATATGATGTAGTATGTGAGATCGAGTACGTCCATGAATATATGAAACTTATATAAAACGAAGACATTTTCATTGTGCCTGAAGATAAGTGATTACGACATAGTAGATATATAATTGTTTCAATAATATTTTATTATTATTATTATTATTAATATTATTATTATTAAAATTATTATTATTAAATATTGACAAATACATTTTTTAAAATATAAAGTTACAATTTGTTCACTTATACCTTGAATTTAACTATAAAGGAATATTAAGTTGGTGTTGCGGCATTTACAGTATCCTTAGACAACGTTGGCGCGGGTGAATTTTGTTCTTCTTCTTCCAAAGGATGAGCAAGTATTTTATCTATTATTCCAAATTCCTCAGCTTGAGGAGGACTCATGAAATTATCCCTTTCCATACAGCTCTCTAATATAAATGATAAAATTAATTGAAAAATAAGAACATGTAAAAACATATTGAAAAATTATTGTTAATAATTGACTTACGTATTTTTTCTAATTTCTGTCCTGTATGCTTGACATACAAGTTATTTATTTGTTTTTTAAGTTTTAATATCTCTACAGCTTGAATTTCTATATCCGTAGCTTGACCAGATACTCCTCCTGATGGTTGATGAATCATAATTCTAGCATTAGGTAATGAATGTCTCATGCCCTTTTCTCCAGCAGCTAAAAGTAAGCTCGCCATTGAGCATGCCTGACCAACGCACCACGTTGCAACAGGTGGTAAAACATATTGCATGGTATCGTAGATACCCAACCCTGCTGTTACACTACCACCAGGCGAGTTAATATACATATGAATTGGATTTTTACTACTCTCTGACTGAAGAAAAAGTAATTGAGCTATAACCACTGATGAAACATTATCTGTAATCTATTTGAAGAAAAAAAGTAGAAGATAAATTATTGTTTTAAATAGATTGTTAGATAAAATTATAAATTTGTATATATTTTATGTAATTAAGAAGTCAATATTACCGGACCCATAAGACAGATTATTCGTTCTTTTAAAAGACGAGAATAAATGTCATATGCACGTTCTCCTCTTCCACTTTGTTCCACTACTATTGGCACAAAATTTAAGTAACGTGTACTTAGTAGTTGTTGACCATAACCCTATTTTCAAAAGAAATATATTAATCAATTAAATGTATTCTATTTATTTATTTTTTTTCATCTTAAAAATTATTGAAGTAAAAAATACGTACACTGATACGTAATAAACTGTTGATTTTTTGCAACATTTCCACAAGTTTTTTTCTTTTTTTTTCTTTTATAAATAATTTTGGTTTTTTTTTTTATCTATAATCGTTGATTAAGTTCATTAGGTATTTTGTATTAATATTAAATACACCTTAAACCTAAAGAAATAAATAATAAATATATAAAATATTTTAATGATTCACAATATATAAGGCAATAGTTTAAATAAAAGAAATAGCACCTCTGTTAACAAAATTCGTTCACAACGTTGAAATTAAATTATTTAATAAACATCAATTGACAATATAAATGTATTGAAAAATGACATAGAAGTAAATGACCTGAATTTTTTTAGGTTATGTTTTGGTATTCGTTAAAATATCAGAATAGCTCAGTCGGTAATAGTAACAGATTTTTTTTATCATGTATTTTTTCATTTGTATTATTATGACATATAAAATTAAATACTTATTATTATTATTATTTTAAAACTTATTCTTTTCAAAAAAATAATTTAACTTTGACATTTGATAATTTGTTACAAAATTGTTTATTTGAAAGTGATAAAATTGTTTTACCATATGAATAATTATTGTAGTTTAGATAGAATTTTAGTAGATGGCGATGTTATCAAATGTTATGCAATTTATAGGTTAAAATAAACATTAGATTTATGAATTAATAACATTTTGTATAATATCAAATTAAATATGAATTTAAAATAAGACTGAAGTGAAATTACATTTACACGTATTATTTTTGTTCATTATTTTCATTTCTAATTGAAATCTATGTGAGTTTGTGCGATTACCTGTTTTACTACTTGCAACAATGTTATCATCATTATTTATAAAAAACAATTTAATAACTAAATTATTGGTGAATTCATCAAAATCATCTCTTATACTTTCACAAAAACGTACAATATGTAAACCTAGTTCATTATTACGTAGAATATTAGAAAAACCGAGGTATGTTGATCATTTGTTATTTAAATTAATTATTATTGACTTGTAATTTATTACATTATTATTATTATTATTATTATTATTATTATTATTATTATTATTATTATTATTATTATATTTATTTACAGGATAAACAGTGAAACTAAATATTGTTTAATAAGATGTAAACAAACACAATTATGGGATACAAAGCCTAATTTAATGAATAACGTTATTTTGTATAAAAAAAAATGTATTAATCCCCTGTTCATTCACTTATTTGGTTTATGCAACAGTGCGGCTTTGTTATTTTTAATTGGTTATTGGTGCAAAGATATGTATCATTCATTTATGAATGCATCATTTAAAGAATTTTCAGGAAACAATTATCCTATTATTTTTATGTTTTTAGCTATGACGCTCGCAGGTATATATACATGAAAATTATACGTAGGTTGGAACTTAAATAGTTGCCACTAAATAAACTAAATTGATTAATGATAAATATTGATTTCAGGACCACTGTTCTATTTATTCTCATGGTTACTTAACGCACGTTTAATCAAATGTATTATTTTACATAAAGGAGGTGATCATGTTAGTTTTATAACTAATCATTTATTGAAAAGTAGAAACACTATAACCACTCCCGTGAAAAATGTATATAGCTTAAGTTCTAGAACCGAAAAAATCGGAGTATATATGTCTGTCAAAATAGAATCTTATAGACTGTATTTTTTACTCGATAAAAGTGGCAAATATGTGAATAAGGATTTATTTGATTATGCGGTAATGTATAAAAAAGGTGACAAATTAAAATAATAATAATAATAATAATATAATGTTTGATTAAAATTGTAATAACGATTTATTAATCAGTAACCTTTTATTTAGTAGTTATAATATTTCTTTTTGATATATCTTATGAAATACAAATAGAAAATAAATAAAATCTTTTCATATATAAGAAACGTATAAAAATCTCTGATGAGTGCATCTGTAACTTATCGTTAACAATATCATTACGTGGAAATATATTTATATATATATATATATATATAGAGTATTGTGTTTTATTGCACCAGTATTAACAGATGTTAATCGATTAACTGTTATATTTATGAAATTATTTATATTTATTTGGTTTTCTTTTCAACATGTGTGTGTGTATGTGCATAATTGTTATTAGATAGCTTTCAAAATCGTCAGTATCTTTGATTATGTCGATCATAATATTTGCCTGAATATTTACTATAACGATCACTATATCCATCTTCTTGATATTTATCTTCAGCCTTATAAAAGACACCAGGTGCAGATCCAACATGTTTTTGCCAATAACGTGTCCAGTAAAGATCTTCTGGATTTATATCTTGTGGATGTTTAGCATTTCTGAATACATGTACACAATATATAAGACTTCCCATCAGTGTTAAGAATCCAAAAATAAGGAAAACTATACCTAAAATCCTTGAAAAAAAAAAAATAAATTGATTGATTGATTTAGACAGATGCATAATTAAAAATATATTCTTAAAGTGAATGTGATACACTTACCATACAATCAATGGTTGAAAGAATTGTATAACTATAACGAAACCCAATGTTACAAGGATTAAACCAAGATTCAATATTAACATGAGACAACAAATTCCTTTTGTATTTGGACAAAAAGGATTAGGTGTCGACATTGTTTCTATTATAATACCATCTTTTCTTGAAGTTTGTGTTTTAACTGTTGATATTCCAGATCTCCCAGAACCATAACTATAATGACTAGGAGCTCGATGATCCATTCTAGAACTTGGAGCAAGACTGTGATGAGATCCTCGACTAATGACATACAATTATTATTATTATTATTATTTCTAGTTTTATCAGTCTGTGGTAATTGTTGATAAGACAGTTATAAAACCTTATTTCTGAAGTTGTTCTATAAGCAGCGCTTGTAACATAAATATCTGAACCATTATCACAGATACTGCCATGTGATGCACTTTTATTAAATGGATGTCGAGATGGACCAGAAAGTACAGATCCACGACTATTATGTGCACTGTGTGATCTGCTCTCCTCACTTTGATCATATTTTTCTTTACGATGTTTTCTTGCCGGTATGACTGGCTTCACCTAGAAAAACAATCTTAATTTAATTTAGTCCCCAAAATTATATTTATATTTAAACTTACCATTGTAGTATGGTCATTGGTCACAATGTACTCTGACATAGTATGATCTGAAGGAGCACGTTGACTTTCTTCCCCATCTGTTAGATAATCACGATTCATACTTCCATGGTAACTTAAATATCTTGATGTATGAGGCATGTTGACTTTGTTTTCTTTTTTATAAACCTTTTTTTTTTAATAACTTATTCGTATTTTTATTAATAGGTTTATCAATTCTTTTTTCTCATTTAGCTTAGACCAAAAATCATAATAAGAAGTATAACTGATCCTAATGCATAGAAAGAAATATTTAATGACAAACACTTGAATATTTAAATATTCTTTTCAAATGAATTAATTACAAATACTCACAGAGTTTAACATTAACAAAGTATATAGAAATTATTTGGATAACATCGTAAGACTTAAGTAGTAAAGTAGTCTAACTTTTTTTATAATTCTAAAAAATAAAAGAAATGTATATATAAAAAAAAAAAGAATATCAAAATAATTAATGTATGTAGTATTACAGTAGAAGATTATATACATTTATTATCATTATAATATTATCATGAATTTATTTCTCAAAATTAAATCTTATAATTCAGTACACAAACACATAATGTGTCCATTGTTGTCTCGTTTTTCATAGTTGCATATAATTAAAAAAAAAAAAAATAATGATCACGAAAACATTGTCATATTTGGTAAACGTAGGTTGTGTTGTGCATGTATGTATGCATGTATACATGCATATTGTATTTTATTCATGTATCAAATACTAATTTGGTATGGTGATGTCATTTAAGAAGGTCGAGTGATCGACGTCCTCGATAGGTAATAATGATCGCACAAATATTTTATCGATACAATCATTATAATTCATTTCTTTTTTATTTAACTAAGATCGTAAATAACGTCACAATGTTTTATTAACGCAATGAAAAAAAAAAAATAGCATTAATTTTTCATTGAATTATTGTGCAAGCAAAATTGCAATGAAATTTCATTGATATTATCAATGTTTCTCAGTAATTTAAAAATAACGTTTATTAATATTCAAATCTTTTCGATTTTCATGATAAGAAAATAATAGAAAATGAATTGAATAGGAAATAATAATAAAAAATAGAATTTGTTTTTACCTTAATTAATTTTTTGCTAAAAATATAAAAAATATTTTAAGTAAAAGTTCACATCCTTTGCGCATGCGCATTACATCATATCACCTTGTATGCACTAGATCGTAATATTGTTGGAACCACTTGTTGATTTATCGAGGAAAAATTGAAAGTAGAAACAATCTTGACAATTTTTACACATCACCCTCCTGATATTTATAATTTTTAATATAAAATATATAGAATAATAAAAGAAAACATATGTAATATTAATTATCGTCTCGTGTAAAACGAGTGTTTATTATATTCGTTTTACTTTCTATTCGTAGTAGTCGTTGTGGTATCTCAATTTTTTACAAGTTAACAAGTATTTTATATAATCTAAAATAAATAAATAAATTATATGTACATTAATATAAAAAGTGTAGACAAGATAAAAGATCTTATTCTTGTTACATTATAACATTCTTAAAGTATTGAAAATGTTGAAAACATGAAAATTAACTTACTTTTGTTCTAATATACGTTCTATCCTTATTTTCATTGGAATGCACTAGATGAAGTGTTCTCCAAGTAATCAAAAGTCCTTGATTTCACTAATATTTGAATAATATCAACAATATTTTCAGACAGCTTGATATTTTATATATTCGAGAAAAATATATAGTTCGCAAAGAAACGTCCTTTTACACTCAACATTTTCTTATTTGACATGAAACAATTAGTTTCTATCGAGTTAACTACACTCTGTAACGCTTACGAATGTGTACAAACGCTTCACTGACTCTCGTACTACACTAATACTATTCTACTATTCTACTACACTACTACTACACCTGGAGAGAGTGGTGTGTCAAAGCGAAAGGTGCATTCATCGCAGTTTAAGTTTCAAAGACGCTTCAGTATCGCCTTTAAAAGGTAAACTAAGGCCAACCACTTTCTTACTTTTATTATATTCAATCTTCCTAATTAATAATCCTTATTCAAAAAAAAAAAAAACATTAACCATAAATTATTATTATTATGTCGAAGATTTGCAAGAAAAAAAAATTTATTTTGTAATTTCTATTAAAAGAATTTTTTAATCAAAAAAATATGATTTATTTTTAAATATCTTAATCGTTTATTATTTTTTTCTATTATTTTAAATTTTTTATTGCAATTATTTATTTATCCCTGCCAATGTATTTAAATGAATATTTGTAAATATTTTACATTATTAAAATTTGAAATATCTCATCAAATGAAAGTAACCAATAGCAGAAAAGAATTATTTTTACGAACCAATCAGACGAGTTTATGCTAACGTACACACGTTTCTATTAGTGGAAACTTAAATTTGAGATAGAATCCCGCTTTGTAGTTTGCGTACTCCTGAGACGCTTATATATTTCGTTAGTAATATATTTGTATTTTTGTTTTTATTGAATAATTTAATGAATATCTATCTATGTAATAATAATATTATTATTTTATTGAACACATATACCTTAATGGATTTTATTGTTTGAATTTTTGGATAATTATTACAGTAGAAATATTTTACGTAAGTCATTTATAAAATTGTTTATAATAACGTTATATATATATATTTTTTTTTAATTAAATTATAATATTCTTTGTTAATTAAATTAACAATTTTTATTAAAGCTAATTATTATAGTATAATTATTAGAAGATTAATTACTATTTTCATGTACTGAAGTTTGAGGTTAATTACTTCTGATTTCGCGCCAAAATTATACATCAAATTTTGTTAATTTTAGAGATACATTTGACATGGACAAATTTTATAATATATATAAATAACTTTTTTGATTAAAAATTGAAATTTCTTATCAAATCTTCTGTATGTATTAATTAGATTTTTTATGTAAATGAAGGATGTAAGATGTCCCAGCACGGTGCTGCGTTACAAACATATAATCAAGAATTAGTAAAATGTAAGTTTATTTTTATTGTAATTATTTATCATTTCTTCTTTTCATAATTAGATTTGTTCAAATTTTCTTGACAGTTTTTCTGAAACTTTTTCAAGGTTTAGAAGAAATGAAATTGAAGAGAGCAGAACTGCAATCTCAAATTGAATCACAGGAAGAAGAAAAGAATAATTTACAAAGGGAGATAGAAAAAATGTCACATAAACTTACACGATTGAATGATAGCCTTGCTAAAAGGGTAGCAGTTAGAAACGAATATGACAGAACTATTGCAGAAACTGAAACAGCATATATGAAAGTAAGTTATATTTATTTAGAAAAATTTCAATTGATAAATTATTTTAGATTGGGAATTGTTTTAGATTTTAGAAAGTTCGCAGTTATTACTAAATATGATTAAAAGAGAAGCCACAAATTTAGATCAATCATTGGTGAAGGCCAGCATGGATAAACAACAATTTAGACAATGATCTCAATTAATTAACAAAAATATTTTTAGAAATTTTTTTATAATGTATTTGTTAAAACATATACATTATAATATGTCTATTAAAGAAATCGATCTAACGATTTGTAACTAGTACAAAATTGTAATTATTTTCTATAAGATGATGATAGACTAATTTTGTAATTATTATACACGATGTCGAAATATTAATAATTCATTGTACAAATTTTTTCATAATTTATTATTTATAAATATAATAATGTACATATATATAGATATATCTATTTTATAGTTGTATAATTTATAGTCATTTGACTAAATATTTTTATCATAGGAATATCTTTCTGTTATTAAAAAATTGCGAATATAATGATGATGTATTTAAATAGTTTCTAAGAAATTTATAATTAATATTTAATATTAAGTCAATTATCGAAATTAATTCGTATAGTTTTAACTTTTTCAATGATAAACAATTGTTCTATACATGACATAATAAAAAGACTGACCAAAGATTATAATAGATTCATTTATATAATTGTATTTTATATTTGTAGAAATATATTTAATAATATTATTTCTATCGTATTTAATACTTCTTTCTTTTCTTTTTAATTACTTACATGACTAAATAGAATTTATAATATAATAACAATAAATAAAAAATAATTTATTTAGATGTTAATAATATTGTTGTATTCCTATTGAGATTTGTTGTTTACAATTTGTACTGACGAGTACAGGGAATATACTGTTAATACAAATTTAATATTTGTGAACAATAATAAGAAAAATTAAGTCAAGTTCAAATATTTGTACTGGGTTGTTCAATAAGTTTATGAATTCCATTCCTGAAGTGAGAATTTGGAAGGGCTGTAAAATACGTTTCCACAGCTGTGTAACTGTGTAACTGAATTTATCAAACCGCAAAATTTATTGAACAGCCTAGTATATTCCATGTAAAAAAAATAATATACTTTAATTTATGCATTTCCAAGTGCTTTTTGTTCATTCCAAACATGTAACAATTCGTTAGGATTTCCATACCCATGAGAACTAATAACATATTTGTAATTGAATTTGGTATAATCTTTTTTATAAAAATGAAATTCTTCACAATGAAATGGTTCTATATCGGCTTTCTTAGCAACTAGACCTATAAAAATGTCATCGAATCTGAAATGTTTTGTATAAAAACTTGTATAATACATATCTAAGAGAGCTTCTCGTGAAAGTATATATGCACCAGCTGTAACATATGGTGGCCATAAATGATACGGATATTCTTCTAATGAGACATACCATTTGGATGATCTATGACGATGTGGAGATGAAACGAATACAAAACCTGCAAATAATCTCACATCTTCTGGTAGTTCAAAATCAAATACTTGTCTTTTCTTACGAATCAATGATTCTGTCTCATTAGAAATTAATGACGAAGAAGATATATCTTTCAAAATAATTTCTTCATTTATACTGTCGTTTAATTTTGTAAATATATTTTGAGTATTATCGCTGTTGTTGTTGTTATTTAAAATCATAGTTGTTAGTTGATTTTCTAGACTGTAGTCTAGATTACTAACATTTTCTTTAGTAGCCGAAGTAACTTCAGATAATTTTACTAAATTTGCATCAGAATGTAATTCATCTTTAACATTGGTACTTGTATTGGATATATCTCTTGTAATTGAATAATTATTTTCATTCTCATTCACATAATTTGATACATGAGAGAAATTTCTTGTCGATTCATACGAATATCTTATTTCTCTTTTTTGAGAGATCTTTTTTGGTTCTTTCAAATAATCCGGATAATTTGTAGGATTTCTTATAAATCTTAAAACATTTTTAACTGAAACGTACATGTCGTCATCGACAAACATATAAAATTTGGAATTAGAGCAATATTTAACTGCCCATTTAAAACCCATCATTGTTTTAATAGTATTATTATAATATGTGTCAATAAAATTTGCTTGTACAATATCTTTGTATTTCGTTGCTTCAAGTTTTATTTTAGCTTGTAATTCTTCGTCTTGATGATGTATACCTAATATGAAAACTGTTCTTGATGGAACATCAAAGAATCTTTTTTCAAAACCCCATGAATGTCTTATAGCCATTCTTCTCTCAAAATTTTCTATGGCTGATTTAATAATGTATACTATACGAAATTTGGTACGTGCACTTTCAACACATTTCTCTTCGTTGTTGTGTAAAAATGAATAATTATATACATTGATTGGATCAACAGAGGGTTTTTGATTGTATCTTAACGCATTTACAAATTCGTGTATGTCACCATTATAAGGATAAGAAAAATGTTCGTCGTACATAACTTCAAACATATGAGTAAATGCACCAAAATAATTCAATATCATAATAAAACTAATGGAAAGAATAATGTATTTGAACTTTGATACGATCCTGTAACTTAACCGATAACAAGGACGTAGTAAACAATACATTTTTTATCACAGTCTGAATTTAAAAATAATTTTCTTACATGTCCACGTTATCTAATCTATCTTTAATCTTTTTTTGTTCGTAAAGCAACATATCTATATATATAAAAAAAAAAAAGGAATTAAAATAATTCTATTAACAAAATGATTTCTTTTGTACAAAAGTTATTACATAAAATATAAAATACTTACAACTGTGATTTTAATAAAGGATGATCTATTTAAGTTAGAATCAGATAATAACCAAAAACATAATAGTGCGATGGTTTATTTGATTATTGCATTTCTAGTGTTTCTCCATTGAAATAGATTTTCATGAATAATAAATAAATAATCAATTGGCACTAAAGTAATGTAGATTTGAATTTTATAATATTTTTTATTTATAAATTGCACTAACGAGTTAATATTCCACGTGAGTCGATCAAAACATTTGCAGACAATAAATTCGTTGACATCCATTGATACTGATTAAGAATGACAATATAACCTTATTTCATCAATATTAAGTAATGTCAATTAGAATAATTTTATTAATTACATCATTAAATAAATTCATGTTTGTTTCTATTATTAACCTTTTCTAATTGACGTTAACTAAATTATAGATTAATCGAATTAGAATCGATATCGAAATATTATCGATATTCTCTATCGAAATTTATAAAAACATTTTATTTCGATAATGTATAGATTTAAATTCTGTATAAAATTCAAAGTTAAGATACATAAAAAAAAAACAGAAAATTACAATTAAAATAAATTAATAAATGTTTAATTTTGAATTACATAAATTAACATTAAAAAGAAAAGATGTTTGAAAGGCGGGAAATTCAACTGAGATTTTTACGAAATTCGTAATGTCTTATTGCACATATGAATTTTACTAAAATATATTAAATTAATTGTCATCAAAAAAAAAAAAAATAAATAAATAAAAAGAAAATGAAGAAATCTTTTCAACAAAGTGCATCAACAATTTTAAAAGATCATATTATAGAAAAGAAACCTTTTGGATTTTGTTGCAATAAGAAAAATTTAGATCCTGAAACCTTTTATGATAAACGACGACCACCATTTAAAAGTTCTTTGACTGACGTAGTTGTTGGAAGTGGCGGTCAAAGTTTAAAATTTCGCCTTCAAGATATCGCTAAATTACCTTTTCCAATTCAACTTATTGCATCTAAGACAAAGGATGCTGCATTTCTTGGTGATTGCAAACACTGTCGTAAGATATTACGTTGGTATTTAGAAGATGAAATTGCACTAGCTCGAAACATTTATGCACGCGATAGACAAAATCGTTACAATTTACAAATGGATAAAAATGTTGAAATAGCCAAACGTAAAAGTAAAATTATATTTATTTTTATTTGCAATTATTATTTTTTTCCTTTTTTTTTGTTTTTTATAACTAATCATAATTTAGGAAAAAGATATGATTAATTATTTTAATTATCGATTTAGAAAAATGGCGTAAGGAACGTAAAGCAAAACGTAAAGAAGGAAAAATGTAAGCATGTATTATATAAAAAAAAAAAATTAACTTTACCGAAGAAGACATTATTATATTATAGATTGTAATTTGCAATTTAATATTTGGATAAATAAAATTGTTATCTGATGTAAAAAAAAGAAAAAAAATGCAAATTCTACAACATACAAATGATAAAGAATATTTCTGAAATATTTTATTAAAAAATATATTTAAGCAGAATACAAAAGTTCGTATAATTTTAAAGTTTAATCACAATTTATTATTAATTTTAATAGTTTGTCGATACTCTCTTTTTTTAGTAGCGTGTTCTTCTATTATATAGGAACAAAAACAAAACTAAAATATTGATATGTGAAATGAATTAAAATTCACAAATAATAATAATAATAATAATAGTAATAATCTTATTAAAATCAACAATTATTATTAGAAGCTACTTGACTCTAAATTTATAATGTTGATAAAAAAAATTGATAAGCATTGCTCTTATTATTATATACTTTTTAATCTGTCCCACAGTAGTATTAGCAAAATATAAGATATATTGTATCTCGTAAGACAAATATAAATATAATTTTATATATATTGAACGACGTGTATTATAATATATTTTAAATTATTAATAACTAAATGTATAGATCGAAAGCTTTTTTGAAATAGTTATTAACAAATTTTGTCATTAACAAAAATGAAAAATTATTGTATTTAAAATATATATATATAACACAAATTAGAACTTAGTATTAATAATATATATAATAAAGTATATAATTCAAAATGCTTGAGAAGTTAACAAAACTGATTTTTGTTCTATATATGTAGATTTCTATCATCAATATAGAAAATATGGAAAATACTGCACAGCTTTATTCACAGTAAAAATTAATTAATTTCATTTGTTTATCATTTCAGTTATACTGATATATATATATATATATTTGTAGTTTTGTTGTTCTTTCCATTGTATGTAATAATTAATTGTGTAATAATATACGCACTTGATTCGTACAAGAAAATAAAATTTTCATATAGTTATTTGTAAGAGTAATAAAATTGAAAATAATTCTTCCTTTTGTTTTCTTCTTTTCTTTCTTTTTTTTTTTTTTTCAATATCAATCGAAATACACAACAAAACAGAAAAAAAAATTATGACAATATTTAATCGTAATCATTTTTTTTCGTGCTTGTCATTATTGAAAAAGAATAATAACTTATAATTATTTGATGAAAATGATATACTCTGTGAGGATAGAAAATAATCATTATAATAATAAGCATGCACGATCCTTAGCACTGATTTAAATCGATTAAATTGAATTAATCTTTGGTGAAGTATTTGTTTAAATGGTGGCACGTGAAAGTTTTTATTAAATAATTAGAATTAACTTCAATTTCAATAATGTATGTGCAATAGGTATATATATATATATATATATGCCTATATGTATCATGTAAGAAAATTATATATCATCATTTATAAAAAAAAATACTTAATAATAACAAAAAAAAACAAAAAAAAACTGTTTATCGTAATGAAAAGAAAATGAACATCATAAATTAACTTGTTATAACATTGTTTTTTTTTTTCTGAATTCCTCATTGGAATTGTTATCACTTTATATATGACTTTGTTAATTCTGTTATAATGATACCATTATGCATGGGAATGTCATTTTCTACGGCTACGGTAAGTACTTCCCCTTTTTCCTATTATTCTTCTATAAATTTACCGTATCACCCTTTTCATAAATCTCCAAAGATATTGCCTATCATTGCATTGCATTAATTCATTTTTGTAAATCTTGTTATCATAGTTGTTCTTCATTATATAAATTTTTTTCTCTCTCTCTCTCTCTCTCTCCATTTATGCTTTCTTTTTTATAAGTTTATATGCATTTACAAAATCAGTCTTACATATAAGCAATCATTTTGGTGATTCTGTAATTTTTTATTTTTATTTTCAATTAAACTTTTTATAATATTATTACTATTAACCATTTTGCTTACCCCACTTGGTCCAAAGGATCAACTCAGACCTTTTTTTTGGCAACTTGAGTCATTTTTTTCAATTGTTCAACTTTGATAAAATTTTTTAAACATTAAACTCTAAATTTTTAAACTCAAAAAAAAAAATGTTGAAGTAAATCTATGCAATAGTTTTTTTTTTATAACAATTTTTCTCACCCGGGTCCAAAGGACCCCAGTGTGGTAAGCAAAGGTTAATATATTAAAGAGTATGATTCTTTAAATAGGGAATATACTTACTGTTGTTTTCCAATAGAGAACTATACACTTGTATCTTTCGAGTCCATTTTCAAAGAATTTTCAGTTACCATACTTTCTTCTGATATTTCTAAATTAGAAACGTTTAATGAAGAAGTAACTGTATTTTCTTTTACAAAATTTTTGTCAATATCATCTAAAACTGGGGGGGTGGTATCCAATGGACACTCAGTTTGTTCCTGTTCTAATAACACTTTGTTACCATTATCAGTATTGGTAACTGCAAGTTCGGTTGATTCTTTCACATCTTTAATATCATTTTTTTCATCTATATCAATATTCTCACTATTCTCAATATTCTCTATAGTCTCTATAGTCTCTATATTGATGGAATCGTCAATTTCGTTATCTTTTTGAGTATCTTCGATCATATTCTGTATTATATCATCGATACTAAGTTCTTTTAAACCAATAAAAACATTTGCTTCTTCTTTTTCAGATAAAGTGTTACATTTATGAACATATTCTTCTTGTTCTAATAATTCTGATGAATTATTTTCGTCTATAGAATATTTTATCGTATCACTTGGTGCTTCTCGTGATTCTTCGTTCAATTTGTCAGGATTTTTTTCTGTATTTAACTCCATACTGTTATTAGTTATTTGTTCCTCTACTGTATGCTCTTCGGCTGTGGTATTAGTACTTTTGCACAAAGGCAAAAGGATTTCTGTAATATCTTGTCCATGCATGCTTAATTTGACATGCATAGGATCTTCGTCGTCAATAACTTCAAATTGAAACATAGTTGCACCATCAGCTGCAAGATCTTTAAAAGTTTGACAAGCTTCTTCGGACCAAGATGAAATATAATCTGGCATTTGCAGACCACATCTTTTTGCCAATATAGGAATATTAACAATATCTTCGGGTAGTATTCTTAATTCTGTAATTATAGAAGTATTACCATAGTCTATATAAAAGACATTAACGCCATTTTGATCCTGCGATAATATTTGTGCTCTGTACCATTGTTCATCTTCGGGATATTTTGCTGCACAAATTGTACCATTCTCCAAATTGGTCAATGGAAGAAAACTCGTTGCATCTTGCAAACGATCCGACATTACTTCTAATTCAGCCATACTAGCCTCTGCTTGTACCCAAAATTCTGCTGGCGTATTAACATGACTTATCACAACATTAGGTGAATTTTCTTCTCCAAGCGGTGGTAATCTTTCTTCTATATTTGTTACTTGTTGTTTACAAAAAACAGCTAATAAATCTGCCACATCTGCATCGTCTAAAGTTAATTTGACCAATGATGTTTCTTGTTCCTTTATAACATCCAAAAGAAATATTGTAGCACCATCAGCTGCTAATTTGATAAATTCTTGGCACGCTTCGTCGGACCATTCTTTTATATTTTCAGGAAGAACTAAGCAGCATCTTCGAGACAAAGGTGGTATTTTAACCAAGTCTTCTGGAATAGCACGAATTTCAGTAGATATCGCTGAATTTCCATAATCAATGTATAAAACTTCTGTTTCACCATTATTGTGAGATATAACACGTGCTCTATACCATTGATCATCTTCTGGATATTTAGCAACGCACAATAAATTTTCTGTTATCTCGTCTACCTTAGGAAACATATCTGCAACCATAAATCTATCAGACATTACTTCTAAATCAGCAATGGATTTTTCTTCCTGTACCCAAAATTCACTTGGTGAATCAATATGACTCACAAATGCAGAATGTGGATCTAATTCTAATTCTATTATTTCATCTATTAGATCTTGCTCTGCATATATTCTTACAGCGTGATTTTCTTCAACTAATATTTCACTGATACTTTTATCATTTACGAATAGTTCGACTCGTTTTGGTATACTGTCGGCAATTATTAAAGCTTCTAAAGAATCAGCTGTCATTACTATATTATTAAAACGATCACAAGTCGATTCGCTCCAATCTTCCGAATCAACAGGAATAATATCTAATCTGGATTTAGTTGAAAATCTTTTGATTGATTTTAAATAATCTGTCAATGCCCGAATTTTATCTGATTTGTTATCAATTACATCTGTTTTTCCATAATCGATAAATCGTACCATCACAATATCTTCATCGGCATCAAGAACTTCTGCTCTGTACCACATATTATTAATAGAATCAACTGCAGCACAAAGAGAACCTTCTTCTAAGATGCCATTTAATATTGGACATCCAGAAATATAAGTTTGTAATTCTGACTGTTTTTGTTTAAGAATTTCAGCTTCGTCTGTTAATTGAATCCAAAATTGACTTGGAGAATCAATATGAGATACTATCACGTTATATTTCTGATTAACTATTAATTGAGTATTTTCCAATTCATTTTCAGCCAATGATTTCACTAAATTCATCGAACGGAATCTATCGCTTATTTTTTCATTATTATCAAATAATTCAACTATCCACTTCTTATTTATATTTAAGAAATGAGCAGTAAGACATCTGTTAGATAATTGTTCTTGTAATATATTAATCTGTTCAAATGGTGTACCATTTAGAGTAACTGTTAATGAAGCATTAATTGCTAATTGATATGGTGTATAAAATTGTGGATCAAGTTCCATAAGTGATTCAATATTAACTTCCTGTGAGTTTCCATAATCAATTAAATTTACATAAACACTCTTGTCAGTTAATTTAATGACCTTTGCTCTATTCCAATAACCATCTTGTGATTTTACAGCATATAACATATTCATCTTCGGTTTTGATATTTTTTCAAAGTTATCATAATGTTGTTTCAATGCTGTCCCCAATTGTATATCTTTTTCAGCATCTACATAACGCTGTAGCCAGATACTACCTGAATGATCTGCGTATGATACTATTACTTTATAAGTTTTATTTAAAATAGGCATTGGCAAAATGAGATTAATTTTGTCATCATCCACATCATTCTCGCTTTTTATTTTATTACCCATTAAATCATATAATTTAACGATAAGTCTACGATCAAGAAAATCAATTTATATTCAATTATTTATAATTAACATTTATATCAATTCAAACAAACTTATATTATTATACAATTACCTGTTATTATTGACTTCTTCGACATACATTATCAATTCCTTATTCTCAATCGTTTCTTTCCAGTTTTTATTATTTGTTTCAAAAGATGATGCATTGGAAAGGCAACATTCTATTGGTTGACTCTGTGTAATATAATACAAAATAATTCATCTCATTTATTTCATATTATTTTATACAATTACGTGATGTAATAATACTATACCTTATATTCCTTGTTAAGTATAGATTTATCGTAACTAGAGTCTATAAATGAAGAAAGCTCAATATAAAATTTGCTTGCACTTTCTACATTATTAACGTTGACTTTTAATGTCTGTCCATTCAAAAGACCTATGTCTATTTGTTGTATTTCTATCTGCTTTTCTAATTCATTAATTGAATTATCTGTTAAAAGAAAAGTTTCTCTTTTAATGTTAAAGATATTCACATATAACTTAATATGAATTTATTTGAATATTTGCATGATGTATTTACCATCAACAGACATGGTAGTATCTGTTACAACATATGATGCCAAATTCTTGTTTACTAATGTACGAGTAACATCTTCATGTTCATGATCAGTCAATGAAACAATATATTTATCATTTTCTATACTATGAAATAAACATCCATATTTATCAGCATTGAAACAATCATCCATTGCTTGTGGATTAATTTCAGACCATTCTGAATTTACATATGGTTTAATATTTTGCAATGAACAATAGTACGCTTGTCTTGGAAGTTGCATTAATTTTCGTTCAACTTGATAAATATTATTTTTATTTACCAAAGAACGATTACCAAAATCAATATATTGTACAATATATTCGTCATTTTTCATTTCAATTATTTCAACACGATATAATGCTTTATCTTCGGAAAATATTGCTATTGCAGGTGATCCTATCTATATATGCATGAATAAAATATTAATAAAGTTATTTATTATATTATTACGTATGATACAATTATATAAAAAATATTAAATACCTGCAACGGATGCATAATGGGCTTTCTATTAACGTATAATTTTTGTATCTCATTCATCATATCTCTAAATTCTAATTCCTTATCAAGTGTTTGACAATAAAAATTGTTAGGATTTATAAACCACGTGACTATTACATCCTTGCAAGATCCAAGTTCAATCTGTTCCACTGCCCATTTTGAATCAGATGATACATAATCATATGAATTAATAAATTGTTCTGTTGTCGTGCCGCCTGTTTGTTTTATTTGATCTAATGCTTCCTCTCTCAATTTCATTATATCAGTGCTAACGTAAAAATATTTATTTATATATTTAAATTCCGATTCATTTTCAATCATTTCACGCAACATTACTTCGTACGTATTATTTTCTTTTTTTAAAAATTCAACTTCTAAATCCTTGTCATTAACTTTATTTGTAAAACTTGCAATCATATTTGAATCCCACGTTTGATCTGTTACAGCAAATAATTTACAATGAATAGATTGCATCGGTAATTTTAAAAATTGTTCTTGAATTGCTTTAATTTTGCCTAAATCAACTGTTTCTACATTTCCATAATCTATAAATTGTACAACTGCTTGTTGTTCTGCAACAGATTTGATTACAGCTCTGTACCATTGAAGATCTTCACTATATTGAGCAATACAATATTTGTCAGGTTTCAATTCAGAATGTTTTAAAATATCTCCACCATTTTCATAGATCGATTCGATATCTTTCATAAGAATATCTAATTCTAAATATTCTGGATGTAAATGAATATAAAAATTAGTCGGATTATTTATGAAAACTATTTCACATTTTTTACTAGTCCCAAGTATAACATTTAATGAAGGTATTTTAATATTTTCCGAAAATAATTCAGTTGTTTGAAGTTTTCCATTGTTTTGCACATTAATGTTCCCATTAGTTACTCCTATTAAATTTGTAGACGTATTTTTAGATTCGAAAGAAGTCTCTCTGTTATTAGATATGACGTTATTCTTATAATTAGTTCTATCTTTCGAATCACTCGATCTCACTTTTTGATTATATTGAATATTTGTTTTTCCATCATTATCGTTCCATCTGCTATTGTACAATCTTGCCGATAATCCTTCTGAACGAGGCTTTGCACCACCACTACCACGACGATTAAAACTATTACCTCTACCTCTTCTATTACTACCTTTGGATGAGGTATCGGAATCTTTATCGCTCCAATGTTTGTCAAAACCACTACTACGATTGAATCGAAAATCATTACCAATGGGTCTACCTCTGCTGCGAGAATCTCTTCCAATTTTGTGAAACGTATTTGTATCATTATAATTTCGTCTATTATTAGATGGCTCATCTTTTATTATTTTGTTATTTCTAAACGATTCCTTACCGAATCGATCATTTCTCATAGTGTCATGGAAAGAATTAGGTTTGTCATATCTATTATTATTTTGTTGTCTTTCTTCATTTAAATCATTTCTCCAAGATTTTGATTTATTATGATCGCAATTACTATCACTCGCTGTGTTTCTAGTAAAATCCTCCTTATTTGAATTATCGCTAGAACAAATAATACATACATTCATATTTATTTCATCTAAATAAAAGTGCATATAATGTATAGAACAGAAGCAACAAATATGATTATGATTATAATAATACACAAAGTTGTATAAATGATAATAAATACAATAAAAACAAATTAATTGCGTATAGATAGAAAATATTGTTTAATATACATATAATAGTAACAAGTAACTTGTAAAGGTTTAGCGTTTAGTTAAAGCGTAATAAATAAATTAATATTAAACAAAAATGAAATTTATCGAATGCTGTAGAAATAAAGCAAAGATTGTGCATGTAAAATAGAAAATAATAATGTTTCTTTTGTTTTTTTTTCTATTTATATTTATAAAGAAGAAGGACAAGAGAAAAGAAAAGAAAAGAAAAGAAAAGAAGCAGAAATATTTGTTTTATTGTATATGTTACCGTATTTCTTTTATATTCTTCGATTTATCTTTCACTTGAGGTTCTATTTTTAACGATGCCTTTGGATAAGACCTAATATTAACACAATAGATTTTATTATAATTAATTATCTATTGTAAATATAATAATAAATCTATAAACTGTTATTAAAGTAAAAAAAAATGTATCATCACACAACATTTAATACAACAGACACACAAACATAAATAAATACATTACCTTTGAATCTTTTTAGGGACTTTCATAGAATTTTGATAATCACTTTCATGAGAATTTGATTTAACGCCCATATTTTTATCCACATGAAAATATCGTTGCAATTGATTTCTTATATCATCTCTAATCTCAAGATTAAATAAATCAACTACTAAACAACCAGGAAGTACGTCCATAACTTTCATGTATAAAGGTTTTTCGAAAATTAACGTTTCAAATTGATCAGAACATTCATCAGTATTAGTTGGTAACATTTCATGACCCCTTAACATACATCTTATCGCTTGTGCTGGTAATTTTGTCACTAAATCATTATGAATTGTACGCAAAGATTCATTAGTTAATGTATTCTCATTACCATAATCTACATATAAAATTTTGATTCCGTCTTCATCGACGTTAAGAATTTTTGCACGATACCTAAAAAAAAAATAAATAATCGATAATAATTGTATCTATACGTGTGTGTTATTAATAATAATATTATTATTATTGTATGTATATTAATATAATTGTAATTTACCATTGGTTTTCGTAAAGAGCGGCACAAGGTGTTCCTACTGATATTAAATCTGGATGCAGACTAGGTGCAGATTGAATATATTCAGCCAAATAAATCATTATTGATTCGAGAGATTTATCATTTTCATCAAGTTGAACAAAAAACTTAGTAAGATTTTCTGCATAAGAAACATGTACATTTTTTTCAACACCATTGGATAATTGTTTCATCTCTTGATATTCAATGACATTTGATATTGTTCGTGGTACTGCAAATGCTTGTCTAAGAATATCTTTGATATTTTTATCATTGTCATACAAATCTCCATATTGTATAAGTGGCGGACCTTCTGGTGGACGGACATGCAAGATAAGTAATCTTCCTGATACTATTTTTTTAAAATATTCCGACATTTCTGGTGTTACGTTTAATTCTTTCACTCCGCTTAAAGTAAGTCTTATTGAAAGTACTCTAGGATTGATATATTGTGGCGGTAATTGAAAAATATCTGTATATGGTAATATTTCAGAATGTCCAAAATCAACGTAATACAATTTACATTTATGTTCCATTACAGCCATTACTACTGCTCTGCATAATACTTTATCTACTGTGTAACGACCTAAGCATACTGACCCAGGTAATGGTGGTTCTTGTAAGGGTTCCGTTGGATGACTATTGATATCTCCCATAAGTTTAGATAATATATCAGACGTACTTTGAATTTGAATAGAGAACTTTAGTGGACCATCTTCGACATAAGATACATATACTTGATATTTAGCACCAATTTCTAAGACTCTTGATTTAAATACTAATGCTTCCTGAACTGGTGGATGAGATACAGGTTTCTGTTGCTGTACATTGTAAGACGGTGGGTTATTCCGCCATGTACTTTGATCTTGAGTTGCATGATAAGCAGAATTCGGAGTAGTTTGCGTTCTCATAGAAGTGTCATTTATCATTCTTCTATCTTGCATTTGATATGGCGATGGTTGTACACGTCGTAATCTGGAAAATGCATTGAATTAATACTATAATCATATAAGAACAATAAAGAAGTCACTAGTATTATATTTTTACCTGTACGAATCTTGCGTCGTAACATCCAAAGCCATATGCCTTTTTACCAAAAGTTCTGCAAAGTCTTCATTGTTGTAACATATTTTAATAAAAGTATGATTTCCAGTGTTAGAAAGACAATAAGCTTTGTATTCGTTATATCGTAATATTTTGTTAATAGTTTCTATAATCTCATTATCCCAAACATTATTAATAGGTGCAACATTTGCTAATGTAAATTCGTACGCTACCGGTGGAAATGATTGGAGCGTTTCTGATCCAGGTATATTTCTCAATAAATGTACTTCGCGTTGCGATAAAACTTCAACATTACCATAATCAATGAATTGTACTAAAACTTTACCATCTGGATATATATTACATATCCTAGCACGATAATAACCATCATTTTGAAATCTTGCACAACACAAAGCGTTGATAGTTAATCCTTCTTGTAATTCAGGATATCCAGAAGCAACGGATAACTTTTCAGAAAGTGGTAAGATCAATCGTTCAACATAGGTAGCTGCATTTTTATCTGTCTGACCCCATATTTTTAAATGCTGATGTTTTGCCTCTATATGGGTTACGAAAATAACAAATTCTGAATTTGATTTTATAGCCGCCATATTAATACTTTATCTGTAAAAACAAAAACAAAAAAATATTAATATTATTAATTAAAGATACATTATCAATAAAAACACACGCTTATTATTTCTAAATGAATCTTATTTCTTAATATGAACCATATTATTTATTAAAAAGTAGAAATACTTAATGAATAGATTTTCATGACCAAAAGTTATAAGAATAAAAGTAAACTTTACAAGTTCATTTAATAAAATAATGAATTCGTCTAAAACGAAATAATTTGTATTTTATTATTATTTTTTTTTTTGTTCTTTTGGTCAATTCTCTATGCCCTTTTTGTTATTGACTTACTTTTGCATGCTTCATCTGTTATTATTTCGAACAGAAATATTACGTAGCAAAATATTTAGAGAATATTAAGAATATCTAATAATTCATCTACCTCTCAAATCCTTCTACTTTACATATCCTACTTTGTATTATTTCCTTTTCGTTAGAATATTTTTCTTTAAATTAATTTGACACTGTTTTAAATATTCTTACCTCGACACAATACACCATTCTTCTGATTATTACGGTACTCAGTCTAATTCTTCAATCTAGGTTAATTTTAACATATTGCCCATGCCGCCAACTTTAAATTGATTTTGAACATTTCACCATTTGTAAAATTACTCTGTGTGTATAGTTTTATTAAACTTAATAATAAATATAATAGTAAAAAAAAGAGAAAAAAATTTAATTATTTTTCCCTTAACAATATTATGTGTATCAATAAATTAATCAACTTTAATTGTACTTCAGTTTACTACTTGTGTATATATATATATATCTATTATACATTGACAGCCATGCTTTCCTAAACTTTATTAATTAGTACGTAGTAGAATTATTTTTTTTCTTCTATTTTTTTTCTATTTAGAATATTAATATTTCTATTACAATATTATGATTTTCATGAACTTTAACACATAAGGACGATAGTAATTAAATCAAATCTTCAAATTAATTTCAATCAACTGAAACATTTCTATTGTAAGTAATTTTAATCCTATATAACCGTTGTGAATGATACAACGAGTTATTTATAGAATTCTATAAAAAAAAAACAGAAAAATACAGTCGTGTAAAGAAAAAATTATTAAATTTATAAGTTTGTATACAAATTTGCACTAACATAGAAACATTACATAAGTAAAGAATATATATATATATATTCTCTGTTCATTATTAATAGCTGGTTCATACGTAATATAAATTTTACACTAAACTTTCATTTGTTGTAAGTAAATAAAATAAATAATATTTATCTTATCTATTTCTATATATATATATATATTTACTATTTTTTTGTTAGTAATTATTGAACAATTAATAAAAATAATTGAAATATCTATTTTTCTGTTTAACTTAATAGTAACATAACTATTCAAAAATTGTTCGTGTAAATTAATCGAATTTATTAGATCGATTTAAATGATTTTTCAATTGAATTTGATTATTTTTCATGTAAACACACACGCGTATTATTTCTATGTAATTAATAGTTTATTCTGTAGATGGCAGGATGAAAGGGTTAGGAAAGTGAGGGAGATGAGTTCAGGACTTTTCCAATACGTGTTGATGTTTACAAACTAAACGTTAAAAGATTCCATGTAGTATAGAACAGTTTTGATTGAAATATTTCGTTACGATGGCTCAAGCCAAACATAATTTGTCAGAAGCATCTAATGGGACGATGATGGAAAAAGAAAAGGACAGTAATGAAGATAAAGAAGGTATGGATTTATATCAAAGTGATCGATAAATTGGAATATGAAATGATTCATTTGTTGTATGATTTAAATTGACAAAAAAAATATTATCAAGAGGGTTTATTCAGCAGGTTCTGTAACGATACCAGAATGTGCTGTTTGTCTTCAACCTTGTATACATCCAGCAAGATTACCTTGCAATCATATTTACTGCTATTTATGCGTAAAGGGTGTTGCTAATCACAATAAAAGGTGTCCTATGTGTCGTCAAGAAATGCCATCTGATTTTGTTGAAAGACCACAATTGGTAGAAGTCGATGAATTAAAGGAATTAGAACGACCAGAGGAAGAATATCAATGGTTTTACGAAGGCAGAAATGGTAATATTTATTTTTATTTGTTTGTATATATTAATTGTTCTTACAACTATATGTGAGCGCGTGTATTTATTAAGGTCAATGTATCTCTATAGAAAACAATATAAAAATAGAATAGACACTAATGAAGTTAATTAGTTTAGGAAAATCCAATGAAGAAGCTACAATATAAACATGAAAAGTGTATGATTGTATTTATCACTTATTTTGCAAAATAGACAAAAGTATCAGTAGTTTCTGTATATTTGAAAATTGAAGAGAATTTAGTTTTTATCTTTTTGCATTGAGAGAGTCAGGCATGCTTAGGTAAATTTGTAAAATTAGCACGCGCACATAGAAAAGTTGATATTCTACCACTTCTTAGGTTGGTGGAAGTATGATTCAAGGATCAACAAGGATTTGGAGACTGTATATGAACTAGGTGATACTAAATGTGAAATGTTGATCTGTGGCATACTTTATGTGATTGACTTTGAAAAGAAATGTCAGTACAGAAAATATCAGCCACGTTACAAAAGAAATATCAAACGTGATAGAAATGATGCACAATGTAAAGGAGTTTCAGGTGTACGATAGTTTACTTATTAAAGTAAAGTACCTGTTTATGTTGCATTTATAAGCGTATATTAATAATATGTATTTGAAATTTAAATCTTGGAAAAATAGTTTGAATTAATGTAGGCATTTATAGTAATAGAAAGGCAAAACCTAAACGAAATTGATGAAACAGATAAACAATTGAAAACGTTAGTTAATACAATTTATAACTGCATTATAAAATGTAATTACAATCAACGATCATTTATAATAATACTACTTATTATGTAATAGTGTTTTGATATTTTTTTAAATAAAAAAATATATTTTTTCTAAATTTATATTTATTTCCTAAAAGTGTCCTCTAATTGAAGAACAAACATTTCATTCTACGCAATAATTTATTATCGATAAAATAGATAATATGTATTAAAGTAAGTTGTATTCATAAAACAAATTGTTACAGGATGGTGGCAATATGATCAACGTACAAGCCTTGAATTAGAAACTGCTTACAAACAAGGAAAGAGGACTTGTGATTTATTAATTGCAGGGTTTTTATATATTGCGGATTTTGGTTCCATGCACCAATTACGTAGGAATGATCCTTCCAGGAGAAGAAGAATTAAACGAGATTTGTATAATGTTCCAAAAAAAGGAGTCGCTGGTTTGAGACTGAATGTTCAAGAAGAAGAAATGATTAGAGAAATAAGAGGAGCAGAAAGACCTGCAAGTCCTGAAAGTGATACTATAAGTATGTACTATTGATAAAGTTTACAAACGTAGAATGATAAAATTAAACATGTTTTCTTTTTTTTTTTTTTTTTTAACTTAGGTGGAGATGGTACAAGTACTCCTATACCACCAAGTAATACTCCACAAACACCAGCTGGTGGAACTGCAAGTGGTGATGCTACGCCATTAAATGACAGAGTGGATCAAAGATCTGATTCTTTACATCAAGTTTTAGAACAAATGCGTTCATTAGTATTAATAGAACATTTATCATTTAATAGTAATAATGATCTGGAAGAAACAGCAGAGGATGAATCGGTGTCTGAAAATTCTGTACTTTCTTGTATACCAACATCACACGAATCGGATGAAGATCATTTGTAGAAAAAAGAAATATGAATATTTCACCCTCTCACTTATTTGAGATACATCAAATTATTGAGAAATAAAATACAACCAAAGAACTATGTTATGGTTAACAATCACAAATACAATATTGAGAAGGAAATATTATTCTGTGATATACCACAATACACAGAGAGGGCACTTAAATATCAATTTTTGAAATTGGAAAAGAAAAATTAGATCTAAGAAAAGATTCAAATTATTGATTAAATATAATATCGAAATATAGATCAATACTTTTAAAACAGTATCGATAAAATCAACTAATGTAATATATGTAATATGAGCGTTCCTACTATTCTTTTAACTAAATATAAATGAAACATACAAAATAATAATTTTGAATTATATAATAAAATCAATTAATCATTTTAAGTTTTTTTTTTTTCAAAAAAAAAAATAAAGTATTAATTATATTTATTAAGAAATAAATTATTCGTTTCGAGAGAAATATTCAAATGTAATATAATACTTGAAAGTAGTTAAATAACTTTCAAGTTTAATAAAATATATTCTAAAAATCAAGTGTTCGTTTATGCAACGAAAATTATAGTACGAATCACAATTATTTTTACAGATAATGTTATTGTATCTAATTATGTACATAGATTTATAGCGAGAAAATACATTATCATATTTTGCAGAACATAACAACCGTCGTATATTTTATCTTTTTGAGTAATCTAACACTTGAAACTTTTCATTGATACCAAATATGATATTAATTATAAGTTAAGTTGAAAGTTAATATTAAGCAGTTATTGGCTCGATATTATTTACGATGGAATGTATAACATATAATATATGATATATACATTATATCAAAAATAATATCACGTTTTCAGGGGTTTTAGAGTTAGAGTTCTAAATCCTAATCGTAACTCTAATATACAAAATTACTATTTTCTTACGATTTGTGCATAAATAAAAAACATTTAAATAGCAGCAAAAAAAAAGAAGGATAACTAATTATTATATATGAAAAAAATCAGGTATCGGAGATTCCTTTTGATTTTGGATTTTCAAACAATTCAACATAACAGTCTCGTTTGAATTAACACTTCAATCAATTAAAATTCGCGCCAGACATGCTCACAGCGTTATTATACCTGTAACCAATCAGCGAACATTATATAAATTGTGAATATATTCGCGTTATGCAATATTTAAAAAAACATTAGAAATTAATAAATATAATGCATGAATATATAAAACATTTTAATGAATATTATGTTGATTCAAATAAAATAATAAAAATTAATAACAAGCTTTATATATATATATATATTACATGTACAACATATATTGTTTAAATAAATATTAAATAATTGAAAATATAATTTATTTAAGCTTACTTATATTAAAAAGATGATTTCGATATTCACTTTTTAAAATTCAACAAAACACTTGTTTGATAACTGCTGAAGTCAATTAGACGTCTGTTCTTGTAGACAACTTCAAGTTTATCGAGCTACAATTATTTTACAATTAATATAAAGTTATAATCTCTATATAATGTATAAATAAAATCATTGCAAATCTAAATTATCTAATCTTATCAGTATGGAGAAAGAACTATGATTGTTACTTGTTAGAATTTAAGTGAATACCCCACACTTGACAACTGGATAGTCAAGTAATGATTGTTTAAACAATTATAATATAATTATTTAATTATATTTCTTATTAATTTAATATTAATTATATGATCTCAATTATTTCTATTATAATTATATATATTATTATTATTATTATTATTATTCATATATTTTAAATTAATTTTTTTCAGGAAATGAAAGATTCATTAAGTTTCTTAAAATCTAATATAATATAATTGGTGTAATATTTACAATATTTAATATTATTAATCTTCAAGTATTACAAATATCGATTGATATTTTGATAATTATAAAATAATGAATATTTATATAAAAAGTAATTGATACTTCTATATTGTACACGTATGTTGGTAGTATATTACAAAAATAAATTCACGATTAAAGAAATAAATCAGAAATCCATTAGAATGTTCCTGACTATGATGCAATTACATAGTTACATGACTTTAAACTTTCACGCTTTATAGTGTGAGTCATTTCTTACGTGTGAAATGAAGTTGACATAGTACAACTTTGAATTGTGCATTTCATTCAAAAATGGCGCTGAATTATACTACCTCAAATTAAATGTTATAGTTGTCATATTTTAATTATAATAATCAAAAATTGACGAATAATGATATTTGAATTATTTTTTCAATAATATTAATAAAATATTAATAGACGTTTAATTAGAAATACATTTAATTTGGTCAATATATTTTAATCATAGTTCAATTTTACTTCGTCAGCTTGCCACCATTTTGATTCGACACATGCGCTGTAGACAATGACGCGATCAATATCTCCCTACACACAACTATAAAAGAATTGACAAGAAGACATACTGCGTCTTATTAACGATCGACATTTCACGTTGTATTAATATATTTTCTATCAAGTTTTAATCTACTATTAGATTTAAATCAAAATAAAGGATTATTTCTTTACATTTGTACGCGAGTGTTTTCATAAAATTGAGATTATTTCTTTGTTCGTTAAATAGTATTTAAAATGAGACGCTTCAAAGCATATTTAGCAACAGACGGTTCCTCGAAGGAAGAAGAAATTCGTAGATTTACTTTCGAGACCAGAGAGGAGACCAATTTCACACTTTTGAGGGAAAAATTAAAAAACATTTTTCCAAGTCTACAAGGGAAACAATTTGCCATTACCTGGAAAGGTAAAAACAAAATATGATTTTATTCGTGTAAATGAAGCCATTGATTAATTCGATGTTAAGATGTTTATGTATCTTTTTTGTTTTTTTGTTTGTTTGAATTTGATACACATTTATTTAAAGACAATATTTTTCATTGATTTGTATTATTAATATTTTAGATGATGAAGATGATTATATTGCAATATCAACCAATGAAGAATTGGAAATTGCTTTGGAGGAAATGTCCCATCAAGATCCTCTTAGATTATACATAATAAAACATAAGGATAATCCGAGAAATGTGCATGTTCAACCAGAAGAAGTATCAGGAGTGTTACATCATAATATCTTATGTGATGGTTGCAATAAGAATGTTAAAGGTTTTCGATACAAATGTATCGAATGTCCAGATTACGATTTATGTTTTGCTTGTGAATCTAAAGGACTACATCCAGAACATTGCATGATTCGTATAGCGGTACCTTTGCAATGGACATCACGCTATGGTAAACGCTTAGTTCATCATATGAAAAAATTTATACGTAAAAGCAGCATCTATAATACGAGATCAGAAGAAACTAGAGATTGTCCAACTATGAACGAAAGACATTACGCAAGATCTAGAGCAAATTGCGATAATTCTTCATGGGTCGACACTTTTGCTGATTATTTTAATGATTGGACCTATAATACAGGTGAGTGTCCCATGAAGAATATCCCAAAACCACCCGAGACAGCAACTGAAGCTATACCTTCGACTAATGAATCTTCTGCTTCTTCTAAAGAGGCTAAGAAAGAAGCTAAGCCACATATTGATCTTTTAAAGATAGTAGAAGACAATATTGCACAGTTCTTGAATCCCCTTGGAATAGATATAAGTATGAAAGTTAAGAGTGATGAAAGATCTGACATTTCGCAGAACAATGTTCCCAATAAACCAGCTGAAACAAAAGCAGCAGAATCATCCGATGAAATTCCTGCTAAATTTCCCGGTGAAGGGAGAAAATTGAATGAGAAAAATATGAATAATAACCCTGAAACTAATGACGAAACATCCTTAATTAATAAAAAAGAATCACTTTCTGAAAAATCTGATAAATCCTCAGATGACGAAGGTTGGACTATGCTGAACAATGAACGCTCTGCTTCTGTTGCTCCTGAAGTTCCTGTTACTGATCAAACTTTGCCTTCTACTTCTACTTCGGCTGAACCCATTTACGAAAATGTGCTAAAGAAGGTATGATTATTTGTGATATATATATATTTTGAATATAATCAAATGATATTCAAAAATATATATCTCAAAAATAAGTTATATTAATTTGGAACATTTAGGCTAACACTCCATCAGCTCCTGTAACAGAAGAGCCAAATGGAAATCTTTATCCATTATTATCAAAACCAACTCATCCAAAAGTTGTATATCATCCAAATCCGAAGATTCAAAATGCCGTTGACATTATGATGACTATGGGATTTTCTAATGAGGGTGGCTGGCTTACTCAATTATTGGAAATCAAAGACGGTGATATTGGAAAAGTTTTAGACATGTTGTCTCCAGTGCGTGAATGACGCAAACTATTTTGACACACACACACAATATATCTTATATTAAAAAAACTTAAGGGAAACCTTATAAAAATTTAGAGTTATACACTTTTGAATATTATTATAGTAGACATTCCAACGAATGAATATGGTAATTCTATATACTTTTCTTAAATATATTATGCATATATATATATGTATATATGCATTTTTAGATGTTTATGTTCTAGATTTTGTGGATTATAATATTATAATAATCAATAAAGTAT
This sequence comes from Polistes dominula, assembly GCF_049000335.1. Classification (NCBI taxonomy): domain Eukaryota; kingdom Metazoa; phylum Arthropoda; class Insecta; order Hymenoptera; family Vespidae; genus Polistes; species Polistes dominula. The sequence goes on from NW_028301147.1 coordinate 653,363, forward strand.
AGCAAGGCTTAAAAATCGCTGTTTATTTCTTTCTATATGTCACCTAAAATTATTATAATATAAACGTATTTAAAATTATACTAAGATATTATTTAATATAATATATTATAACTTAAGATAAAAAAAGAAGTTTTATATATATATATATATACTTCATACTTTATTTGTAATATTTTTATAAAGATCTACAAAATTTCATTATTTCACATGGATTTCCAGCAGTCAATGCCCATATTTCTGCCAATCCTTCAGAAGTTATATTTCTTACCCACTTTCGATCATTGTAATATTCCATTATTGATTCAAATTCTGTTTTATTATAATTTTCTACCAAAATTGGTAGAAAAGGATCTGTAAATTCAAAACCCTCTTTACCAAGCAAAAATCGTGGATTAACATATTCCTTTCGGTCCTATTAAAACAATTAAAGTATATGATAAAATCGTATAATCATATTTTATATATAATAGTTTAAATTATAAATTATATTTTATCATATATTATTACCTTGCATATTTTACTATCTACTACCAAAACAGCAGCTCCATTACACCAATCAGCTTTTACAAAATTTAGAAATGACAAAGTTAATGATATTTGTTGAGATTTCATCCATACTTTAGCATCATTACGTATTCTAGTATGATTTGACCAAAATGAATTGTAACCATCTACAGCTACTAAAACTTTACACTTTCCTGCGATACTAGATTCTTTTAATTCGGTACATAATGCATCTATTACACCTGTTGCATATCTTACTCTGTTAATACCAAAGTCAATTATTTCTAACAAGGGAGTACCCTTTGGTGATAATTCTCTTATATTCCATTGATAATCTTTCGATATTCTGAGCTAAAAGAAAAAAAACAAATTTTTTCATTAAAATCACAGATTAACAAATGAAACATTTGCAAATACTTACATCAAGTTTTGATAAAAGTTTTTCATTTTGACTTTTAAAATATAATAACCATTTTCCTGCATCAACCGGTAAATCTATAATACCTGGCATTGTCGTCGAATTAGCTATTTCTTTTGGATTTTTAAACCAATGGGTAGCTAAAATTTAAAAAAAGAAATAAACGTAATTAATTAAATATTAAATATTATGTATAACATGAAAGATGATATACAATTTTAATGATAATTTTACATACGTGTAGGCACGTGAACTATGATCATCTCTTTCATAAAAGCATAATGTAATATATGCGTTATCGCTAATGATTTTCCTGTACCATATTTTCCATCTATAGATATTTACAATTAAAGAAATATACATGTATTTAACGTAGTATAATTTATGAAGTAAAAAAAACATATTATAAAAGGATACATAATAGATATTTGTTTATAGGCCTACTATAATCAGCCTGTTCTAAATATGATAGTATTTCTATCGTAGGATTTCTAACTAATAATGAACATTCATTGAAAGTATTAGCTAACCTTAAATAGTTAGCAGGAATTCCATTAATTTTATAAAATGTTTGAACAATATTGTCTGGTATTGTATATAATCTATTCAAATGTTGTTCATTATGATTTATTGGATTGGATTCTATTGTACGGAACGTTTGAAATGGTTCATTTTGAATCGAAACAGTGTCATTTTGTATATCTTTTGGTGATACATTAGCCAAAGTATTATATCGTCTTTGCCATTTTGATCGACATAAATATTGTAAAAATAATCCTAAAAATTATTATAATTATACAATGAGATACACATGTTAAATATAATTCATAAAATTTATAATAAATATAATCATTGTTATTTCAAGATTATTATAAATGAAAACTTACGCGATGTTAATGACATTTTGTAATATTCTCTTTAATGAATATACAATTAATAATTAATAAATATGTGTTCAAATTTTTTCATAATAATATTAATTAACATTTAAATACATATGTGTTGTTATTCTTTTTTTTATTGAACAAAATAATCATATGTTATAGACCAAGAAGATATATAAACTTGGTGATATGAGATACATAACCTAATATTATTAAATGCTGTCACCAGCGTCATCTGGTGCTTCAAATTGCATATTTTTAAATTTGAAATATTTATGATTTCGCGCGTGACAAATATTTTGTTAATATAGATAATTATATAACTTTATTATTAACTAAATCTATTATAATTTAGATTATAAGGTTCAATATTTATCCATGATATATAATAGTATTTTTAAAATATTAAAACTTTCAATAAATATACGATAAGGGTATAGAATTTCATATTTTATTTTTATATATATCAAATTTATATATATACATTAAAAAATCACATTTTTAATATGAAAGAAATTGTATTTTATATTCTTTGACATAGTACCTCAAGTGCTTTGTAATATGCATACTTAATATCAAATTCCATGTCGTACCAATAATTAATAGCTATGCACGCATGTGATTGTCTTACATGATGAAACCAAAGAGAAGGAAGATATAATATATCCCCTGCTTTTACCCTTGCTTCTAATCTTTGTACATTTTTATATTTTGGATATCTATAAAAGTAAGTGATATTATTGTATTAAGAAAAATGATAATAAATATTTTCTATATTAATCATTATGATTACAAAACAATAATACCTATTATAATCTGAATTAAGAGGATCAATATCTATCCATGGTATCCTATTAAAATTTTCCGAATATTCTGATTCTAGATTATTCCTAATATTGACCGGTTCAATAGTCCACTTTCCAGGTTCTATTTCTTTATAAACAGCAGGAGGATATTTTTCATATGGAATCCAAGGTAAATCCGTAGGAGGATGTAATATGAAAGTTTTTTCACCTGACACTACGCAATATATGTTTTCATATGGATCTTTATGCACTACAAATTAAAGATACAGATGAAATGAATGTAAAAAGCTATAGTTTAAAATTGTATTTTTTTGTTGTTGTTGTTGTAAAAAGAAAATAATTTTACTAGATGTTACGGCTCTCTGATCACCCATCCAAAAATTAATAGCGTCAGGCTTTTTACCAAAGGCATTCGTAGCCCATGATATATCTGTATCGATATCATCCTCAAGTTCAGCGAAATCTTGAAAATTAGAATTCTGTTTTTGAATATAAAATATACTTTCTAATTCAGGATTTTCAAGAGTATTTAAAAACTTAGTCATCGTTAGAGAACGTTCCTCTGGCATAACAAAATATTGTTTCGTTATACCATCTAAAACACATTTTGTTATTGCATCGGCATAACCATTAGGTGTAACAGTTACAGAAACTAATTTATTTCCTAAAATCTCTCGAAGATAATTTATAGACCATTTTTTAATAGCTGGCCAGTGTACGCAACCATTTCGTATTATTACTGGCAAGTTTTTTGATACATAATCACGATAAAATATTAAAGGATCTATTGTACCATTTATTTCTGCTATTTCATTTCCTAAGTACAGCTCTAAAAAATGAAAATAAATTTACAAATATACATATGAATATATATATATGTAAATATAAAAATAAACAGATATTGTTAACCTCAAAAATATTATACACAATAATTACATATTTACAATTATTTTAAATTATTTTTTACATAATTCATATAGATTTAATAATAATTGCATTTCGTGTTATATTTTTGTTAATTTAATACAAACCTTTGACTTCTTGAGAAAGAACTTGACATGCTCTCTCTATTTTATCTGTTGGATCTATCATAGTTCAAAATGTATTTAAAAAAAATAATAATAATAAAATAATATTTTGTTATTATATAAAATCTTATAAAGTTTTTTCAAAACATAATTATATTATTATCAAAATGAATAAAATACGATTAAATTACAATATTGATTATACAGTTATTCTTTTGATACGCGGAAAACGCCATCTTATTTTTAATCCGTACCTCTTCAAATCAACATTAATCACCAAAGCCGGTTTCAGCATACGCATCTCTCTATATATATATATTTTAGAAATAAGTAAAATAATAGTTAAATTAATATTTTATTTATTCTATTTTGTTATTTCAATCTATCAGTGGTGAGTATACAAATATTATTTCACTTTAGCAATAGAACTTTAGTAATAGTTTTATTTTCATTTTAGGTTTCATTTTAGGTTATGTTTGATGCGTCTTATTGAATTGATCGCATTTCTTCATTAATTTTATCATATTTAAAGATAATTTATGTATCATTTGTTGTGTAATTAATTTTATATTTCATAAATTATATGTTTATTATTATAAATTGTATTAAAAATTTAAGAAAAGAAAGCATACTCAGAAAAAAATTGAAAGAAACATTTTTGTTAATTAGTAAAATTAATAATAAAACAAAAAAAAAATAATAATAAGAAAATAATGTATTATTTAATTTTGAAGGAACACTATGGTAAGAGGTGGTCGTGGTGGAATGCTCAGAGGTGGAAGAGGTGGGATGGGTCGCGGCATGGGATTTCCTAGGAAACAATTTCTACCACGGCATCCATTTGATTATACATTGTGCGAAGTAGCATTTCCTCGTGTCAAAGCTGCCCCAGATGAATCCGATCTTCAATCTGCTCTTGTTAAAAAGAATACAGACATGTGTCCAACTCAAAAGGAACAAACTTCTATTTTAAATTTGGTTACAAAATTGCAAAGTGTTTTGGACAATTTAATTGTTGCTCCTGGAACTTTTGAAGCATGTGTATGTAAATTTTCTTCTTCTTCTTCTTCTTATTATTATTATTATTAGAAAAATGTTTATGTATTAATGAAAACAAAAATAATTAACATTTACAGCAATTAGAAGAAGTGAGACAAGTTGGTAGTTTTAAAAAAGGAACAATGATAAAAGGACACAATATTGCTGACATTGTTGTAATTTTAAAAACACTTCCAACTAAGACAGCAGTGGAAGCATTGGGAACAAAAGTCAATACCGATCTTAAGACCGGAAATCCCAAAGAAGTGTTCAGACTTGTACAGACGGAACGTGGATTTGATATTTCAAATAATGAAGCTACCGTAAGAGTATTAATTACAACCTTACACCAAAATTTACGTAAATTGGAATCAGATCAACATTTAGATGTACAAATCTGTCAAGGTGATTATATTATTATGAGTTAATTTTTAAAAAACTTATATTTATATATGAAGAAATATCATTTGGTTGTTTTTTATTATTGTAGGACACTTAGCAGCAATTCGACACTCTCGTTGGTTTGAGGAGAACGCTCATCATTCCAGTATTAAAGTTCTAATTAGATTATTGCGTGATCTCAGAAGTAGGTTTGAAGGATTAGAACCATTGTCACCATGGATGTTGGATTTACTTGCACATAATGCGATAATGAATAATCCAAGTAGACAGGCATTGCCAATAAATCAAGCTTATAAGAGAGTTCTTCAATTATTATCTTCAGGATTATTTCTTCCAGGGTCAGCTGGTGAGTAACATAGTAGTAGTATATTTCTTCAATTAAAAATAGTAATATTTCATTGATATTTTCTCTACATATATTTATTTTATTTCAGGTATTTCAGATCCTTGCGAGGGTGGCAATATTCGTGTCCACACGGCGATGACCTTGGAACAGCAGGATTTAGTATGTTTGACTGCTCAAACCCTATTACGTGTTTTAGCTCATGGTGGTTATAGACCACTTCTGGAGGGCACTAATAAACTAGCCATTGAAATGAGTGTATGGTCAGGTGGTGTTGTTGCTAGTCCTTTAGAGAAAGCTTACGAACCTCCTACGGAACAAGAACAACAAGAAGATATGGAAGAAAGTAACGAAGAGATGATTACAGAAAATGCGTAATTTTTCAATTATTGATTAGAATTTTCTTTTCAAAATTTATTATTATTATATATTCTTCTTGTAAAAAATCACTAATCTTTGTCATCAATCTGTGTTTATTAATATAACGTATTATACATTTATCAAAAGTAATATGATCTTTATTTTTTTTTTCGTATCGTTGACGAATACTTCAAAGATTTATTTTATAATGACAATGGCATCATAATTGTGAATACCATTGTTATTAGAATCATACGTTTTATTTGATAATGGTCATATCATTTTTGACCAATAAAATAAAAGTCTTTATGTTTAATCTACAAAATATTTTGTTAACATTAAATATAAATATCAGTTATTTTATGTTATATTTATTATGTTGATATGTAATAACAATGACACGAAAATTTCAAGTCTTTCGTTAGCATTTAGATTAATAATGTGATCTGTTCTTTATATAGATTTATATATATATATATATATTTTTTTTGTATTAATATTATTACGATGATGAATTTACTCATTTGATAAAAGAAAAGATATGCAATTTTCTAAGATGTAAGATATAGAAGACAATCTTAGAAAAATGATATGACAAATGATTTGTTTTGCTCAAAAAAACACTTGGTGTATGTCGAGCGTTTAGTCGTAGAAATAAGCATCTAAAGAAGATTGAAATAATATTTATATGGAAAAAATGTTTTTACCGCAAACAAGGATCGTTTTCGGGAGTTCGACTGATACGAGCACAATTGACAGATCTTACATTGGCACCAATGCGTACAGGAACCTTGAAAAGTTTACCTTGGGGCATGCAAATACATACTTTAAATTGTTCTTGATCTGTAGGATTTTGTACGAACATTGGTGCAATCGGTATATTATCCATATCAATAATAACACCATTTTTCGTATCAAATATGATATTTCCATTGAGACTTTTAAGAAAGACATCGTTACTAGCATTCCAGACGATCTCTTTGCTTTCCATTTTGATACCTTCAGCACCGTGTAATGAAATTCGATCATTCGAATCGATTGTTAAACTTTCGTTAACTGGAGACGTTATTCTATGTGTCTGTGCTATTTTTACATCGATTTTCTGGATCCCATTTGGTAGACCAAAATTAGGAAAATCTGTTGTAAAATAAATAGCCCCAGTACGAGAATCTTTAACTTCGAACGATTTAACTTGAGATATGCTCGTACCATTTGAAAGTAGTTCTACACGTGAACGTGAACTTTCATGATCCAATTTACCCTTAACATCGATTCTAATACCACCATTGTCCGTTGATATTTCCATAGGTTCATCGCCGTAACTCTGACATACGCCGGATTGTAAACAAAGCTAGAATAAAGTTTTATTAAATTCAATAAAATATAGGATTACACGTATTAAAATCAAAATCATATATTATCAAAAGAACATTCAAAAATACTTTGTCCAAATCTGTACGGCCGTAAAATTTGACGAGATTTTCATCTGGTATCATTTCCATTGCTTCCATACCTTGACTTATTCGTAACACTGCGATAATTGTAATACTTAAAAATAAATTACACAGGCCAATTATTGCTAAGAAAAATGTTAATGTCCAAAGACAATAACGTTTCCTCGATGATTTTTCACCGATCGGCGTTGATCCACGCGACGTGACGATCGTAGTTCCATTAATATTTTCCGAACTAAGCAAAAAAGAAAAAAAAATTATTATTATTATTATACAATTATATATATATACACAAATAATAATAATAATTATTATTATTATGAGATACGTATCTTTATAATCACCTTATACGAAGACTACTGGTACTATTTTGATGAACGCTTTTTCTAATCAATGGTCCATCACTGTTCGATAAATTATCTTCCGCTTTGGACATGGAAGGTGATCCAGTGTCATTTCCACAGGCATCGATAATGGCCGACATTGAATTAAACTAAACACACGTATACCTATATATACAATTATTTGTTGCTAATTAAAATAAATACTCATTGTAATTAATTTCAAACAAAATATTATTTGTATATTTGTTAATGTTCATTTAATGATCTCAACGATTTGATATTTCTGTTTTTTTTTTTTTTTAATTTCGGGTTACAAATATAAAATTATTATTGAAAATTGATTATACATTAATAAAGAGTTTCGACGTACTATTTTTTTAAAAATATGTTTTTGTTTTTTTCTTCTTTTACAGTCTCTTGGTCAATGTTTGATATAAGGGAATCAAATAAAAGATTGAATCTCAGTATATCGATTGCTTTGCACACGTTGCACACAATATTTGATTTAAAGATCAAGAGGAGCTTTTCAACGATAATATGTAGTAATCTCTTTCGAAGAAAAACGCAAATAAACGGATACAGTTGTTAGACTCTTGAAACGTGTGAAAGAACGAAACCAATTCGACCGAGATAGACACTGAACTAGCTAAAATCTGGCGGCGCTTGCGCGTCTAAAGATCAATGTCGAATATATTCTGGAATGTGTGTCGTCTACCTTCTTTTTCACTTATACAGACATATATATATATATATATTAGATCGAGTCATAAATAATTTCCGTTTTTTATGAGACAAACAATGGTGTTCGACCACGCGTTGCTGTGGCTCACAATCAGTCCGATACACACGTCTTTAAGTCAATTTATAATCATTGCGATTATAAATTGAGATATAAACTATCCTATCTTTCAAGTTGAATGAAATGGCATACATTGTGCAAAATTTGATTAAAATCTGTTCATTAATTTAGGAGTCCATTGCGGACAAACAACGTGACACGTAATTTATACACACATTAAGAAGATTTTATACGAGTTTCTTATTTTTACGTTTTAAAATAAAAATACAAATATTATTTATCTGATATATAAATTATTCGTACGACCACAATCTTAAATAAATGTATTCAATAAATAATGTCAATCAATTATGTTATATTTAAATTTAGAAATTGAATGTTATAACACTTGGTTCTTTTTTCCTTGTCTGTTTGTCTTTTGATCAGAATTTATGCAAATTAAATTACCTGGAATAATAAATACTTTTTTGTTTGTTTGTTACATTCGAAATAAATGTTAAGAGTGGATTTTAATTCATATATTTGTTCTCAGAATGAAAATGAAAATAAATTGCGAGAACAGATCGATTAAAATGTCGACGATTAAATTAATCTACGAGTATTATTATTAATGAAGTACTAAATGATATGTTTATTCGATGTAAAATAAAATATTATTAATCGTGTTCTGCCCAAATTACACTTTCCAACCAAGGAATATAATTATATACTCTAGTGTAGATTCCTGGAGTATATAAACCACATAATTGGCCTGCACTGGTAACACCGATGATGTTGTACATACAATAATGATCATCATTGAAAATTAACAATGGACCACCACTGTCACCCTAAAATATAATATATAAACATGAATATATGAATTAATAAATAATTTTATATTTATTATACAGAGATGGTGTACAAGTGAAAATAAAAAATAGAAAAAAACAATATACCCCACAAGTGTCTTTGCCATATTCACCGGCGCATATTTGCGAATCGTTGACGATACCTCGATTGAATCGAATATTTGAATAGGTAAATGTGTTGCAAGCAGTATGATTAACAATATTTATAGTGACTTTTAACAAATCGTCCGATCTAGTTTCGTTTTCTAAAATATTTGAAAAAAAAAATAAACAAATCACAAATTCATATTTATACGAATGTATATTTTATTACAACATGTTGTAATATTCGATGTTATTACACTTACCCCAATCAACGTAACCCCATCCTGTTGCGGTAGCTTTGTTCTCAGGTGAATCAGGTAAAGTTGATTGCAAACAAGCAGGTCTAACATATTCATTAAATTCTACATTGGTTTCTAATTTAAGTAATGCAATGTCGTGATACAACGATGGAGGTTTGTATTGTGGATTTGGAATTTTGTCAATAATTTTGTAATCTTTCGGTTTAGCTGCATCATCCTTTGATACCAGATTTAAATCACCAACTCGTGCTACAGTTGGAGCAACACTGACAAAACGATTAACTTTTGAATATATTTATGGATATAAGCTGTTGTAATCTTTGAAAAATTGTTAAAAATAAACAAGAAAACTTATAAATAAATAATTGGACTAACTTATCAACTGAACGTAAACAATGGGCAGCCGTTAAAACAAATCTCTTTGAGACCAAACTTCCTCCACAACTCCATTCAATACCTTTGCCAGATTCATAACCAAGTGCCACCATGTGAGGAAATTCTTTTCCAAGTGCTTTCTCACCACCGATGATCAATGTTTTACCCTTAATACCACATGTAGAGGTGTTAAATGGTTTTGAACCGATAAGAAAAATTGGTGGATTTACAAGTTGATAAACGTATTGAGAATATTCTCTACATTCTAAGAAAAAACAAAAACAAAAAAACAAGAAACAATATTCAATGAATTGTTATTATATAAATAAACACGAGATCACGTTTATATGAAATATGAACATTAATTAATTCAATGATAAACTCACTTTCTCGAGAAAGAACACCACGTTCATCATTCGAAGGATTTGGTTGTTCTACATTCATTTTAGTATCAGTAGAAGTTGGTACATCGTTAGGACAACAAACAATAGGTATACGATTTGCATATCCACAATTTTTTTCTGGCGGATTTCCGGCCAGTAACGATTTATATACAGAAATACAATCTGTTAATAATTTACAAATTCCACTTTTTCCATTCATAGAACATGCGCTTCCTGAAAAACAACGACAAGTTGTTTATTTAATTTCAACGAATGAAATATGAAAATGAAAAAACATGTCTGCAGATCATACAAGTTAAATGTGAAAATTATAATATGATTTTTTACGTTTTTTTTTTATAATTATTTATTTAATAATTATAAAAATTCGCGCCTGTAAGTAGGCAACCCTCTAGACACAGTTTGAAAATGTTGCTTGCGAGCGCCACCTGTTGAGACGAGAATTTTTTTCAGCTCAAACTGTTTATACACCCATGTATTACGGGTTGCCTATCTTTCGGGAAGAACAAACATTTCCATTCTGACAGATGACGCTCGCAAGCATCATTTTCAAAGTGTGTCTGGAGGGTTGCATTCTTACAGGCGCAATGTTTTTACAAACATTTAAAATTAATGATAAAAATTTAACTTTAATAATAAAACAATACTTTTCTTTTTATTTTATCACTTCAATTTTAAAAAAGTTTTCACTTTAAAGAAAGAATATATTAATTAAATGTATTGTAATTGATTAAATCAATTTTACAATTGATTTATTACTCGACTCGTAAGTTAAGAACATCGAATAAAACTAACAAAAACAATTTTAAAATTTGATTAATCGAAAATTAACGAATGAATGTCATTTGTGACGTGTCACGTTCCAAAAATTAAGTTCAATCCTTTGAGATAAAATTCATTTTTGTTCAATCGAAAAAAGATAGATAGTTTGTCTTACCTTCATCCAGTTGACCATGAATTGGAAGTAAAATGACGATGACGATAAAACACAGAATGTAAATGATTTTTGATATTAATCTCAACGAAAACATCTTTTATCGTAAAAAATCAAAAAAAAAAAAACAAAAAAAAAGAAAAAAACAACTATTCTTTGTTGGTTGGTTTCTGATAGATAGTTCCGAACAGTTTTGATAATCAATCGCAACTACTGGTGCTTCTTTCTTGGCCTCGCTTTTTGTTATTCAAGTTCGTAACATTCGCATTAATCCCCACCACAAAATCCTTTCACTGTGAATGATGATAGACAGTGGTGGTGGTGGTGGTAAAAATATCTAACTCGTTTAACAAGAATCAGTAGTATTCTTACTGAACCCTATGACAGCAGTGTATCTTTCGTAGCATTAATTATTAAATATTATTTTCCTCCTTATTTTTTTTTTTCTAATTCTCCTTCATTATAAGAATTATCCAACGTCATCAAAATACAATGCAAATGTATCTATCATGAGTATCATTTGTTTTTCCTCTTTCTTTTTCACGAATATATTCAAGTTAATTTCTTAAAAATTCATCATCGATTTTCCACTAATTCGATTATATTAAATATCATTTAGAATGAAAGATGATTTGTTTGTTTTATTTTTTTTTTTTTTTTTTTTTTTAGAAGTAAGTAAAATGATCTAGTCGTAGGAAATGTATTTTTTATTTTTTATTTTTTATTTTTTTTTTATTTATATAATATAATTTTCTGAAATTATGACACTTCGTTTTATCTGTGTGTTTATCACGTGAACGAATTTGTTTTATTCTCGTGTTAACGTTTTAATAAAACAATATTTCTTTGGGTACGTGACGATTTCATTTTCAACAACTTTTCTTATCTTTTCTACTAAACAATTTTTTATTTTTTTATATATTTGTTACGTTAAAAAATCAATTCTTTGAAATAAAATGACATAAGTGAAATAAGTTTATTCGGAGCATAGCTTTGAATTCTGGGTTATCTAATTAATGACTTTAATCATTTCTTAATAAAGACATTAATTATCTCGAAATATTATCATATTTCGAGATAATATTGAAGATATATTTCAAACTGTGATGTATTTGTGAAGAAAATGTTGCTACTTAAAATTATAGAATATAAATCATGTTGTTTCAGATCTTTTCCTTGTTTCATTTTAATTCATTACTTTCTTATCAAATTTATCCTCTATATATTATTCTATTTTTTTTTATTTTGATCATTTATCAATTCATTCGAAAACACTACACGAGAATTCAATGCTTCGATTAAATTTTAAATTAATATTTTATTTAAAAAATAAATAACAATGTATCTTTTTTTACCAAGGGTAGTTTGTTAACCTCACCCTCGAACCCTTCTCTTTTATCTGAGCTTGGAACCAGTTAGATATTATCTAGATATTAATCTAGATATCAATTAAGCGGAGTTAATTAATCAATTTTGTTCAAATATTTATTTAATAATTTATCAATAATCTTAAATAATTGTTTAATATTTTTTAGATAATTTACGCGTGTGTGTTTAGTTGTACGATTTATTCATGCCAAATTGAGATAACCAATTATTGTTTATTTGTATATGTATTACACATACATTCATTGATTGTTAACGTCAATGTTTTATGATTTTTCATCTCGTTAACAATTCATGATTAACGATCGAGATTAAAATAATCGATAGAACGAAAATAAATGACTTATCAGCATTATTTTTCTTTATTTCAAGTTTAGATCTTTGAGTATCAAGTTTGTTAAAGTGTTTCTTGTTCAATTAAACGTTATGAATTTGAGTCAAAAATGTTTATCAAATTTTGTTATCGTGTGTTTTTTTTTATTACAATTTATGATATTATTTACAGTTACATTATCCAGAAAAAGTGAAGAAAGTTTGTGTATTTTTTTTCTTTTTTTTTCAATTGTTTCTTGCTCAACGTGTAATACATACAACGTTGAACTGTCTGTCTGTTCTTTTTTTTTTTATTTTATATGGTGTTTTGTGTATAATATACTTTCACCAATTTTCAGACACTCTTCTTAAATATATACAGAAATAGTAGTAGTAGTAGTAGTAGTAGTAATAGTATTACACACGAATAAACTTTCAATATGTTATGTGTTGGTGAGATCAGAGGAAGTTTTCAATGGCGGGAATTTCAAATCGTATTGAACACACAAAGAAGTTAACTTCGCGATCACAATCCATTCATTAACCAGTTAAACGTGTTTGACGACTATATTCGTCATGGAGATGTGACCAAATGTTCTGTTATGACGACTATATACGTCATGCGTAAAAGTTCGTTACAATTTGACGTTTGAATTGTCATTTTGTCGAATTTTGTTCGTTTATTATGTATAAATTAATAAATTATTAAACAAAATTGTTCATTTTCTAAAAATAAAGTCGATCTTTTTGACTATCCAATATTTGAACAGTGCTTGACGATTATATACGTCATCGCTTGATTATCGCGACACACACACACACACACACAACCAGAGCGCATTCTGAGCAACAGATCGCCACACACTTTTAATTGGTTAATATTATTTTATTAATTATCGTAAAATGGATGAATGAGAAGTTTAAATATCCACTGACCTTGGGAAATCTAATCTTTGTATCGATAAGTTTAAACGTAAAACGATTATCTCGTGCGTAAAGATTGATGCACGTAGTCGCCATTTCTTCCTTTTCGTTTATTTTATTTTATTTTTTTTTTTATATTTATTCGTTACTTTTTTTTTCTTTTTTTTTTATCTCTAGAGCTTCTTTCATTTCAGTTATTTTGTTGTAGAATGTGAAGAATACAGTAAACTGGTTTATGAATTTGAGGCATCGCCTGTCCTTCGAATCGGAGCCGGTTTTATTAATGTTTCACGTTGTGCTATAGTTGAGACACCATTGATCGTTGGTGGTGTCAAAGCTAAAACTGCTGAATTTCCACACATGGTAAGTCAAAATGATAAAAATGATAAAATAATTATTGAAGATTTTTTTTATCCCAATGACAACAAATCATGGATTATTTAAAAAATTAATTATCCCATTTTTTTAAAATTTTTCAAACTCGTCATTGGATGGGTAAGTATTTGATATTTACAACAAATTATTTAATAACATTTAAATAAAAAGATAGAAAGGCTAATTAAATTGTTGTCACATTCATCTTGTGTATAGTACTTATTGATTATTAATTATTATTAATTATTGAATTGTTCGAAAAGTAATTTCGTTTGATTTTTTGTTGTAAAAATGAAAACAATTTTTGTTTCAAAGTTCAAACTTAGGATTTATGAGTAGGTTTAAATAGTTTAATTTTGATAAATTTAAACTCTCAACAATTTCACGTATTGCTATTTTGCCAATTTGCATTAATTAATTCGAAAATTGTGTCAATAAACAATGAAATTACTTTTCGAACAACCTAATATGTGATTAATTAAGTATTCGGTTTTTTTTTCTTTTTTGTATCTGCAGGCTGCAATTGGATTTGGTAAAAATTTATCAGACATCTCATGGGAATGTGGTGGAAGTATTATTTCGGAGAAATATATTTTAAGTGCAGCACACTGTTTGGAATCACGCAATAAGTATATTATTATTATTATTATTATTATTATTATCTTTATGAAATAATGTATTTTTAATTGATTAGAGTATACACACTTTCACACGCGAATTTGATAAAATATTGTAGTAAGAGAGAGAGAGAAAGAGAGATGATAAGACTTTAACCCTTTAACCTAAGATTTACGTTCGAGAATTTTAAGCCGGAAATGTAAAAAAGTTCGCGTAATCTTCGAGCCATTTGCACAAATTGTGTAATACGCTGATCGAACCAATCGTAAATACGTGGAACTTAAATAGTGGCAACTATTTATTCACAACCGATACAAAAGAGTGACTACTTTGAAGGACAGTAACAGGTGCAAACATGTAACTCTTGTATCGGTTGTGAATAAATAGTTGTCATTATTTAAGTTCCAATCTACGTATTACAGGCATCGCTCGTGATAGGACGGTCGCGGTTTGTATAAATAAATTTTTGGTGGTACTTGTGGTATCTAACACAATTATTGCATCAGGCTGTAATTACATATCAAATATTTCATAAATGTTTATAATTTGAAAAAATTTAGCGCCGCCGCTAATATTCACTTTTGATCCGATTATTATCGTACACTGGCTATGCTCGTAGTTGTAGGTTAAGGGGTTAATTAAATCTCGTTATTGTTGTTGTCATGTTTAGAGATCCTGCTACAATGGTTAGAGTAGGTATGAACAATTTAGAAGAAAATGAAGATAGTTTACAAGAAAGAACAATAATACGTAGAATAAAACATCCAGATTATCGATTACCTTCCAAGTACCATGACTTGGGTTTGATTGAATTAGATCGTCCTTTGGAATTAAATTCACGAGTTAGACCAGCATGTCTTGAAGTTCATTTTCAACCACCTGGAAAGAAAGCTATTGCAACTGGATTTGGTAAAACAGCGTTCGGTTTGTATAAATATTCAATAAATTATGTTATTAATTTTATTTCGTAGTATTAAAGAAATGAAATGAACAATTTTCTAACAAATTATTAAAATGGTCAATTATATTTTAGATGCAACGTTTGGTAGCAAGGATTTAATGAAAGTGCAATTGGATTATATATCAAAGAAGGATTGTAAAAAACGATATCAATTTGATTTAGGTAGTCGTTATTTACCTGAGGGATTCATACCAAATTTGTTTTGCGCTGGAGTGATGGAGGGTGGCAAAGACACGTGTCAAGTAATTGTTAATGAAAAACAAAATGATATGTTATAAAAAATAATTTAGAAGTGAAACCTGAGTATGAAGTATGAGTGCATATTTTTAACAGTAGTATAATTTTTTATATAATATTATTGTAATTATTTATTTAATATTTATAAAAACATTGCGCCTGTAGATATGCAACCCTCCAGACACACTTTGGAAATGCTGCTTGCGAGCGTCATCTGTCGGGACGGAAATTTATGTTCTACCCGAAAGATAGGCAACCCGTAATACACACGTGTATGAACAGTTTGGACTGAATAAAATGTCCGTCCCAACAGGTGGCGCTCGCAAGCAACAATTTCAAACTGTGTCTAGAGGGTTGCATATCTACAGGCGCAATGTTTTCATAAATAATTATAATAATTTAACTAAGAAGTTTTCACTTTAAAAACTATAATTAGTCTTGAATTTTTTAAATTTATAAACAAATGTTGTTGGAATTTAAAAATTATAAAATTTGTTATCACATTAATAATAAATTTGTTTGTTTTTTATTTTAATTTTTAGGGTGACAGTGGTGGGCCATTGCAACGAGTACTCGTTCATCCTTATTGCACTTACAGCATAGTTGGTATAACAAGTTTTGGAAAATTTTGTGCATACAAAAATTCGCCAGCTGTTTACACTCGTGTCAGTTCATATTTGGATTGGATTGAATCAATAGTTTGGCCATAAACAAAATGAACATGAATTGAATTATTCTTTCATTCTTCTTTTATTGCAAGAACATCCTTGTAGCCTTGTGTTTAGCGTATTTACAACAACATTTGATTCCCATAATATAATATAATATAATTATAATATATAATATAATATAATATAATATATAAGCATGCATACAAATAACGTTCGATAAAAATATATACCATGTGTGTGTATGACTATGTGTGTATAATATATACAACAAAGGGGAAGATAAAACCATAAAATTATTCATTCATAAAAAAAATAATAATAATAATAATAATAATAATAATAATAATAATAATAATAATAATAATAATAATAATAATAATAATAATAATAAAATGTAATTAATAACGATGACAATTGACAAGAAGGTCGATGATTAATTGTAACGTAACGTATATAACATATTATATCTAACGTAACAGAACTAAAAAATAGTCCATTTGTTATTTAATTAATAAAACAAAATAAACAAATTTCTCGTTTTTCTATACAGAAAAAAAAATGTACAATGACACTTACAGGTAGAGAATTGAACATAACCAAAACAGAAACCTCAAATGATATTTTTTCAACGCTGAATTTTTGTATGATCGAACAACAGTCTATTACAGGGGTCGGCAACCTTTTGAATAGAAAGAGCCAAAAATTACATATTTACAAAATTTCCAAGTTTTTAAAGAGTCACCAAATTTTTTCTTGCCAACAATAAATAGTACTCGCATAAATAAAGTATTTTGATTAAAATAAAAAAACTAATCTATTTATATTCATCGGTGCCTAATCCTCTACTCTTTTAACTAAAGAGCCGCATGTGGCTCGCGAGCCGCAGCTTCGTATCCAAAAGAGCCGCATGTGGCTCGCGAGCCGCAGCTTTGTATCCAAAAGAGCCGCATGTGGCTCGCGAGCCGCAGCTTCGTATCCAAAAGAGCCGCATGTGGCTCGCGAGCCGCAGCTTCGTATCCAAAAGAGCCGCATGTGGCTCGCGAGCCGCAGATTGCCGACCACTGGTCTATTGTAAATAAAAAAAAAATGTTCATTAAAAAAACAATTTTTCTTTTTCGATGCTACGCAATCGTCGAAGTAACTTTACATTGAGTTTACCGATACAAACTTTTACAACAAAAAAGATCGATCTCTCACATTTGTTGTTGTTGTTGTTCTTATTTTCTATTTTTTTTATTTGATTTGATTTGATATAATTATTTAGAAATTAATGTTGTTGATTCGAACGTTATGCATGTGTTTTTTTTTGTTTTTTTAATCTTTTTTTTTATTTTTTTATTAGTGTATAAACACGATTACAGAATTGAATTGAAAAAGAAGTTTTGATTTTATATTTTTTTTCTTTTTTTTTGACGAGTAGTCTCAAAACTTTTCAACCTCATTCTATAATACGCGTATTCTTGCGTGCGTACGTGTATATATATATATATATATATATATGCGTGTGTGTATGTGTATATGTATATATATTTATATGCATGGATATATGGATATATAAGTTTTCTCATAAGCTCGATTATGCTTGGTAAAAGTTTTATCAAACCACATTCCCAAAATGTTGTTCATTTTTCATATAATACATACAATATTTACAATATATTATTTATATATACATATATATATATATATATATATATATGTATATATATATATATATATATATATATATATATATATATATATATATATGTACATATATGTATATTAAGTTTAATTATTTATTGAGGATTATCAGTCTTACGGCTCTCATAAAATGGGAAAGAAACAAAAATCTAAATTAATTCATTAATTAACATAAACGATACACATTATATATATATGTATGTCAACTTAACGTATCTAACGTAAATCGGATAAACAATCGTAAAAATTATTATATATCAACTTGTTAATATTATTATTTTTAATAGTATTATAGTACGAATAATTTGCATATATATATACATACACTTAAATCTATCATTGAAAAAAAAAAAAAAATGAAAACTACAAAAAACAAAAACAAGTCAAATAGGGAATAGAATGATTTGACAATCTCGTAGAGTTCATAAATTTTCATTCGTTGCACTTTAACTTTCTCTCATACATACATACATACATTCATACATACATAGACAGACAGACACACGCATACAACACACACACATACAGTCGATAATTATATTATTTCTTCATTATTTCGATTTACAATCGGGTTCGTTAAAGACAATAGAAATGAACAAAAAAAAAAAAAAAAAAAAATAAAAAAAACCAACCATATCTAATCTCATAAAAATGATTCTTTCATTTATAGTAAAAATAATTCGATGATTTGCTCGATGGATGATGATTTGTGAATAATATTATATATTTTTTTAATTAATTAATTATTATTATTCTTATTGTTTGTTCTTGCAAAACATACATATATGTATAATAATATATTTTTTGTTTGTTTTGTATGTACACACGTGTTAAGTATAACAAAATATTAGCTCGAGTCATAAATAACTTTCGTAGAATCTATTTTTCGTATTTACCTATATTATAAGTAACCGAAACTAACGAATTTTTGATATCACTGTATAGATGAGAATTCAGTTTAGTCTTCTGTTAACTTTTTTATGCAGTCAATGTTTTACATTCAACCGTTTTTTCTTAACACGTTCACGCCGGCGCGTACCACCGGTGGCCCGCACTAGACTGTCTCATCGGGCGGCTTGTACCACCAGTGGCCCGCACTAGACTGTCTCATCGGGCGGCTTGTACCACCGGTGGCCCACACTAGACTGTCCCATCGGGCGGCGCGTACCACCGGTGGTTCACCTTTGTCCAGGTTTGAACAAGCAAAAATCACGCGTCGCCAGATGAAGCGCATCTTAGATTCGAGTGCCGCCCCACAGCGCAGACACTGAAAATCGGGCGCCGGCGTCAACGTGTTAAACCACTGAAATGGATAGTAGAAAAGTGCATATTCGAACATGTAATGCTTTAAAAATTGAAACAAGACAATTAGCACTAAAGGTGGCAACTGAACAAATATACACACAGGTGTCTTTGCACTTTATCAGTCGCAGAAACGCCATTGTTTGTGTCTTATAAAAAAAAACGGGAAGTTATTTATAACTCGACTTAATCCTATAATCGAGACATTTGTTTATTGACAAAAAAAAAAAATTCATTTACAACGCTAATCGAATTAGTTTCACACGTTTCATTTGTATTTTATTGAAAAGAGATTTATTTATTTTTTAATATTTTTTTATCTCATCCGTTTCATATGATTAATCGATTTCAATATATATATGTATATATAAACGTGTAGAAAAAAAAGAAATTATTAATCATTATTTTTGAAAATATTAAATAAATGGGTGCATATATTGGGGTGTTTGTAAAAAGGGGTGTTTTGTTAAAGAACAAGGGGTGAATTTTGTTGTGGGGAGAAACGGCAACGACAGCGTACACAAAGATTGAAAGATTTGATTTTTATTGTTGTTGTTGTGGTTATTATTGTTTTGTTTTAAATAATAAATTGTAATTAATTATCGCGTGGTCATTTTTTAAAAATTAGCAAAGTTAAAAATAAATTAACGAGAAATACGCGTTTTAAACGTGTGTCTACTACTAATCTAAGGCTAATATTTAAAATGGCATTTTAGTGGTGTATATATATATATAGAAAAAAAAACACACACATACTACGATTGATTAAACAAATAAACAAATAAACAAAAAAGTAATAATAATAATAATAAACATAACAATGAATAATAACGCATTAAAAAACGATTAGTAAAAAAGAACAAAAAAAAAAATTAAAACACTTACAATCACCACAATCTACGATGAACGCGAATATTATTTTAAACACAAATAAACAAAACGACACACAATGTAAGAATTCGAATTTACAAAAAAAATATGATCTATACAGTGTTCGATAAAAAAAAAAAAAAAAATCAACAACAATGTGTATGAGACAAAATGAACAAATAAAAGGAATCATTAATTATAAAAAAAAATATCGTGATCTAAAATCTGAATGAAGAAAAAAATATGACTGTCGGTTGTTTTGTTAGAAAAAAAATAAGAAAAAAGAAAATATTAAGAACAAAAATTCAAAAATTAGAGAAACGGCGAAATGATGTTTGCTGTTAATTTTATAATAAAAAAAAAAAAAAAAAAAATATATATATATATATAAAGAAAAAAAGAAGTGTTAAATGATATTGAAAATTTTCATCAATTTTTTTTTAAATGATACTCCCACGCTTAAATTTCATTCTCGTTTTCTACCTGGCGTATTATTTTTTTGAATAATATAATAATAATAATTATATAATTATTTTTATAATATAATAAAGACGATAACATTTAAAAAAAAAGAGAAAATGTCGAGCCTTTAAAAAGAAATTTTCATAAATTTATGAGGATGGTGATTAAAAAAAAAAAAAAAAAAAAAACGTTTGGGATGATGCTTTTACAATTGCACGCGCGAGTTTTCTTGTTTTTTTCTTCTTCTTCTTCTTCTTACATTCTATTTAAAATTCTGCACTTGTTTTTAGGAACTTTATATTATTAAAAATGTATCTCTAACTATATTTAATAATATTTAAAAATGTTTGTTTTTTTCTTTTTTTTCGAGTCCTTATATTAAAAATAATTTAATTCAACCATCCCCATCCTTTCCTTTTCCCTGTAAAAATTTACAAATGCGGCTCACATGAATACGAAAAAAAAAAAAAATAAAAAGAAAAATAAAGAGAATTTACAATTAGTCTTTTTGCTGCAATTTTCACGCTATCTTCAAATTCCAATCCTTTCCTCGAAACAACGTATATATGTATATATGTATGCATGTATGTATGTATGCATCTCTCTTTCTCTTTTTCTCTCTCTCTCTTTCACTCTTATAAAGTTTTCGTGCCACTTTTTTTTGCAAATATTAATCTCGGAATTCCGGGCAGCACAGCAGCCTTTTTTTTATCCACTTGACGATTCTCCAATCACATTCAAAGAGAAATATCAACTTCTCTTTTCATTTTTATATACAAACGTAACACAGCCAGCCAGCCAGCCAACCAGACAGCCAGACAGACAGACAGACAGACAGACAGACATACACAAACACATTTACATCATTTACTTGTTTTTCTATACTTGAAACTACACTATTGTCTTTCTGTTTTTCTCAATCTTCAATCCTTTTACTATTTATCAATATTTCTATCTCTCTCTCTCTCTCTTTCTCTATCCCATTCTCTCTTTCACTGGATAATAATAACAAATGTATATATATATATATATAACTTGTAGAATAATATTACGAAAGATAACACGTATAAATATATACACACTTATATATATATAGGTAGTATAATTTGTATATAAACGTGTAGGCGTAATTTTTAAGTAGTAAAAGTAGAAGAATAGTAGTATAGCTCAAGCAATACGTCGTACTCAGAGCAAAAGTGGTTTTATACTCGCGTGATACAATATTTCTATTTCTTTCTTTCAATTATATATATACACATATCATTTTAACATATACACGTACAAAATAGAATTCTCATTGACGCTTAGAAACAAAAAAAAAGAAAAAACATGAAATGATTTCATTGAGTAACTGAGAATTATGAATAGTGTCGTGTATAAGTTTTTTTTAATTGGGATCTCTAATTTGGAATTTAGCCACCAGATAGCGTATTCAAGTGCTAGAGGATGATCCCACGTGGGAGGCGTGTTAACATTTCAACCTATTTATTCTAATTTTGATCATTTTTTTCCTTTTTATTTTTTTTTATTTTTTTTTCAAGCACCCAGCCCAAAAGGTTCACAGTCGTTTTATTCAATTTGTATTTGTTTGTAATTTTTATGTTTAAAACACGAGTATATTGTTACAAGGCCAGTCTCACACTTACATGAGGAACACTTCAATAGGAATAACGCGTGCGAATTTAAATGTATTATGTATGTATGTACGTATGTATGTATGTATGTATGTATATATATATATATATATATATATATATATATGTATATAGATAGATAGTATTTTGTTGGTTTTATATGTATATAAATATACGTTTTATTTGTAATCTCTATGCGTAAGTAGAAAACACTGTAAAAAGCGATAATAATAGCAACAGCACTTTTTCTGTTTTTTTTTTTTTTTGTATAAATTTTTTTGTTCTTTCTTTCTTTCTTTCTTTCTTTTTTTTCATTCTTTCTTTCTTACTCTTTTCGTTCTATTAATATTTTCTTCATTCAATGCTGACAGTCATATTTGTTAATATATTTTTTTTTTTTTTTTTTATATATATATATAAATAATCACAATCGTTGCGTTTAAAAAAAAAAAAAAAAGGTTTATCAATTTGAAAGATAGATTGCACGTATAAAAATCACTCTGATATTTTTACGATGATTTTTTTCTGTTCTTTGTTTTTATATGTTGGGTTGTGTTATTTTATGCGTGCAAGTATTTTTTAATTAATTTTCTTCATCAATTATTTCATGGGTTTTGATTTTTTTTTTTTTTTTTTTTTATTCGAGAGGAACATATGTTTGTAATATATGTATAGATATATACATGCATTTGTATTGTGCATGTGTGTATTTTTCTTGATTATCCTCTTAATTTTTTTCCTCTTACGTTTTTCTTTGTTTGTTTGTTTGTTTGTTTGTTTGTTTTTTTGTCGAGAGAGAGAATATCATTTTTGACTTATATAGTTTTGTAATTTTATTTACATATCACTTAAGGATATCGTCGGATATTAAAAACAAAAAAAAAATATGTAAAATCATCAAAATTGAGATAGGCCAGGGGATCGGCAACCTTTTAAATCGGAAGAGTACAAAAAATTACATATTTACAAAATTTCAAAGTTTTTTTTTTAAAGAGCCACCAAATTTTTTCTTGCCAACAATAAACAGTACTCGCGTAGATAAAGTTTTTTGATAAGAAAAAAAAAACTAATTTATTTATTCATCGGTGCCTAATCCTCGTTAATCGATTCAGAACGATTATTAAATGTTTTTCTTTTTTTTTTTTAACTAAAGAGCCGCAAAGAGCCGCAAAGAGCCGCAAAGAGCCGCAAAGAGCCGCAAAGAGCCGCATGTGGCTCGCGAGCCGCAGCTTTGTATCCAAAAGAGCCGCGTGTGGCTCGCGAGCCGCAGGTTGCCGAACCCTGAGATAGGCCATTGGGAGAAATTAGATCAAAGGAAAAAGGTAGATAGATAAAAGATAATAAAAAAAGATAATGAGTCTCAAATCTATCAAATTATTAATAATAAATATTTGTATAGATGATTTTTATCAAATTTGTTTTTTTTTTTTTTTTTCATATTACAAAGACACACATATACACACATATATATATATATGTATACATGCATATGTCTTTTTATTTTAATTAAAATCTTGATCTTAACTTATCTTTTTTTCATGTTCTATCTTTTAAGACAGGTTTTCTAGGAACGGTCAAGAAAAAGATAATAATTAGAGGAAGAAATAGGAAAGGTGTACTACACTATCATGATGATAATGATAATGATAATGATGATGATAATATCGAGAAGAAAGCACACGCTTCGACGATAACACTAGACATAGTTTGTTACTTCAAATTATTGTAACACCAGGAACTTGTTTCCTTTTTTCTTTTTTTTTTTTTTTTTTTTAATTAACAAACCGATTTAACGGACGGACGAACGGATACGATATATAAATATATATATACGATCATTTAACCGTGCTTGCTTGAATAGAATTTTTTTTATTTATTATTTTTACTCTTCATTATCTATAATGATGCTGTCCCAATCCTGCTGCAACTTGCTATCTGTAAACACACGTATTAAAAACATTTGATTAGTTTCAATAAATTTAGTTAATAAACGTGAAAATATTCACATTTCATTTTATACAACGATTATTAAATATAATAATAATAATGATATAATTATAGTAAGTTTAATTTTAATCATAAGTATTATTCTGTTTTATTAATTATTAAACCTTAGAGTGCTATAAACGCATATATACGTTTAATAAAAATTACCATAATGGTCTATCAATTAATATACGTGTTTATTAATATGAATTAATTAAATTATTCCGTTCCTAAAAAACATTTCAGTTAAAAGTATTCAGCACTCAAAGGATTAATTATTAAACCATTTCATGAGAATTGTTATTAAAACTAAGAACAAAAGACAAAATTGACAAGGATGCATTTCTAAAGGGTGAAAGAGAGACAATGAGAGAGAGAGAGAGAGAGAGATAGAGAGAAATAATAAAATAAAATAAAATAAAATAAAATCAAATCAAATAAAAATCAAGAATGAAAATAATAATAATAATAATAAAAATAAGAAAGAGGTAGAAGATTGAAGATAAAGAAAGATGGAAGTGCAATAAGGACGAGGTAGTTCTTCTTCCAGTGAAGATTACTCTGAACGACCCACGCGTCTAGACGTCTTAAACTTTTTACGGTGCTTGCACGAGGCGTGGTGTATGACGCGAATGGTTCTGTACTTGGAACAACTGCTCCAATATATGTATATATATATGATCCAGTACTACCACTTTTCAACCACGCCTCGCACTAACACATAAACATATATATATATATATATATATAGAGAAGCTTTTATCCTGGATATACCTCGTCCTCGATGTCCCTGATACGTTCAAACTTATATACGAGTATATATATATATATATATACTTGTACTTATGTGCATCGATAACACTATTTTGTATTATTTTTTTTAAATCTTAATATTGTAGAGTATATAAAAACATAAATAATAATTTATACAATTTTTGTTTTTTAGACTTGTATATGTTGTTTCTATTAAAAAAAAAGTATGTATGTAATATTGTATCTACACTAATTTGGATATTTTAGATTATTATTACTACTTATAATATTTATATTATATTTAATTATATAAATTATGTAGCTCACAATCAGTCCGATACACACGTCTTTAAGTCAACGAATTACTTTATACCGTCATCTGTTAAAATCTTATCGAACTAACAGAGATAATAATGACTCTAATTAATTAATAAACAAATAATTCGCAATAAAATAATATTTCGATTATATATTGAGATATAAACTATCCTATCTTTCAAGTTGGATGAAATTGTACATAGTGTGCAAAATTTGATTAAAATCGGTTCAGTACTTTAGGAGTCCATTGCGGACAAACAACGTCATACGTAATTTATATATATTAAGATATAATATATATTAAAATTTATATTAAATTAAATTTTTTTTTAACAAAATTGTATAATCATATATTTAATATTTTATCTTGTAAATTTGTAATAATATAAAATATTTTAATAAAAATTACAAATTGATACGTTTAGATGACAAAATGTTCATTTACAGTAGCAAGACACAATATTTCTATTATAAATTCGATGACACTATAGACAATAAAAAATGACAAGTAGGTTAACGCGTTGAATTTTTCAAGATTTTGCAATGGAATCCTTTTTTTTGGAACGACTAAGTGTGTTTGTGTTAAGAATTCGAATTGAGTTTCGCACAAAATTGTCGTCTATACCGTTCAACCTATATTTCCAAGGTCTAATGCCCGAAGCAACAAGGATAGAAGTCAAGGGTAAAGACGAAGTATCACGTGAAATATTTTGATTGGTATGTCAGATGTTTGTGCGTATGTGTGTGTGTGTGTGTGTACGTCAAACGACGCATTTCAATGTTTCTTTCCTAGATATTATCCGTCGAGGAAGACTGGCAGTAGGCCAAGGATCTTCTTTAACATATTTGCAAGAATTCAACTAATTTATCTATAACGAAAAAAAAAAAAAAAAAAAAAACTATTCTTTCAATGTGACCAATAAAATTGTGACGAATTTTTGCAAATAGATTTTCGTCAAAAGATTTGTCATGGCAATTGACATGGACAAGACCTGTCTTAAAATTTTCAAACTGGGTAATCTTTTTTTAAGGAGAATTGCTAAAAATTGTGCGACTACGTTTTTTTTATGATTCTATTATACACGAGTTGTAGTTTTGAAAAAAAAAAAAAAAAAAAAAAAAAATAAAATGGCTAACTTTTTGATCATCGTATTACAATAATCTATTTAAAAAATAACCTAAATATTTATTTATAAATGCTTACGATGAATTATCACGTGACACGTGATTTAAATTGGTATTGGGATCTCTGGCAGGGAGGGGGGCGTGGCGTAGCAATTTGACCTATCTACTCTAATTTTGAATTTAGCCACCAGATAGCGTAGTCAAGCGATCCCAATAGCAAAATTTCCAAAAAAAAAAAGAACAAGTAAATTAAAATCGTCAGTGGCGTTGTGGATTGATTTTTGAAATAGAATTTTTTTTTTTTTTTAATATATTTCCGTCTCGATATGAAACTTCCGGTTGTATTTGATCGATTTTGAGTTTGTAATAGAAAAAAAAAAAGAAAAGAAAAATAAAACTGAGTGCATACACACACACATACACGCATACATAGACAATGTAGGTTTTGATGCTCAGTCACGATGATGGGTTCTGTTGAATATAAATATATAAACGATGATCGGTAAGATGAAGTCAGCGTAATCGTTCGTTCGTTGGTTCGTTCGTTGCTTCGTGAGTCTTCTAACAGTTCTAACGACGACCTTAGGTAAAGGCGATTAGAGTCGCACGAGTCTTCCTGAGTCGCGCCTGTTATCGCAGGACTACAGAGTGAATTGTTATTTATAGAGAGAAAGTACATATATATATATCTGCATGTGTGTGTGTGTGTGTGTGTGTGTGATCACGTGAAACACGTTTGATACCTTCCTTCACGAGTATCTTTCAAAAACTTTCCTCGAACGTTTCAACTTTGTTCAAATTATTATTATTATTTTTTTTATTATTTAATTTTAATATAATTAAAATTAGTTTTTAAATATTTTTTCTTTTTTCAAATGAAATTTATCGTAATGCAATTATTTTATTTTATTTTATTTTTGTTCAAATTTATAGTCGAAGTATTTTTTTTTTTTTTTTAAATATATTTCAATCAAAATGATTCCATTCATATTTTATAATTTTAATTTAAAATAACTAAAATAACTATATAATAAATATAGAAAATAATTAAAATAATAATATTAATAAAAAAAAATATTAAATAACTAAAGTAACTCTATTTTAATTTTATTGAGAGTTAATTTTTTTATTTGATATATAATTTAAATTATATTATATTATTTATTATATATTAATTTATATATTATATTATATATATATATATATATATATATATAGTATCTTATATATAATAACTAAAATAATAATTATTATAAATAATTAAATAATTTAAAATAATTATTGTAATATTTTTCTCAAAGATAAATTTATTGTAATGCAATTATTTTATCTAATTTTTGTTGAAATGAAATGAATGCGTCAAAGTTATCGTATGAAAAAGCAACAACAACAAAATTGCTAACAAAAAAATAGATTTCTTTCTCTCTCTCTCTCTCTCTCTCTCTCTCTTTCTCTTAGGATGCATTTCTTAGAATTGTAAATCTTTCGATGCAATAAAATGAAAGATTATATACTATCATAAAGATAATTAGATGCTTACCATAAGAGCTATGCGAGCACCAATAACTGGTTTCCACCGATCCGTGCTACCCAATAGCCCGAAGTCTATATAATATCACTCTCTTTCTCTCTCTCTCTCTCTCTCTCTCTCTCTCTCTCTCTGTTATATTATTCTTTGACCATTTGTCAAATATCTTCTCACACATATGCCGCATATCATCCATTTTCTTTTCAACTAACTCATCTCTTTCTCTCTTTCTTTCTCTCTCGTCCGATGTCAATTAATATTTTGTGATCTACATCTTTCGCTATCGTCGTTGCTTCTCGAAATTAGGGGGGAGAAAAAACAAAAAACAAAAAAAAAACAACAAATAAATCAATCTCCTCTTCAATTATCATTTTCCATATGTTCCTTTTCTTGTTGTTTTTTGCCAATATAATTTCTCTCTTATTTCTTATAATTTGTTTGTTTCTCTCTCTCTCTCTTTCTCTCTCTTTCTTTCTTCGTCTTCTTTGTACATCGTTGAAAAAAGTGTAAAAAAAAAAAAAAAAAAAAAATAAATAAACTAAAGTTTCGTCGTTCCATCCTCTCTCTCTTTCTCTTTCTCTCACCTCATTTGATTTCTTCACTCCAGTTCAACCCCCATCTCCCCATTTCAGCCCCCCCCCCGTTCTAACGGATTCGCAGACTCGATTCTTATTAACTCCAGAATTATTCTACTGGATGTTATTTACGTTATTCGTACGTTTTCGTACATCGTTTGACGAGGGATCCACACAATCAGGGGTTTAATTTTGTTTGTTGTTTAGTTGCTTATTTTCACCAATAAGGTGCATCGTTGGCCAAATGATGCCACGATGCAAATTCACTCCACGTTCGTACATTGGCACGTGTTGCATCGGATACACGGGGTATGTTCAATCCGTTGTTGTTGTTGTTGTTTTCACCATTGTTCATGTTGCGATTATGATTGTTGTTGTTGTTGTTGTTCGTTAATAATCCATCGCAATTAGATGCCGAGAGATCATATCGCTTGGCTGGTGCTCTTTGCTGAAATATTAATAATAATAATAATTAATAATTCATTTCTTTCTTTGTATGTTAATTCTTTTTTTTTTTGTCTTATGTTAAAAGTGTACATGTTCGTGCACAACAATGTTGCATGCAGTTTGTTTGTTGCGTTGTGATTTATATATTAATTTTGTAAAAAGTGAACTCGTGTATATTACAAATTAAAATAAAATTTAGATAACGGTGGATGATCATTTATTACACGATATTTATTAATGGACGATTATTTCAAGCGGAAATCAATCAAATGTAACAATAATATAAATTATATAAATAGAAAGAAGATAAATAATCTCATTGGTAGTAGTGAGACTGCGTATTTGAAGAAGGAGAATGGTCTCTCTTTGATTGGTGATCTCATTGACACGAAGTTTCTAAAATTACACCTCTCGATCGATACAAATTGGAATAAACGTTGACTGTTGGAATACTTTAAAGGCCATTGTTCTCTCTCTCTCTCTCTCTTTCTCTCTCTTTTTTTATTTATTATTTATCACGTGATTCGATTGAATAGTAGTAGTAGTAACGTAATTTGTATATACGAGATGTTTATACTAAGTTTGCCAATCAATTGGCTTACACTTACTGTGATTTAATATTAAACCTACACCCAGACCCAACGATGTGAGGTCAAATTTATCCCAGAAAAAAAAAAAAGTAATAAAAATAAAATTACATTCATTCATAAACAAATGAACATATATATATATATATATATATATATATATATATATATTTTTTTTTCATTATGTCCAATTGACTAAAATCACATTTTATATTAAGATAAATGTTATATGTTTTTTAAATGATCATTTGACCAATCATGAAATGAATATACATGAAGTATTTATTTATTAAATAAAAGTTTGATATTTAAATTAAAAAAAAAAAAACTCTAAAGAGAAAGAGAGAGAGTATTCGTTTAATATTAATAACACGGTAAATACGTGCGACGCGATTTCTTCTCATTTTCCCAGCCCTCTCTTTCAGCCTAATGCAAAAGTTCACCGAGCAAAGAGAAAGAGAAAAAGAAAAAGAGAAAGAGAGAGAAGAGAGAGCTAAGTAAAGGTCATCATCTCTCTAAGAGTGATCCTTAAATAAAACCGTGAGAGACGCGGGTCTTGGCGTGTCAAGTAAGTAGTAATCTCGACGTATATACACGACGCGATAAATCCAAGAAAATGATACTAATCGTAAGAAGAAAAATGATCAATTTCCGTTATCTTTATGATGGCGTATTTATCGCGATCGATAGTCGAATTGTATATAATATATATATACAAATCAAATGTATTATAGATATAATATATGTATATATATATATATATATATAAATACTATATATCAATTACTAGGGGTGTCCTTTACAATCAGTCCGATATACACGTCTTTAAGTCAATTGCGATTATAAATTGAGATATAAACTATCCTATCTTTCAAGTTGGATGAAACTGCACAAAGTGTGCAAAATTTGATTAAAATTGGTTCAGTAGTTTAGGAGTTCATTGCGGACAAACAACGTTACACGTAATTTATATATATTAAGATAAGATGAAGTAAAGTTTTTTTTTTTTAAATATTAATTTAATAGCAAGCTTATAGTATTTATGTGAATATATATACATATATATATATAAATTAAAATTTGTCTTTTTTTTAAGTATGCTAAGAGCAAGGCCTTGATAAAAGAAAAAATAAACGTCTATATATTATAATATAGCATATCTATGATATCTATAATTAAATATACATTTATATATTGTATATATTGTATATATGTATTAGTACAAGACCTTACCCGACAAAAAAAACCCGTTTTTGTGAATATTCAAAGAGAACGAGTTGAACACACCTCCTGTCTTTTCTTGACAACATAATTTTTGCCCTCGTTGTTGTCCCAGAATTCCCTTCCGTCTGTACGATATCTGACGCAAAATTCAATAACGTCAGATTTCAATGGCAACGTAAGTCGAAAACGGAAGGTGTCGTAAAGGATGAGCGCCGGTGCACCTGGTTGTTCAACGTAAGTGCAATAATTGTCCTCGTGGGTATTCCAGTTGTCGTTGCTAGCTCTAACTATGACCTCCTTGTCATAAGCAAGATTTCGCACTTTCACCGTACCAACCAATGCTTGCTCGGATTCTCGAATAATCACGTTCTCCAAACTGACATTCTCCTGATCGAGTTTTCGACGAAATGCGAGATAATCGCTGGCTGGCTGAGGAAACGTAACTTGCCATGGTGGTATCGTATCTTGCGTTACCTCGTTGTCGATTTTTGTTCTTAACAATCCTCCCGTTACACCTTCTATGTATGCCGATGTCCATAATGGCGGTACGTTACTAGGCTCCGACATTACCCGTACCTGTTCGTGTTTCATTTAATTTTCATTTTAATTTCGTTTCAAACAACAACAACAACAACAACAACAAAAATGATCCAACAGATATAAGCACATGTTACATACCTGAGTTAGTGGACGACCACGATCATCGGCAAATACGACCTTCTTTTTCTGCTTGTTACTGTTGTTATTGTTGTTTTTTATACTGTTCAAAGGTAATGAACCAGTGGACAGGCATGGTCGTATTCTGGGTGGTACCGATCTTGTGGTAATCGGTGGTGCTGTGCGTACCAGAGGAGAGTATAACAGTGGACTGTATACCGGAGGACTGTGCCCCAGGATCAGTTCAGCTGGCATCGCTATGGAACACATTTAGATCTACAAACAAAACAAACAAAATCAATAATAGGTGTGTGTGTGTGTGTGTGTGTGTGTTACAATTATCAAATAAAATTTGATCTAATTAATTGTTCTACATTAATGCAATTTGTGATCAATTTTCTTGCATTTTATTTCACCTACATTACATGTAAATAAATTCCAAACTCACATATTGAGATAGTAAACAAAAAAAAAATCATATTTTGCATTTATTTAAATTTAAATCACTGATCCATTAACTC
This sequence comes from Polistes dominula, assembly GCF_049000335.1. Classification (NCBI taxonomy): domain Eukaryota; kingdom Metazoa; phylum Arthropoda; class Insecta; order Hymenoptera; family Vespidae; genus Polistes; species Polistes dominula. The sequence continues at coordinate 685,807 of NW_028301147.1, forward strand.
ATCAAGAGAATATTATCTTTTATCTCTCTTTCCTTTTTTTTTTAATCTGAATGATAGTAATATCAATATTTTTCAGTGAAAATATGGATATGTATAAAATAGCCTCAAGTAAAATGGTCAAACGGGAATGGGTTTTAAGTCGTATCGCAGTACTACCATATACTCTATATATCGAATGATAGATATAGAAAGAGAGTGTGAGAGAAAGAGAGTAGGAGATAACAGATAATCGATCTATAGATTATAGATCACACAAGACCTGTTTCATATACTCGATTCTCTCTTCACGAGGACAACACACACCTGCGAGAAATTATCAAGCTTGGATATATTATTTCTCGCTTCTATAATCCCCCCCCCACCCGATTTTCCTTTCACCCCCATCATCATCACCACCACCATCATCATCATCATCATCATCATCATCATCATCCTCCCACCGTACTATCTTTCTATCCTTATCTCACTGTCATCGATTATTATTTATATCTCACGGTCGATCGAATTTCTTCTTCTTCTTCTTCTTCGTTCTTTCTTTCTTTCTTTTTCTTACTTCTACAGCAACTCGGTAACAACGACGAAATAAAAAAAAAAAAAAAAAAAAAAAAAAGGAGGGCACCATGCGTAAATCGAGTTTGCGTTTGATTTTATCGTACCTTTTATCTATCTAAACGTAGATACAATGCGTGTGTAAGAATAACGTACGATGAACTACGCCTACGTATCAAACGACACCCTCCTCCTCCTCCTCCTCCCCTCCACACACCATTTCTTCTCTCTCTCTCTTTTTCTTTCTGTATATATTTTTTGTTGTTGTATTTTCTTCAATCCTATTCTCATGTTGCTATATAAAACGAAACACTTGAAAAAAAAAGTTAAGAGGCGTGTACCTATACTTCTTCTTACACTACTGCACACACACACACACACACATACATATATATGTATATGTGTATGTATATAGTAGACAGAGTATGATTACGATGACAACACAACGACGACGAAGACGACGAGATTGAAACGGGCACTTGGTACCGTTTTCCTTTCGCCCTTCTTCCTTTTATTTCGACCGGTTACCAAGGTAAATCTTCACGTCTACCAGACTAGAACCAAACAGGCACGTGTGCGACTTCTGAATCGACGATGCACGTAAAAGAAAAGAAAGAGAGAGAGAGAGAGAGAGAGAGATAGATGCAACTTGAACGTTTAGTGTTCGGCCATGTTGTTTTTATGTTATACGCATCTAATGATTGTTATTTTCTTGTATTTTTGATAGATAATCAATTGGAAATTTATTAATAAAAAATAATGAACATTTATTTACATATTGGGTTAAGTTTCAAGTTGTAAGATTGTTTAATATTTGTTAAAGAAAGAAAGAGAGTAATAGATGCAATTTGAACGTTTAGTGTGTCGGCCATGTTGTTTTCAAGTTACAGGCATCTGATGATCGTTATTTTCTTGTATTTTTGATAGATTATTAATTGGAAATTTATTAATTAAAAAAAATGAACATTTATTTGCATAATGGGTTAAGGTTTCAAGTTGTAAGATTGTTTAATTAATATTTTATTGATTAATTATTTGTTACTAGTGGGATTTGGTATTTGCAGCAATGAACTATTGAGTTCCTAATGTCAATTAATAATTATTATTATTATTTGTTGTTCAAATTAAAATTGTGAATGTTGTAACAAACTTTTTATAAGTCAAGTTTATGATTTTCAAATCGAAGTCAAATGAGTCTCAAATTATTGTTTAAAGCTTAATTTCTTATTTGGTTTCCATGCACGTGTTTGTTTAATCTAATATTTAAATGTAAATATTTTAATATTTACGAGAAGTGTTTTTTTCTTTTTCTTTTTTTTTTTCGAATTGATATTGGAAAATTTTGATTACATGATTATAGTTCGTCAGGTCATATATTATATATATTTTTTTTTCTTTTCATCTCAGTTGGCACACGAGGACGATTCGATGCATTTTTTTTTTATAAAAACAAATATATATATATATATATATAGTTTGCTATTTTTACAAGTGGCTCGACTTTGACTTGAAATTCTTTATTCGCAGTCATTATATTTTTATAACAAAATAAATAATACATTGAATAATAAACAAAGTCTATCGATAGTGTTCAATGATAATTTGCCAAGTGCATAATAAATACATAACATTACTATATGCAATAATTATTTGTTTCGTAAAATTGCGTTGTAAAATTATGTAACGATAAAGAAAGTTATAAAGAAACAAAAAAAAAAGAAAAAAAAAAAAAAACAAAAAAAAATGAAATTCCGATCTATCGAATTTGTGCAACAGCAGATCGTACACTTTTTTTTTTTTATATGCACTTGACCTGAACTTTCTTCAATATCAACAATTTATTAAAATAATCATTGAAAAAAAAAAAAAAAAAAAGAAAAAAATTCACGAATATATCAAATGAGAATATTTGCTGCGATTTTGTTTATTATTATTATTATTATTATAATTATTATTATCCATATTTATCAAAAGTGTTTTGTAAAATATCAAAGGCCATGTAAATTCCACGTTTCAGATATCGATGGAGAATTTCTGTCAAAAACAACTTGCGATAATTCGATTAAGTTAGATGTCTTTGTTCGATAATAGATTGACATTTGTCTTTTTTATGCAATTATTTATATGTATCTATGTATGTATATTATTTGAAAGAAAATTGAAAATACGATTTATCTATCATCGATAGATAGGATCAACAATTATTTCTTATTATTTTCTTATAAACAAAAATGTTTACATTAGTGGAAATTTTTCCAATTAAATTAAATAAACAAATTGCATAAGTTTATATTGATATTATTTTTGGTCTCGTTGAATGATGAATTTTTTTTTCTTTTTTTTTCTTTTTTTTTGGATTCAATCAAAGGTCTGGAATATTTTACATTTATGATTAACAATTTTTATTTAATAATAATAATAATAATAATAATAATAAGATGCAACACCGATACTTTTAGAATATATATTTATCAAACGAACTTAATAATCTTATCGCAATGTTTATGAAAGTTAATACTTTCTTATAAAAGTGTCATCGCGCAAAAACGTGATACTTTTGTTTATTAAAAATATATATCCTATTCCAATTTCTTTATCCTTGGCGTTTATCAAGTCTGATAACACAAGTAATACAACATATTTTTATGTCGATCAAAATTAAGTAAGGTGTAATCAATTAAATTCAATCTGTTTTATCTTTTGCAAATTTCTATGAAAAATCTGAGTTAGGAGATTGTTGAATCTCAGAAAGAAAGAAAGAAAAAAAAAAGAAAAAATAATCGATGGACTGTTTCAATTTACTGATAAAAAATACTCAAACAATGTTAGTCAACTTAATAATTATTCTAACATTATTTAAATAATAATAATAATAATAATATATTTTGTTAGATAGATGTGTGATTCTTCTTCTAGTTCTCGCGTATATTTTATTTACGATATAGAACACATTTGCAATGAACAATAATTTAACTTTCATATATCGATAACATTGAAAAAAAAAAAAAAAAAAAGAAAGAAAAAAAGACAAAACTTATTTCATGAAAATAATCACGATTCACGATCGTGCCGTTCGATCTATCGATAATAAAATATCTAACGTCAATAGCTTTGCATACTTTCATTCTTTTTCAACTTTCCTAGAACGTGTTTCTCGATTTTATTTATATCTTCTATCAATTTCAAGAACAATTGACGTTGCAATTCGAAAGATTCCAATCCGATTCGATCTTGTGAGAGAGACTTTCTTGATCGTTGTAACAAACACACACACACACTCACACACGTGCGTGTATATGTATGTATCTGTATATAATCCCACACACATCGAATATAAACCTCTTTTAATTTATTATCCAAGTGACTCGTATATATACAAGTTTGATGATTCAAAAAATCCCTACGAAAAATTTTAAGCTCTGATTGCTGGTGCTCCTGCTGTTGTTACTGTTACTGTTTACTGTTACTGTATATTCATAGTTGTAACAATATGGATGAATTCGTAATCGTCATCGTTGTCATTCGTATGCATCCAACTTACAAATAAAATGTCATTTTATTTCCAATGTAAAATATCTTGAATTACGGAGAAACTTCGTTTTATTTGTACTTTGTACGTAGAATAATAAGCATTTTTATGTTCAACAAATATAAATATACTTTATATATATATATATATATACCTAATAACCATAAGTTAGTCAATATTTCTCTGTATATTTTGTATTTAAATATATATTTGTAAATTAATATTTGGTTATATATATAATACTTTAAAAGTATAGTAAATATATATATATTATATATAATATAAAAATATATATATATATATATATATATATATATATATATATATTAAAGTAATATATATATATATTACTTTTCTAGGAAAATTATTCTTAAAACATGGACCCCTCCCTCTATCGAACATTTTTAAAAAATTATTTCTAAAAATGTTAATCAATATCATTTTGAATTAATCAATTTAAAATTCAAAAAACAAACAAAAATATGACGAATGTAAAAACTGTTTTGACCAATTCTTAAAAAAAAAACATATACAAAATAGTAACATGCGTATGCACAATAAATAAATTTGTAAACGGTAGTATAAATGTATTTATGCATTTAAAATACATCCAAGTAAAATATCAAATGAAGAAACGACCTTTACTTTTTGTTTTTTTTTTTTATTTGACTACCGTTGAAGGACGAAAAAGTCAACGAAACGGGAGTCCATCGAATACTCGTTTTGCACAAAGAACGTAACAACCACATGCACATAGACGTGCGAGAGTGCAGATATGTAAGATGTACACGTGTATATATCAAATGCATATGTATAAAGTAATCATTTGTCCTTGACGACAAATTTTTCATCAATAATAAATTTCTCGTTATCGAAAGATACTACACGAATATATATATATATATATATATATATATATTAAATAATTAATAATTATATTAAATTAAAAAAGTAGAAAAATTAAAAAATAATTTATTTATTTATAACACTTTTCTATCAAGATAATATAAAATATAAAATATAATAGAAAAATTTTAAAATTAAAAATAAACATAAAAATTAATAAATATAAACATATATGAAAATATAAAAATAATAAAAATACAAATAATATTATTATAAATAATAAAAAATAATTTATTTATTTATAACATTTTTTCAATACTTTAATCAATATCAACAAGAAGAAAAATATTTTAATAATTATTATTATACACACACGTGCATATATATATATACATATTTATGCATTGGTATAACATTTATGCAATATCTTCCTAATTATTAATTATCACACGAGATGTTTTTTAATAATAATAATAATAAAAAAAAAAACGATAAATAAATTTTAAATCGATATCGGTTAAATACCTCGCAAAATATGCCGAATAACGCATTCTAATTGATGGTAATGTAATTAAATTCGATCCTATCGAATAGAAATCATCATTCATCAATCGTTCGAGAAGTAAATGAACGATAAGAGGCTTACATTATTACATTATCATTTTATTCTGACGAATAAAGACTTTTATCATACGGTCAAATGACAAATAGATAAGTAAGGTAAAACTCGAATTGATATTATTATAAATAAAGTTAATAAACGATCACACACCCCTTTTTTTGCAAATGATGTTTTGTAATGTTTATTAAAAAAAAAAAAAAAAAAGAAAAAGAAAGAAAGACAAAGATTATTGCAAATAAATAAAGAAAAATATTACAAATTCCACAAGCAACGAGACAAGAGAGAGAGAGAGAGAGAGAGAGAGAGAGAGACAGAGAGAGAGAGAGACAGAGAGAGAGAGAGAGAGAGAGAGAGAGAGAGAGACAGAGAGAGAGAGACAGAGAGAGAGAGAGAGAGAGAGATAGCACCATGTTCCTTAAGTGGACATGCATGTATCATATATATATATATGTGTGTGTGTGTGTGTATATGTGAAATAATATATTTGTGTATTAAGTATGTATGAGTTTATCTCTCTCTCTCTGTCTCTCTCTCTGTCTCTCTCTGTCTCTCTGTCTCTCTCTCTGTCTCTCTCTGTCTCTCTCTCTCTCTCTCTGTCTGTCTGTTTCTTGTTCTTTCGTATAATCGTTTTTTTTTTATTCTGTTTCTTTCCTAATTCTTTTTCTATGTTTTCCTTCGCGTGACCATGGGATACACCTGGAGATCTCTATCAACGTGTTTTCTACATAATATGGCTACCAGAGTTCCTATGGTGCATGGTCTTCTCGTGCTTGGAGAGATCCACGAGACCACGACCTTACTTAATCTCAAACATCTTACGAGTTAACGATATGTTCCTTATTATATAATACATATGTAAACACACGCATCCACTTACTCACACACACACACACACAGACACATACGATTATTCCATTGATATTTTTAGAAAAATTATCTATCAATGTATAATTATATTATAATAATATTAATAATAAATAAATAAATAAATTGTGCTTTATCGGTGATCCTAAATTACAAAAATGTACGATTAGGTGGTGATTATAAATGAAATTAATTATTTTAATTAAAATTATATATATATGTATATTAAAAATAATTAGTGAATATAATTGAGAGGGTCAAATGTTTTAACAGATATATTCATTATTTTCTAGAAATTAAATTGAAATAAAATGAACAACCGATACGTTGCAGTTGTCAAATAAAATAATTGCAAATGAAATTATAATTTAGAGAAAAAGGTGTCAAAATATTTTTCACTTGCATACTTTTGCACAAAATTAATTAATTAATATAAATTAATCTAAAAAAAAAAGAATTTTCTACAAATTAAATTGAAATAAAAAGAACAATCGATACGTTGCAGTTGTCAAATAAAAAAATTGCAAATGAAATTATAATTTAGAGAAAAAGGTGTTGAAATATTTGTCACTTGCATTCTTTTTCATAAATCAATTAATATAAATTAATTTATCTATTTCAAAGATTAAAAAAAAAAAAAAAATTAATGAACAAAAAAAGATAAGGCAAAGGGAAAGGGAAAAGAATAAAATGAGATGTATAGTAAAAGTAGTAAATTGTAACATTTCTAAGATCCAGTCTACTCCATCTTTTGCTCGATAAAGTCCGAGGAAGAAAATTGCGCAGTCGTGTGTACTATTTCGGACAATCTCGTATTAAATTTAGACGAGTGCACCGTCTTAGATCGAGTGAACCTCCACGGAACGTCACGCCCTTGGAGCGAGTCCAATCGTCTTGAAGCTTCTTTAAGGATTTACACACACACATATATATATATATATAAATATAACTCGTGTATAATAACTATTATAATATAAGTATAGCATATTAAAGTATTAAAATAATTGTTAATTAATCAATGGAAATGTGTATTGATGTTTAAAAGCTCGAATTATATGTCAGGAGTACTGTCCTCTTCGAAATTCACCTTCAGACTGATACGTTGTCATCTGTGGTAATACTTTTATTCAATGCTACATGTGTGCAACGTGATAATATTCTTAATTAATAGAATTTAAGATTATAATGTTTAAATTTTTGTCATTTTTTGTAATATAATGCAATTATTTGATCACTCATGCGCAGTGATGAGGGTGAAAGGGTGTAAGTTCGAAGGTGAAAGGTACGTGTAATGTAAGTAGGATGTATTAGAATACTAAAAAAATTGTTAATTAATCAATGGAAATGTGTATTGATGTTTAAAAGCTCGAATTATATGTCAGGAGTACTGTCCTCTTCGAAATTCACCTTCAGACTGATACATTGTCATCTGTGGAAATACTTTTATTCAATGCTACATGTGTGTAATGTGATAATATTCTTAATTAATAGAATTTAAGATTATAATGTTTAAATTTTTGTCATTTTTTGTAATATAATGCAATTATTTGATCACTCATGCGCAGTGATGAGGGTGAAAGGGTGTAAGTTCGAAGGTGAAAGGTACGTGTAATGTAAGTAGGATGTATTAGAATACTAAAATAATTGTTAATTAATCGAAAGGAATGTGTATTATTCTTTAAAAACACCAAGTATATGATCGGAGAACCGTCCTCTTCGAAATTCACCTTCAGACTGATACGTTACTCTCTATCAAAATTCTTTTATTGAATGTTGTTTATATGACATTTCGAAAGTCGCGCATGTGTGTAACGTTAATAATATTCTTAATAAATCGAAATTAAGAATACAACGTTCTCATTTCAATATTTTTATCATTCTAATGTATTTATTTTATCGCTCATGCGCAGTGATGACTTTGAAGGTGAAAGTTACGTGTAATGTAAGTAGGATGTATTAGAATACTAAAATAATTGTTAATTAATTGAATGGAATGTGTATTATTCTTTAAAAACACCAAGTATATGATCGGAGAACCGTCCTCTTCGAAATTCACCTTCAGACTGATACGTTACTCTCTATCAAAATTCTTTTATTGAATGTTGTTTATATGACATTTCGAAAGTCGCGCATGTGTGTAACGTTAATAATATTCTTCATAAATCGAAATTAAGAATACAACGTTCTCATTTCAATATTTTTATCATTCTAATCCAATTATTTTATTATATTCCTGCATAGTGATGACTTCGAAACTAAACTATTACTATAATAAAAGTTAGAGTGCATTAGTACATTAAAATAATTGTTAATTAATCAATACAAGTGTCTATCGTTTTCCAAAATCGACTGACTTTTCGAAATTCATTTTATTCATCCCCAAACGTTTTTATCTTTTAACAAATCTTTCCACAAATTGCTATGCTTGAAACTTTTCAGTTCATAGTACCAATTAATAATAATAATAAAAATTACAAATGGGATATCCTCAAATATGAAATTGGGTGTGCTGATCTTCCTGGCGTCATCGAAATCGACGTCTATGATGTTGGTGGACCTTTGGATTGATTCCAATTGTCCGAACTGCGCCAATTTCTTGTGTGAAAATCATTCCGTATCCATTACAAGATAAACCACGTCAAATAGTGTTTGAGATTTGAACTGAACCAATTTTATACATCAGACTATTAAAACGTATTATGACACATGGAAATGTGTTAAGGTGCACGTATTAAACGTTTATTTGTATTCGTGTATTAGTAATTGGTATAATTTTAATATCCTATTTTGAACAAACGTGAAAATAGATAACTAACATTAGTCATAGAAATGAGAAGATTAATGATCGTTAATTTTCTTCAAGAAAATCTTCACATATATATTTTTAGAATTCATTCGTGTATCTGTGTATCTGTGTGTGTGTGTGTATGTGTGTTTAGTATAATAACGTTTAAAGGATGGTCTCTCATTAATTACTCAAGTAAATCATAACGAGAAAGCGACCTTAATGTTAGCAATATAAGACTGGTAATCTGTTCATAAGGTTCTTCCTTGTATTTAAAGAGAGAAAGAAGAGAGTGAGAAAGAGAGAGAGACCCTCATTTGTAGTTAAAATCAATAAGGAAGCATCCACCCTCGATGGTTTCATCAAGTCCGATGAAGAAGAGAACTCTGAGTTGCGTAGGCGTTAATATATGCATTCGAATAGTTAGATCTTACAGAAGATAAATTTGAAAAGATGGATGAATTGATTTTGTAATAAGAAGATGAAGAATAACACGACGATTGAAATTGATCGCGTTTCATAGTTTAATATGGAAATTATTTTTTAATACAAAAAGAACTATAATATTTGATATTTTTACATTTGTAAATGGAAGCTTGAAATATTTTGTATTAATCAAAGTAACAACGGTAAATAATTGTTGTTAATATTAAAAAAAAAAGTGTGAACATTATTCAAATGACCAACCAAACCGTGTTGTACTCTTTAGTATACTAAAGGTGAAACGGATTTAACGTTCACGTTAACTCTTGGGAGGATTAATAGTCTTGAAACGTTTCTACGTGAAGATCGAGTGATCGTAAATCACTGGTAACAAGTATAGATAAAATCGAGTCATGTATTTTAACGGAATTTGCGTTAAGATCTATTAGATTTCAAATGAAACATGCACGATTTAATTAATTTACCTTTATGTTCATTTCAATTTAACATTAACTTTTGATAATTGATAAGAGATAATATTCATTTTGAAACAACCACAATTGCATTCATTTATTCTTTTTCAATTCTCATTAACCCTTTAAGTGGATCTCTGGCAGGGAGGGAGGGAGGGGGGGGGGAAGGGGCGTGGGGCGTAGCAATTCGACCTATCTACTCTAATTTTGAATTAAGCCACCAGATAGCGTATTCAAGTGATAGAGATCCCACCATGTGGCGTAGGAATTCGACCTATCTACTGTAATTTTGAATTAAGCCACCAGATAGCGTATTTAAGTGATAGAGATTCCAATACTTAATTTTGTATTTACCAAAAATGACGATATATGATTGAGAAAATGAAATTAAAAATTAAGAAAAAAAAAGAAAAGAAAAGAAAAGAAAAGACAGTAATATGAAAAAGAAGTTTGAGAAATTGATAAAAATGTCATACGACGCAGAAAAAAATGTGCCAATTTATCCTATCGACTAATATAATAATTTTTTCTTTCTGTGTTTCCTTTTTGTTTTGTTTTTTTTTTGTTTTTTTTTTTTGACTTCATATAACACGATTTTTATTTATTACTCGACATACGTGATATTTCCCTGATAAGGTAGTCACAATCAGCGTCACCTTGTCTGTCATCGTGTGTCATCTCGCTCGTATTTTGGATCACTGCTAAATAAGATCAGAGTGCACGTAACGTATGTCTTCCATGACGGTCAAATTTTCTAAAAATGTTTTTGAATTATCAACGAATATATATTTGACAAAACAACAAATTTATTTATAACTCTAATTAGAAATTCTTTTCCTTTCTTCCCCTCGCTCTTTCTCTCTCTCTCTCTCTCTCTCTCTCTCTGTTTCATTACATTTGTTTATTTCTATTTATAATCGTTTATTAAAAATAACTAAAACAAATCATCCGATTATACAAACATGAAACGATAAACAACAAATTATGCGTTTTATTTTTAATATTCTGTTTTTTTTTTTTTTTAGCTCACTTAATAACCCCTTTCGAAGATTATGTCTACAAAAATAACAGATATTGTGACAAACAAAATGATATTAAGAAAAAAAAAGAAAAAAAAAAAGAAAAAAGACGATATTTTTTTTTCTTTCGTGCACGTTAGTTCCGCGATTTAGAAATAACTGGAATATTTTTGAAGATTCGACTAAACTAATTATCTTTATATATATATATATATATATATATATTTTTTTTTTTTTTAAGAGAAAGAGAAAGAGAGAGAGAGTGGAAATTTTTGTAAATATAATAATTAAAGATTAGTTCATTTTTAAAATCGACTAATTGGGCAAAAAAAACAAACAAAAAAACAAAAAACAAAGTCTATGAAATTGATAAAGTCATAATACACATAATTTATTATCCAACGGTATAATAAAAAATACTTTATCATTAAACGACATTAAAGAAGAAGACTTTTTTTCTTCTCTTATCGAATTAATTTATCTTTAATATAAATTATAAAAAGAATTTAATTCCCTCCCCCCTCCCTCCCCGCCCCGATCGATTAATTCTTATTTCTACGAAAAAATTTGTCCAATATATTTTACAAAATAAAAAGAAGAACAAAAGAAAAAAAACAAATGTTCAACAATTTATATTTAATTAAAATCAAATTGTAGAATATTTCTTATAAAAATTATATTATATATTAAATTATATATTATTATTTAATTTAATTTAATTAATTAATTAAATTTATTATATTTAATAAAATAATATATTTAGTAAATAAAATGTTTACTAATTTAATTAAATTATATTATATATTAATTTATATATTATGTATATACACACATATTTATTATATATTATATTTCAATTACAAATTATATTTAAATTATATTATAATATATTAAATTATATATTATTATTAAATTTAATTAATTAATTAATTAAATTTATTATATTTAATAAAATAAAATATTAATTAATTTAATTATTCGATACAAACATATATATATATATATATAATTCCACGTGTGTTTATATTCGCAAAAACACACAAGTAAAACATATGTTAAGAAACGTATTACGTACACATCTAAGAAAAGAATATTAATGATCCTTGAAAGGAAATTTCCAAAATGTATTATGCATTACGAAATTCTTTGTCGGCATTTCTTCTTCTTCTTCTTCTTCATCTTCTTCTTTTTTTATTTCTTTGACTACTTTTTAATATACAAATATATGTCGTCAACAGTTCTTAGTAATAAAAGACAACAAGTCTGACCTGTCTTTCAGAACACTTGTTCATCGTCAATGATGTTCAAACGTGGTAAATTAAACACGATATCAAATATAGATTCGCGTGTATCGTAAATAGAAGCAAAACCGGTTCTTAAATTTCGCTTCTGATCAGACGACGAGTGCGTGACAGCGCAACAGGAACAAACTTACACACACACACACAATAACGTTTAACTTAATATATATAGTCATCGAAAGTCCAATATACAAGTAAAGCAAATGGTGCTGGTGGTCCCCTACCTAATCCATGAGAGATTTTAGTTATCTATATCAGTAAAGAAATAAACTAACGAAGTTTATTACTTAACCTAATTTCCGTTTATTTTAACTTTTATTAACAACAAGTTAAGATACCTTTATTTATTTATTATTTTTTTTTTTATACGGCACTGTTGATTTTTATATTTCGGTTTTAGAAAATTGATTGGAAAGTTTAATGGTCATTTGAATTTTAGAAAATTACTTTTTTAATTCTTTACCAAAAAAAAAAAAAAAAAAATAACATAAATCGAAACGTGTGTGAGTGTGTTAGTTTTTTTTTGTAGTCAGTTGTTAAACACAGATTGGAAAGTTTAATGGTCAATTGAATTTTAGAAAATTTCTTTTTTAATTTTTTATAAAAAAAAAAACATAAATTGAAACGTGTGTGAGTGTGCGTGCGTGTGTGTTTATTCGTGTGCATTTGTGTTATTTTTTATTTGTCAATTGGTTGAACACTCTTGGTTTTTATATATTTGTTTTACAAAATTGCTTGGAACATTTAATAGTAAATGTAAATTTACGATTTTCTTTTTAATTCTTTACACACAATATGTGTGTGTGTGTGTGTGTTCGTGTGCATTTGTATAATTTTTTAATTCGTCAATTGTTAATACTTTCTTCTCAATTTTCCACGAGTTTTGAATTGTTGGGATATTACAATAATATAGGTAAGTTTAAATAACACAATAATATTATTATATTGATGAGGCACAAAACCAAAAAATCAAATTATACCTAACCATTGAAAAAAAACGGTGTTGAAGGGGGAAAAAAAAAAAAAAGAAAAAGTGAATTGCGTCGGCCCTTGAACCTCAGAGAAACTTCGTTCGGTTTTACTCAACTTGAAAGACCAGCGAGCCCCGTACGTAGCATTATTTGCCTCTTCTTAACTCCTCAGTTCGACGAACCGTACAAGAACGTTTCGGAGTCAATGCTCGGAGAGGCCCTTTTACAACAGCAGCAGAATGTCAAACAAAAATGTCAGACATCTTCTTTTTTCTTTTTCTTTTTTACTTTCTCTATTCTCTATTTCTATATTCATTATTTACTAAGTCACGTCAATTTTAAACATTTCATTTGACATACATTCGATTTCAAATCATACATTTAACCCATCGTACAAAAACTCTGATGCAACCTTGACGAAGCACCTTTTTCTTTTTTTTTTTTATTAAGATGAAAAAAAAAACCTTCATAAGCAGCACAGAACTCTGATGCAATTATTTGCATATTTTTTTTTTTACTATTTAAAAATCATTTTATCTTTAAGGTGTTTTATGTATTCCCATTCAACGTGTAAATTGAATGATTGACATATGTCAAATGTTTATCATTAATTATAATAAATGGTGAGGAGGATATTTATTACTTCCTTCTTCCTCGTAGAAAATTCTAATGACGTTTGTACTTTCGTTAAATGAGATTATGGTGCCATCGTGTTATGGCGATCCCTGGAAGATCGGATTTATAGGTCAGACGTACATTTTAACAAGTAGTAACATAAGCGAGCATATGCGAGAAATGCGATCCACCAAGAAGAAAACGGACACTTGCTTTCGCACCTCTCTCTAATTCTACTTCTACTTCTACATTTCTACACTTCTACACTTCTACATTTCTAATTCTGTTTCTACTTTTCACTCTTATTACGTTTTAATATCATCGATATTTCAAATTCTATTCCAATTGAGATCTCTAGCGTTTGAATACGCTATCTGGTGGCCTAATTCAAAATTAGAGTAGATAGGTTAAATTGCTACATCTGTGTAGTGGGATCTCTAGCACTTGAATACGCTACCTGGTGACTAAATTCAAAATTAGAGTAGATATGTCGAATTGCTACGACGTCACGTGGGATCTCTAGCACTTGAATACGCTATCTGGTGACTAAATTCAAAATTACACTAGATAGGTCGAATTTTGCTACGCCACGCCTCCTGCCAGAGATCATCCCAATATATTTTATTTATTTCCAAAAAAAAAAAAAAAAAAAACAGAAATTAAAATCATTCATCAAAATGTTCAATTCTAATAAAATGTAAATTGTATAATAAAAATATTAGATTGGGAAAGTAATTTCGTTGTTTCTTGACACAATTTTGAAATTAATTAATGCAAATTGGCAAAAATAACAACAACACGTAAAATCGTTGAGAGTTTAAATTTATCAAATTAAACTATTTAAACCTATTCGAAAATCCTAAGTTTAGTTTAACCTCGAAATAAAAATTGTCTTCATTTTTACAAAAAATAAAACATAATTACTTTACGAACAATCCAATATGAAAAGAAATTAATCAAAACGTTCATAAAAAACATTTCTTCGATATATATTTTGTTATTATCTCAATGATAGTTTTATTACTAAAGTAATAAAAATAATCATTGAAAAAAAAAAAAGAAAAGCTGATATATCGTGTAATATAGAAAGAGAATATTCATTAAATGATAAGATAAGTAATTTAAGTTGCATAAGAAATTGATTTCTTACACTAAGAATCCTTTTTTTTATTATTATTATTTTTTTAATTCAAATGTATGTTTTCTATCAGCGATTATCATTGACACGGAAAACGCATATATAACAGTGACTTGTGTTAATGTTCATTACTTTCTTCTCGTGGTACCATTTTTTTTTCAAAACGTTTTATGCGATAAACGTAACAACACTCGTCCTACTTTTAACAAATATTTAAAAAAGCTCAGGAATGTTAAATGAATTATATATACTATGAGTGCCCCGGCACGCGTTGCTGTGGCTCACAATCAGTCCGATAAATAATAAAATAATATTGCCATTATAAATTGAGATATAAACTATCCTATCTTTCAAGTTGGATGAAACTGCACACAGTGGGCAAAATTTGATTAAAATCGGTTCAGTAATTTAGGAGTCCATTGCGGACAAACAACGTCACACGTATAATTTATATTATATACTAGGAGTGCCCTTCCACACGTTGCTGTAGCTCACAATCAGTCTGATACACACGTCTTTAAGTCAACGAATTACCTTATATCGCCCTCTGTTAGAATCTGATCGAATTAACAGAGGTAATCATGACTCTTTGTTAATAAACAAATAATATTGCGATTATAAATTGAGATATAAACTATCCTATCTTTCAAGTTGGATGAAATTGCACACAGTGTGCAAAATTTGATTAAAATTGGTTCAGTAGTTTTGGAGTCCATTGCGGACAAACAACTTCACACTGAATTTTTATATATATATATATATATATATATACGTGTATAAAATATATGTTAGAAAGAGATAGAGAGATAGAATGTTTCATCTGTTTCTTTGGACGGGCGAGATAAACGAAATTTTTATTTTGCGAACTAGCGCGTAGCAGAAATTTCCATTGGGTGATTAGAATCACGAGACAGACTCGTGAGCTATGGTGTGCTTTGACGATTAGAGAAAGCAAATGGGAAAGCACCGAACAAGAAAGAATAGCAATCACAACTACTCTTGTAAGAGGTTTGAAAAAATCAAAAAAAAAAAATAAGAAAATAAATGAAAAAAAAAAAGGAAAAATTCGAGAGGATGAAAGTAAACCTCTCTCTATTTCTCTTTCTATTTTTTTTTTTTTTGGTTTGTAACTGGCATTTTATTTTCTTGTTTCTGACGATGAAATTTCAAATGTTGCCAATATGTGTATTTGTGTGTGTGTGTATTGTGAACAAATGTTTTTTCTTTCTTTTTTTTTTTAAATAAACCTCTTACTCTTTATTATTCTTTACTGACAAATTTGTTCGGAATTTATGCAATTTATTATTGTTAAAATTAGAATAAACATCAAGTTGAAAGTTTCATGAGAAATTGTTGTCTTACAATGTAGACAATTATTTCGTTGATATATTTTATCGATAAAAAAAGAAAAAAAAAACTAAAATAAGAGATCAAAATTTATATTAAAAGATAAAATGTTGGTTAGAGTTATTTCAAAAAAATACAAAAAAATAAAATAAAAAAGCATCAAGAAAAAATTGTTAATCATCATTTCATTTTCTCTCACATTCAATAGAAAATTATTCTAAATAATATCATTCTCGCGAGTTCAAAGATTATTAAAGTTCAAAGATCTAAATTTTCTTGATTATTCAAAATATATTCGCGCAAACTAATTTTTCATTAAAAAAATCTTCTTTTTTTTATTTTTTTTTTATTATTATTATTATTATTCTGACACTTGAGAACTTTGCTTTTGCAGCAACGAGAGATCATCGTAAGTCAAACACACCATCATCGATGATAAACTATATATTTTTCTGTTTATTATTAAATGAAAAGTTTTTCATAAAATTATCGATCACAATCGATATATATTTTCTACGATTACGACTAAACTATTATCGAACGAGTTCAAAATAATACATAAATCCTAACGTAAACATAAACTTCAGAATATTTTGCTATTAATTTTTTTTTTTTTTGCCTAACTTCCTCCCTCCCACTCACCCGTACTCATCCATCCATCCAACCATCCACCTCTTCTCCCACTTTCTATTAATATTTCCATCAAAACGATGATTAGGCGCCTAAACATTCTGTAAATTTCCACGAGACATTTTGGATCATGATACGAACACGCGTTACGTTTTCACTACACACGTGCGTGCACGTGCACACTTTTTTTTTTTTTTTTTTTTTTTTTTTTTTTTATTGTCTCTCTAGTATTAATCGTCCAAAACTTACGAGTAAAATTCCTAAAGATTAGTAAACGTCATAGTATAAATATGTAAGCAATGTTATTATCCGAAGAAATAATCTATTCTTTTTTTTTTTTTTTTTTTTGCTTGAAAATGAAGAAGGCGCCAGGGAAAAGAGAGGTCGAATCCTCCTCCTTCTCCTCCTCCTCCTCCTCCTTCTCCTCTTCCTCCTACTCGGCCATCACTTATCAAATCAACTTTCTGGTTCGAAGCGGCCTGATAACCGACATATATACCCCACACCCCCTCACCTTCTTTTTCTTTTTCTTTTTTTATTCTTATTCTTATTCTCTCTCTCTCTCTCTCTCTTTCTCTCTCTTTTTTTCTTTAAACGATTTATTTCAACGAGCACAATTCTTCGATCGCGGAATCTTACCGAGCAAAGTTTAAAGTAAATGCTGACTCTTATACTATATAATACGATTTAATAATAAACACGTACTATAATTATCATCTATTAACTGTACTATGTATGTATGTATGTATGTATGTTACATTCATTTCAATTATTTTCGAATCATGTATGACATCATTTATTTTAAGAACATTACAAGAAGATTAATTGAAATTTTTTATTATTAACAATAATTTAATATATATATATATATATGTATATATATATTTATTTTGTTTTAGAAAAAAAGAAATAATTTCAATTGTTTCTTTATTGTAAGATTGAAAAAATTACGTATAATATTAATTATAAATAAATATTCTAATAAAATATTATTAAAAATAAAAAATTAAATATTATATGTATATAAATAAAATATTATTATTATATATTAATAAAATATTAAAATATTTTAATAAAATTAATTGAAATTTGTATTATAAACAATAATTTAATAGATTTATTTTTATTTTAGTAAAAATAATTTCAATTGTTTCTTTATTGTAAGATTGAAAATCACGTATGACATTAATTATAAATAAGATATTATTATTATTAATAAAATATTATAATAAATATAATTTAATAAAAATCTAAAAATATTTTAATCAAATTAATTGAAATTTTGATTATAAACAAATAATTTAATAGATTTATTTTTATTTTAGTAAAAAAAAAAAAATAGTTAAAATTGTTGTTTCAACTATTAAATTACAAATTATTTAACTATTTCTTTAATTGTATAATACATATTAATTATTAACATTTACATATTATTTATATATATTTATTTCAATTATATTTCTTGTTTATTCTAACATCATTTGATTAATAATACAATTTTATTAGCATATAATTTTTCTACAATCTAAAAGTAGTTGCAATTTTGCAATAGGTAATTAAACTATCTGATATATCATTAAAACAAAAACACAAAAAAAAAATAGAAAAAGAAATCTTCCATTCGATAAAACTTCATCTCGTATAAATAAATCTATCATAGAAAAAACAAAATAGATTATTTAATAAAAAAAAATCAAAGATTCTATCAACGTGACAACTGGACAAGTCACACTCGTCAGAATTATTCAATCATTTCTTATCAAAGATCAATATATACATACATGTATATGTATATAATTATCTTTTATTTATAGATGAATAATATTTCTAATAGAAACAAACAAGTGTTGATCAATCTATGCAATAATCAAATATATTTTGTCTTTCTTTTCCTTATTTAAACATATCCGTGTGTGTATATATTTATATATGTATGCGAATAAAATTGTACAATGTAAGAAAAGGAAATCAAAAAGAAGAAGAAGAAGAAGAAGAAGAAAAAAAAAAAATCAAATAAGTCAAAACGAGAGGCGTCGGTACGTTAAATCAGTTATTTGCGAACGTATGACCATTCTAAATTTAAATATTGCGATAGGAAAAAAGATTCCGATAATAAGACTCGTTTTATCATTTAATAATTACTCGGAGAAACGCGTTGTTTAACTTTACGCAAAATACTGTAAAGCGAGAAAATGAAAGAGTAAAACAGAGAGAGAGAGAGAGAGAGAAAGAGAAAGAAGATAACTTTCGACCGAATCCGATATTAATGCTCTTCTCACATTCATCCCTTTCTTTTTTTATTTGTTTCATTATAATGCACACTTAGTTAGTTGATATTAAGCATAATCATTGATAAATGACGTATGAATTGTGGCCAAGATTTCAAAAAGAATCCTCTTTTACGAGCCCTCTTTTCAATAAGATACTTCATTTCAAAAAAAAATCATACTTTATAAAACAAAATGAATAATAGGTTTAAGTTATGGAAGGTAGAGGTAAGGAGTAACATCTGTGTAGTGGGATCTCTAGCACTTGAATACGCTATCTGGTGGCTAAATTTAAAATTAGAATAGATAGGTCGAACGCGCGAGAACGCCACAGATTAAATCAAGGACACGGAAATGAAAATGAAATTGTAAAAAGATTTCTCATAATACGAGACACTTGATAACCATTGACTATGATTAATATATGGAATGATGTGATTCAAATGATACTAGTGCATTCGTACGAGAGAGAGAGAGAGAGAGAGAGAGAGAGGTTATGTTAATACCTAACATACATATAAATATGCATATATTGTGTACACATGTAATAGTTAAGACTTCAACTATGAAGGCGTATCATATAACAATGTGAAAGAGAAATAGTGGAAGATATGACATAATCAAGAATCCATAGAACGAGTATATACAAACGTGTATCGAATATCTATAATAATTTGTATTCCTTATGTCGATAACGAAATCCATACGATCATAAGTAAGTATTATAAGTACTCGATACTACCTTTTGTTCCGAACCACTGCAGCATGGAACAAACGATTTACTGCTTATAAATCATGCTAACGATTAATACTACAGTAGATACTTTAACTTTGCTATCTATTTATAGTTAAATGCTTTAATTTATCGAGTATCTACAAAGATCAATGTTGATACTTTTATATGTTCATCTATTTTATTCTAATAAATATTTGTAATTAACTAATTAAGATATATCAAGGACGGGGGAACAATGGCGGGATTTCGTAATGGCGGATTTTGGTGGGATTTGGTAATGGCGGATTTTGGCGGGATGCAGCAATCAACTTTCCAGTTCCTAACGCCAACTAATAATAATAATTAAGATATTGGGATCTCTAGCACTTGAATACGCTATCTGGTGGTTAAATTTAAAATTATAGTAGATAGGTCGAATTGCTACGTTACGCCCCTCTCTGCCAGAGATCCCAATATATATTTTATAATATATACTCTATATATATATACACACACACACACATAATATAGTATTAATTTATATTAATTAATTTTAAATAATAATTAATTAAAATTAATATATTATTTTATAATATATACTATATATAGTTATATACTATTATTAGTATATATTATTATATTATTTTAAAACAAAATTTGTACAGATACATGAGAAATTCAATGTTCTTATATTATGGTTAATAAAAATAAATAAAATAATATAAATAGCGTAAATAATTCTATGTAAAAATCATATTACATGTGAAATATCGAATAAATTTTCGAATGAATATCGACTAGATAGGCAGTTACGTTTTCTAATAGTTGCTAAGGTGATTTCTAATCAGGGTCACTAACATATCACGACCTAATCACGTCCAATTCATAATCTACCACAAAATATTCTTCTTTTTTTATCTATTTCGATAAAATATCAATTCCTATTCGACGATTCTCAGATCTCGTGGTTTTCACGTGAATACAATTCATGTTCAACATTTTCTCAAGGTTGAGAATAAAAAAGGTCAAAGGGTTAAAAATGTTTTTTTCTTTTTTGCCATATTAAAAATAAACAATAAATATGTATTTATTGCAAATGTGCATTTCCGTTCGTGTTGAAATAAATCGACCCTGACAACGACCTTCATCGGACAAACAAGACCATTTGGTTATCTAATAAGACAGATAACGACGTTTAACATTTCACTTTACACTCATTCTTATTATTTTTGTTGTCCCTTTTCTTTGTTTCAAATGACAAATGAACAAATTCCTTTCTCATAGGTGAGAACACCAATAACAAAATTAATGAATAAAAAAGTTGAAATATTTGATAGAGAAAAAATTATAATCGATTTCTATCTACTGTAATTTTGAATTTAGTCACCAGATAGCGTAATTCAAGTGCTAGAGGATGATCCCACGTGACGTTG
The DNA here is from genome assembly GCF_049000335.1 of Polistes dominula. Taxonomy (NCBI): domain Eukaryota; kingdom Metazoa; phylum Arthropoda; class Insecta; order Hymenoptera; family Vespidae; genus Polistes; species Polistes dominula. The sequence goes on from NW_028301147.1 coordinate 707,334, forward strand.
AACGCAATTCAACTTGTCTACTGTAATTTTGAATTTAGCCACCAGATAGCGTAATTCAAGTGCCAGGAATCCCACCACGTGGCGTAACGATTCGACCTATCTACTGTAATTTTGAATTTAACCACCAGATAGCGTAATTCAAGTGTTACAAATCCCAATATAAAAAAAAAACTGTTTTACTTGAAAAGAGATAGAGAAGGGGGAAAAAAATTAGCGAACAAAAAAAATTAAAATAAAATGAAAATATAAATTGAAATGAGGGATAAAAATATGAAATTAAATTGTAAAAAAAAAAAAGAAATGAAACACGAGAGAGAGATAAGCGTGTGTCGAAGTAAAGAAAATGTTGTGATAATGCAAAAGATACATTTTTTTTTTCGAAGCACACAGTTTTTTTTTCTTTTTTCTTATTTTCATTTGATATATTTTTTTTTCTTTCCTTTCTTTCTTTTTTAATTACAAAATTACGCTTATATGTCGTATTTTTCGTATTAATCCAAGAGTCGGGGGATTTTACTTAAAACAAGTGATAGTTAAGTTCTCATTTTGACCTCACAATCAATCATCGATCAAAAGAAGAAGAAGAAGAAGAAGAAGAAGAAGAAGAAGACACGTATTTCAATTAGATTCATTTCTATCATCATCAACTAACTCATTCTCATTATTCTCATTTTTCATAAATCAAGCATATGTTTGAAGCTAATCCTCATGAATCATGCATTAGTTCTATTTCAATATGTTCACATAATGTAGCACGAATATGATCTGTTTTTATTATGACAAAAATAGAGAGACAAAACAACAACAACAACAACAAAATGATACTAGAAATAGGAAGAGATCAACAGACGAATTAGGAGACAGTAGTCTGTGATAAATGCTTTATCACAGAATTAACCCATTTGTTCACTTTGAAATAATTTTATCTATCGTCTGTGTGATGTTTGATAATCGTAATCACATTTAGACGTTTTATTTTTCTCTGTGTGTGTGTGTATATATATATATATATATATATATTTATTACATAATTATGATGTACAAAATTAGTAAGAACTAGTCATATTTTAAATTCAATTCAATTAATTAGTAATATATCTAACACTTTTTTTATACAGTCTCTCTGTGTGTCTGTGTATGTGTGTGTGTGTGTATAATTTTTATCAAATACAATAGTAAATCGATTAGAAACAAACGTTAACTTTAGTATACTCTTCAAACATGTGTTTAGTAATCATTCTAATATAAATGCAATTTGAATGGTTATAAACAAAAAAAAACAAAGTGCATGATTTATGAATCAACTGTATATTTTATTCCGTATACGTCATTTATATTTTTTTAAAATTAATTTTCAAATACTATTCTAAACAGATTAGAAAGCATTATTATTCCTAAATCTAATTATGGTACTTCCCGTTACTCGTCTTCGATGATTTTACAATTACAATTTGATTGAGTAGCAATAATAAAAAAAAAAGAAAATGATTCGTAACACAAAATCTAATATTAACCAGTTAAGTTAATGTGTGTTCGACGTATATACACGTCTCTACTGTGATGCGTTAGACGTGTATACACGTCGTTGCTTATTTTTAATTCCACACCCTGTGGTGGTGGTGATGGTGGTGGTGATCTTTTCAAACTAAATTCCACAGTCAGTCAACTGGTTAAAACATAAATCTAACATCCTATTTAACAAAATGTAATATCATTGTCTGATTTAAATATATATATATATATATATATATATGAAGGTAAAGAGAGGGAAAAACCTAAGAAAAAAAAAAAACAAAAAAAAAAACAAGATGAATATAATCCGTTGAAAAGTCAAGTCGCCCCTGGCACTTTCTCCGGAAGCAAAAGTTGAAATAGGAACAACAACACTTTGCGTGTGTGTTAGATTTACCTATGAATCTAATTCATCTTTTTCTCTTTGAACTCCTTCATGTGGGTCCGTTGGGGCCCTAAGGTATGGGCGTTCTCTTGACGCAAAGAGAATAAGAAAATAAGAGAATAGAAAAGAGAAAGAGAGAAAGACAGAGAGAGAGAGAGATGACTGACCGGAAAACACGCGTGCACGTAGGTAGATGTTAGGGCACGAGAGCACACGCATCTACAATTCACACACAAATATTATATACACACGCACATGTATATGCATATATATATATATACATTTATTATATACAATGCATATACAAATAGTAGACACATACACAGACAGACAGACAGACAGATAGACAGAGAGAGACAGACAAATGTCTATAAAACGTAGTGCTGTGTGTAGACGTGTGTACACAGAGACACGTCTATACGAAAGTTGTAAAATACTTGAAAGGTGGTAGGGGTAGGGGTAGAGGTAGGGGTAGGGGGAGAATCGAGGGGGTTGGTAACACATAAGAGAAGCGTGTTACTCTAGCTAGACTTCTCTAGAGAGTCGTTGGGCCGGTTTCAAAGGAAATCTCAGGATTGATCGGTCGTTCGTCTTGCACGCTCCAATGAGAATAAGAGCCTGCTAGGTGTCTTGTCGTGAAAAAGAAAGAGAGAGAGAGAGAGAGAGGGGAGAAAGAATGAATAGCCATTAGAAAAAAATGTATAAGAAGAAGAAAAATAATTGACAAAAATGAAATACACATAATATACGCGTACGTGGTGGTTGGTTCACGTTGTCGTTAGTGAGTTATACTCAATGGGGGTATAGCCATGTTCGATATGCTTCGAAACGTCTGACTTGCGTGCAAATAAATGGCACGAGAGAGAATGAGAGAAAGAGAGAGAGAGAGAGAGAGAGAAAGATATAGATAGGTAGATAGTAAGACTTTACGAGCGTTTTGCACGACACGTTAATTTATACTAATTGACAATTACTTGAAAATATTTCTTTTTTTGGTTGGTAGGTAATCTTTTCTTTAAAAAAAAAAAAAAAAAAAAAAAAAAACAACAGATGTGTGTAGATCACACAAGGTAGAAGTGAAACCAAGCTTCGAAAAGGGAATATATCGAAATAATTGAATTGTAATAAAGTGCCATCTATTGAAAGAATCTTACAGAATCTAAATAACCTAACTCTAAATAAAAATCTTTAAATTAGTAATTTAAAAATACATAAAAAAAAATAGATAAAAATTGTACTGCTATGTGCTAAGGTGGAAAAAATCACTAAGTGAAATAAAATTAATGTTTTTAAGATAAGCTTGAATAGTTTTGGAATTATTAGTGGACAAACATATTGTGTGACACTGAATTTTTATCTTATAGAATTTAATTAATTAATTAATTAATTAAATATATAGAATTAAATGATATATTGAATTTAATTAATTAATTATTTTTGTTTCACCGGTTTCACGGTTTCTTCCGTTTCACGTTATTCCGTTTCAAATGACGATTTTTAAATGACCCTGATTCTAAAGAAATTTTCACTTCAAAAAGAACAATTGTAAAAAAGGAAGCAAGAAAGATGATAGAAAAAATAGACAAAATGAAATTAATGTATAAGATAAATTTATAATGATGATGACAAATGAATCCTGTCGTACATTTTTGATTTGTTTTTTTGTTATTCTATTTAATATGAATTAATGATTTTTCAATTAAATAACGTTAGACTCTTCATCTTTGTCTATTTTTTCTTTAAATAAATGTTGTTATTTTTACATTCGTATGATTGATTTGAATGAAATTAACGACAGAAGAACGATATGTGGTAGACGAGTAAATCACCCCTTTTAAGAAATCATTTCACGTGTGTTTAGGTTCAATACTTTCTTTCTTTTTATTACAAAAGAAGAAGAAGAAGAAGAAGAAGAAGAAGAAGAAGAAGAAGAAGAAAAAGAAGAAGAAAGTACCATCATCGGTAGACCTACCCGAATGAAATAACCGGTCGTTGTAAGTTAAAACGAGAAACTCATGCTGGGAGATTGAAAGAAGAAGAAAAAGAAGATGAAGAAGACTCCAAAGAAAATTTGTTCGACATACATAGGCACCAAGATAATTCTTATCTTCGGTTAAATCTCACGGGGTGAGAATATAAGAAAAAGATTTATATACACGGTGATCCAAATAAGGATCTCACAAAGTTGTTGTTGTTGTTTTTTCTTTTTTTTTTTTCTACCAAAGTAATAAACATATCGATATTTATTTTAACAATAATTCAATACTACACAATCTTTTAATATCCGACACACTTATATTAGCTCGAGTCATAAATAACTTTCGTAGAATCTATTTTTCATATTTACCTATTATAAGTCATCGAAAACAAACGAATTTTCGATATCACTGTATAGATAAGGATTCAGTTTAGTCTTAAACTTTTTTATATAGTCAATGATTACATTCAACCGTTTTTTCTTAACACGTTAACGCCAGCGCGTACCACCGGTGGCCCGCACTAGACTGTCTCATCGGGCGGCTTGTACTACCGCCGTAGTTCTACGACGTTCAGTCGTAGAAACGTCATTGTTTGTGTCTCATAAAAAATAAAAACGGGAAGTTATTTATGACTCGACCTAATAATATTATTTAAAAAAAAAAAGAAAAAGAGAAAGAGCACAGAGAAGACCACCACCACCAACGACCAATCCGATTTTAAAAAGCACATCAACACATGTGAATTATGTTAATCGTATTAGAACGAGCCTCCGTATACGACGAGCTGAACGAACGAACCATCCAACGATCTTTTAACATACTGCATACAAACATACATGAAATGATAAAACTTGTTAAGAAAGAGAGAGAGAGAGAGAAAGCAAGAGAGAGAGAGAGAGAGAGTGAAAAAGAGAAAGGAAAAAAAGGGGAGAATTTTCTTTTTATCGTCACTCCCATGAATGCCGGCTAAAATTAAACTTACACGGTGATACTCCGTCGTACCGTATCCATTGAAGGCGACTAACGGACAACGAGCTTTATTTATTTACGTTTCCGTTGTCACGAGGTCAGGAGCCGACTACAACCCACCCCTACCATAAACACTTTTCTTTCCTTCTATTTCTTATTCTTCTTCTTTTATATGCAAGATGCAATACATCAAAGATTAGACAATATTGTAACGCGTGTTCTCTTCAATTAATCACTTTCTATATATATATATATATATATATATATATATATATATATGTATATATGAGTGTTCTATCTCTATCTCTCTCTCTCTCTCTTTCTCTCTTTCTCTCTTTTTCTTATACATTTTCATCTATCCTTTTCTTTTGATTTTCTTTATTTGCATACCACCACGATAGATAGGCAGATGTGTTCTGTGCCTCTTTGAAAACAACGAATAGATAATAGGAATGAGAAGAGTAAGTAGTACTTTCTAGAGCTTCGGTTCCGCTCGTGTAACTTCTACAAAAAGAAAATGACAGAGATCATCTAGAATAATTTCTACCACCCTCTTTTAACGAATCACGGAAGTTATGTTTAGATACATCCAACAACTCAACAACAACGATCTTACATTAACAAACAAAAAAACAAAAAAACACGTTTTATAAATTTAAATATAAATATTCGTGTGTATATTAAAGTATGTGTGTACACATGTAATTATTTCAAGATAAAATTAAACGTTCGTAGTTTTGAGTGACTGCTAAAGGCGTATATATACGCTCTAACAAATCCATCAATATACACGAAATGCGTAAATATACATAAGCCCTCTGTATTTTTTTTTTTACTATAATACCTTTATTGCTGTATTACCGATTAATTTAACATAGCACAACTAAATATTGGCAATTATTTCAATGTCGTTTTGGTTGATTGCAATTTATATTTGAAATTGGTCTATTTTTAATGTTATTATCTTTATTCGTTCATTATCGTTTGATTATTTTTATAATTAGGATTTAAAATTATTCAAATATGAATGAAATTGAAAACACAATTATGATTATAAACTATTCTATCTTTCAAGTTGGATGAAACTGCAGAAAGTGTGCAAAATTTGATTAAAATCGGTTCAGTAGTTTAAGAGTCCATTGCGGACAAACAACGTCATACGTAATTTATATATATTAAGAGAGTATCGATTATAATTGAAGTAATGCACAAAATAAATCAAATAAATTAAAATAGCTTAATTCATATTTTTATTAGATTTGCCATTATTATCCATTTTGATCAGTAGTCAATGGAAAAAAAAACAGTCACAGCGACTGATATGCGAAAATCGCACGCGCACAACACCCCGTTCATATTAATGGATTGATTCGAGAACGCACCGCAGTCAAAGAGTTGAAATAAAACCGATATAAAACCGGTTGAAATTGTTGTCTTTAAAAAGAATATTCGATTCTTTTAGTATCGATCGATAGTATGTTATATCTATTATGTACTCGATATGTAACTTTCACGCGACACATTCTTACTGCATACATTCATTCATACATATGCATAGGTATTATACTTGAGTACTGTCGAAAGTACTACCAACTGCATACAAAGTAAGTAGACAGTTATATAACGAAAAGTTGGTAGATGTGCCAATCGTCAGACAAACTGTCTCTCTTTCTTTCTTTCTATTTCTATTTTATTTATGTGTGTATGTGTGTGTGTGTGTGTGTGTGTACCTCTTATACTCTTGACTATAAATTTGCATATCCTTTTCTGGTATATTCCGAAGGACTACAAATTAACAAATCTGCCAAGTGTACATTAAATTTTCTATAAAAAGAACCAACATAATATTAATGTCAGAGAGTGTAATGTAAAAAAAAAAAAAAAAAGATTAAAAAAATTTATCCGCCTTTCATCTTCATCACGTCAAGTAGAAGATAGAGATACAACTTTGTGTTCTTACAACTTTATGTTCTTTCCTCTCTCTCTCTCTCTCTTTCTCTCTCTCTCTCTCTCTTTCTTTTTTATATGTAGATACTTTGTGAGTATAAATGTAAACATACGCTGTTAGTTGGAACATCGTCGAGTATACATTTTCACGATTTGCTAAAGAATCTCTCGTTTCTCTCTCTCTCTCTCTCTGTCTGTCTCTCTCGTATACTTTTACACTTCTTTCATAAATCTAAATATGTAAATCCTAGTGTAAACGTAAGAAGTTGCGTCGCTAAAATAATCTTACGTTTAAACTGCGACAATGTGCACTAAGAGATATGTGATAAAATTTAGGAAGACTTTTTTTTATAATAGTTTGACTGACGTAACACAAATTAATTAAATTAAAATTAAGTAATCGTGAATATTAAAAAAAAAAGAAAGAAAAAAAAATGAAAAAAAGAGAAGGGTTTGAAAGTAATTATTGATAAATTGAAATCTACCGTGGTGGTGGTGGATGGTGATCCATTGATGATGATAATGATGATGATGATGATGAAGAGATTATTATTGAACATTGAACACATTTGCGAATGATTTTCATGTAAAAATAACGAACACAATCTTCCACTAGCAGAAAACACGAAATATTCTCAATTTCAAAATACAATGTGTATACGCGTTTACTTCGTTAAACATACTAGATTACATTAGTAATGTTTATAAATACTAACGACATTTGTCTCGAGTTCGAATATTACAATATATTAATGCCAAGGAAATAATTTTAATTTAAATCTCATCATAATTCTCACCGTACAAAGTGCGTAAGAATAAACTCGTTGTGTACACGTATATATGTATATATGTATGTATTATTATTATTAACTGGC